>NC_086446.1:307413380-307735047 GCF_028390025.1 Pseudophryne corroboree
TGTTTCTTCAGGTTCTCCGCGGCGCCCGCGTAAGCTGGCTTGACTTATCGCGTGGCTAAGGAATCGCGAAAGGCGCCGGCGTCGGCGGTTCCCTCTGACCCCCCCCCCCATTTTACGGAGATGGTGCATTGCGCCAATACGGCCGTTACTCGGCAAGAGGATGCGGGAAAAAATCAGGAAGGGGAAGTATGTTGACATCTTCACCCTTACGGATGAGATGCGGCAGGCTTTTGAGGCAGCTAAGAAGCCGGGGGGCATGGGTGAGAGTGCGTTCCGTAATTTTCACCAATGGTTGCGGGGATTCTTGGTTTTTACGGCTTGCTACACCGAATCGCGGCCCGCAGAGTATCCCAATTTGGTCAAATATTTATTTTTGGTGCATGACATGTACTTAAAATCCAAGGGTTCCGCTTGGCGGGATTACGATGAGAAATTCCGTCGTAATCAGGATGGCAACCCCATTCTGCCCCAGGGTTTAAGGATGTCGAAGTGTAGTCGGAAGTCACCCAACAGGTCAAGCCCTCAACGGACGCTGCGGTCAAGAAGCCCGCGGCGGCCGTGGTGTCGGGTTCCCGGTCATCAGGGAAAGGCAAGTGTTTTGCCTACAACGAAGGGAAATGCACTAGGGGCGTAAATTGTTGAGCCGCGCACCTCAGCGGCACTAGCAGAGCGGCCGCCGGCCGCACGGTCCTCACTAGCAGGGGCGCGGGCCACAGCGGCCTGACACTGCCGCGAAACTGCCGCTGCCGGAAGCAACCTCCGGGGGGGCGGCACTACGGGAGCGGGAGCGAGGGGTGCCCACGGCCTCCACGAGGCGGCGGGAGGGGGAAGCGGAGTGGCGTGGACGCGGCATAGCAGGGCACAGAGCAAAACAAGGACCCAACAGAAACAGTGAAGAAAGTAGGAGAAACAAGGGAGGGGGGCAGCAAATGGAATACAATATATGAACAAAGCAAACAATATATAATAACACAATTGAGGCAGTATACTCAGCCTTCCTGGGCCATACAATAAAAATGGCAAGAGGAAGTCTGAGGCACATGACTCTGCCCTATATACTCTCCTGAGACCAACCCCTTACAGCTTGACTGACAACCCTCTGATCCTATAGGAAAAACCCACCAGTAAATATGATCGGCCTAGCAACTGCTTAGTCATAAAACAACCAATCACAAAAAGTTGGGCTCTCCTTCAGCTAATCTAAGCATCAATAAAACTGCTAAAACCTCAGCAATAAACCAGAAACAACTCATTATCTCATGTACAAAAAAAAAAGAGGCTTGCTGAAACACTCACACACAAGTATAATATGTATATGCTTGTTTGTCAAAAAAAATCACACAGTAACGCAAGTGGAAGATTCACTAACAGACAATCACTGACCACCCACAAATAACAATTCTTTGTGAAATGTCTGCAAGTAGTAAGGAGTAACTGCTGTACTCCGCCTACATTAGCTAATTCCCATCTTCCTCTTCATATGCAATCAGGCAAAAGTGTAAGACCCACATATAGGCACGTATGCATGCCGCCAATATATCAAACAATTACAGTACAGTTTTTCCCTACCTTCTCTTGTTTTATTATTTATTTTTATTTTGAACAAGATGTGATAAGATGCCAGCAATGTGCACCTTAGCGTTATAAGATTTACTTGCAGCTCAGTGTGACGAAACAGAAAGTAGTTGATAGGAAACCTTTGGCTGGATAATTACAGTGAAGATGGTTTGTGCCATGATGGGCCTAGTCCTGCTTCACACTACATATGGGGGGTCATTCCGAGTTGATCGTAGCTGTGCTAAATTTAGCACAGCTACGATCATTCACACTGACATGCGGGGGTCCGCCCCGCATGTCAGTCCAGCCCCCCCACCCGCAGAAGTGCAAAGGCATTGCACAGCAGCGATACCTTTGCACTTCAAGAGTAGCTCCCGGCCAGCGCAGCTTTAGCGTGCTGGCCGGGAGCTACTCACCGTTCGCCGGCCTTGCAGTGGCTGCGTGTGACGTCACGCAGCTGCCGCGGCCCCCCCCCCAATGGTCCGGCCATGCCTGTTTTGGCCAGACCGCTCCCCCTAAACGGCGGCTTAACACCGCCGTTCAGCCCCCTCCTGCCCAGCAACCGCCTCTGTCTAATAGGCGGTCGCTAGGCACCGAAGGCTGCCATGAGTTAACTTCTGACCCGATCGCTGCGCTGCGACAAACTGCAGCGAGCGATCGGGTCAGAATGACCCCCATAGGCCCAAATGCGTTAAGCCTTAATAAGAGATAAAGGGTGGAATTCAATTGTTAGAAAAGTCAGTTGGGTGTCTGTTTTTTCCTGTCTATTAGATAGGAAACAACAGACTCCCAACTGACTTTTCAAACAATTGA
Source organism: Pseudophryne corroboree (assembly GCF_028390025.1). Lineage (NCBI taxonomy): Eukaryota > Metazoa > Chordata > Amphibia > Anura > Myobatrachidae > Pseudophryne > Pseudophryne corroboree. The sequence continues at coordinate 307,415,751 of NC_086446.1, forward strand.
ACACCCCCCCAAAAGTGTCACAGGATCTGTTTGAAAAATAACAGTTAGGAGCTGGATGGCTGGTCATTTTTCATTCTTTATCTGTCTCCACTTTATCACTTGTTAAGACTTAATACATTTGGGCCATAGGGGGTCATTCCGAGTTGTTTGCTCGCAAGTGAATTTTAGCAGATTTACTCATGCTAAGCCGCCGCCTACTGGGAGTGAATCTTAGCATCTTAAAATTGCGAACGATGTATTCGCAATATTGCGATTACATACCTCGTAGCAGTTTCTGAGTAGCTTCAGACTTACTCGGCATCTGCGATCATTTCACTGCTTGTCGTTCCTGGTTTGACGTCACAAACACACCCAGCGTTCGCTCAGACACTCCCCCGTTTCTCCAGCCACTCCTGCGTTTTTTCCGGAAACGGTAGCGTTTTTTCCCATACGCCCATAAAACGGCCTGTTTCCGCCCAGTAACACCCATTTCCTGTCAATCACATTACGATCGCCAGAACGATGAAAATGCCGTGAGTAAAATTCCGAAGTGCATAGCAAATTTACTTGGCGCAGTCGCAGTGCGGACATTGCGCATGCGCATTAAGCGGAAAATCGCTGCGATGCGAAGATTTTTACCGAGCGAACAACTCAGAATGACCCCCATAGTACTTACCCCTACTTCATGGCGAAGGTCGGTCCTCTTCTCCAATAGACATCCTAGGATCTTTAAAAAATAAATAAAAAAAATGGACTCCTGAACTAAGCGCACATGGAAGCAGTGTAGATACATGCTGCACATACATTGCTTGCCCAGAGAATTACTATTTTCCACGTGGGTTTCACTTTCTGCACATAAGATCTGATTGGCTTATGGTGTGTACACACGGTGAGATTTTTTCTTACGATTTTGACTATATAGTCAAAATCGCAAGAAACGTTAGTGCAGATCACAAGGTGAAAGTCACCTTGCGATCCCGATTCGATGCCGATGCGCGGTCCCGCGCGGTCGGCATCGCAAGAATAGATAGTCAAAATTGACTTGCCTGCACAGTCTATCTCTATAGAACAGATAGTCAAAAGTGACACTTAGCCAAAATCACACATAGGGGGTCATTCCGACCCGTTCGCTCACTGCGTTTTAACGCAGCAGAGCGAACAGGTCCCTACTGCGCATGCACCGGCGCCATAGTGCGCTTGCGGGGCGGCCGAATGCCGTAGCAGGACAGCGATCTCCTCTGCCTGATTGACAGGCAGAGGCGATCGATGGGCGGGAGGGGGCGAAACGTTTCATAGGCGCGGTCCGGCCGGACCGAATGGGGGGCGGGCCGCAACAGCTGTGTGATGTCATACACAGCTGCTGCGGGCAAGGGAGCGAGGAGTAGCTCCCGGCCAGCACGCTAAAGCTGCGCTGGTCGGGAGCTACTCCTGAAGTGCAAAGGCATCGCCGCTGTACGATGCCTTTGCACTTCTGCGAGGGGGGGCCAGACTGACATGCGTGCAGACTAGCCCCATGCTGGGCGTCCCCCCGCATGTCAGGAAAGATGATCATAGCTGTGCTAAAATTAGCACAGCTACGATCAACTCAGAATGACCCCCATAGTCAGTATTGCAAGCACATAATATGTGCTTGCGATACTGACTATGTGCCGACCTAGCCCCTGTCGCATAGTGAGAATCGGGCATAGCCCAAATCTCACCGCAGGTATGGGCCTTTAGAGTCACTCCTATCTCAGCCAATCAGGGGGTGCTGCCATAAAAACCTGCCAGTGATTTACCATTGAGAAGGGGTAAGTATACAGTGTGTAAATAAATGTGAAAGAAAAGATTAACATATTTGGTGTGTGTCTTGTGTTTTTTTTTTAAATATTTTCCTTACAGAGGGACAGATGTGTATCTAGGGATCCGAGCATCCCATGCAAAGTAGGGGACTGCCATGCAGTCCTAACTTCCCCCACCACCATATTTTCAGTAGAATTACACTATGAAAAACACTATGGAAAAGGCTATCTGCCAGAGCTGTTACACGGCCTGTGATAGTATATATTGACAGTATAATTATACTGATAGTATTACCGGTCCTGTCTACCCCCCTTACCTGGCACATCACTTACATGCCCCTTCTGTACAGCCATAGACAGGACTTGGCAGTATTTTTCCTTCTTTTTCCTGCTCCCAGAACTGGGGTAAAAACACCTCTTGCTGGGGGTAACGTGATGCTCACACCCAGTGCCGTAACTAGACATTTTTTTTAGCACTGTGTGCAAGAAACAGCATCGGCATCCCCCCCCCCCCCCCAACCACACACACACATATATACAAAACAGGGCCAGTGCGCTCAAAAAATATAGGGGCATGGCTTCATGGGGAAGGGGCGTGGCCACAAAATAATACCAATTCATATTACGCTGTACAGAAGTCTCCATTATTCAAATTACGCCGCACAGTAGCACCACTTACACACATTACACCAGGTAGAGCCCCTTTTACACATTACGTCAGGTAGAGCCCCATTTTACACATTACTCCAGGTAGAGCCCCTATTACACATTATGCCAGGTAGAGTCACCTTTTACACATTACGGTAGGCAGAGTCCCCTTTTACACAGTATAGCAGGTAGAGTCCCCTTTTAGACATTACAGCTGTCAAAGCTCCCTTTTACACATTGCGACAGGTAAGCCCCTTTTTACACATTAGGCAGGCAGAGTCCCCCTTTTTACAAGAGAGAGAGAGAGAGACAGAGAGAGAGAGAGAGAGAGAGAGAGAGGGTGTGTGTGTTTGTGTATATTATACTTTCCTGTGACCAGCCAGCAAGCTTTTTCTCTTTCCACCCTACGCTACACTCTTCGCAGTGCAGGGCATTGTGGGTGGGTTGGGAGAGACATCATCTCTCCCAGCACACGGTGGTGGAGTTGCAGCGCTGCCCAGCTACCTATGAGAGAAGAGGTAGTCAGGAGCAGTTGAGTGGTGATGGCAGGAGGATGCGGACCCCACAGTGTAGCATTGGTGGAGTGGCCAGGTGGGTGTTGCCGGTGGTCTTGCGCCCACAGTGCATCTGCACTGTATGCCAGGCACCACTGGCACACACCTAGGTACGGCCCTGCCTTAAAGATTATGCAACACATTATGCTCCTCACACTTCTGCCACACATGCCCATACACATTCTCTCTCCTCCCATTTCCAGTAACCCAGCTAGCCAGCCAAGATCAATTCTTTAGTTCTCCAGACCCCAAACTCAGCAGTTGCTCTCTCACCCATGGAAGCGGCTCTCTTCCGGCGGCAGTGGCTTTCCCACAGTAGAAGAAGCTCTCCCCCAGCAGCAGCGGCTCTCCCCAGGCGGCAGCAGATATCCAGGGGGCAGCAGGTCTCTTCCGGCGGCGGCTTCAGGAGTGGGTCACTGAAGTTACAGTATGATCGCTCCTGCTTCCCCATGGGGTTAGTCTCTCCCCCGATTCTGGGGCTCCGCTGCTTCCCTCGCCTGAACTGCTGTGCAGTGAATGGCCCTTCTCTCCTGGATGCTCTGGAGTCTGGTGACTCTAAAAAGCGCAGGCCTGTTATTGGGGGTGCGGATGGTTCTCCGCCCACAGGGCATATGTGCTGTGTGCTGAGCACCATCCGCACACACCTAGTTATGGCCCTGCTCACATCTTTAGTCTCAGGGTAACGCTCTGCAGGCTGGTTCAGTGCCCTTGTCCCCTCTCCTGCCCTGAGACTAATACTATTACCCCCTTATCTTGTTTGGAGGGTATGTCATCCACCTAGTCTGTGGCTAAAGGTAGTTTCTCTATCTGACTGGTATCGTGGTGTTGGAGAATCTCTGGTTCCTCCCGGCAGCGTGGTTACATAAACATGTCCACTTCCTGCTCACAGGGCCACGGCGGCTGATTGCAAAGGAAAGCTCTTATCGGGATAGCTGTCCTTTGCAATACTAATCGCATACCTCCTGAGGCTACCATCACTAAATGCAACATTGAGGCTATCGACATCACTTCCCTATCCTCCCTGCTTGACTCACTTCTCTTTCCTATACTGTCTCTCTCCTGCCCTGAACAAGTCACATCCCTATACAATGCTTCCCTTACTTCTGCTCTTGACTCTGTAGCTTCACCAATCACTATTCACCCTCGCAAAACAACACGCCAAACCTGGCGCACCAAATGCACCAGATATTTGCAAAAATGCTCACTTACTGATGAGCGACAGTGGAGGAAATCACGCTCTAAGGCAGACTTCCTCCATTTCAGACTTATGCTCTCATCATTCAGTGCTACCCTTTCCCTCGCTAAACAGTCATACTTCAAGAACCTCATCTCCTCCCTGTCTTTAAACCCCTGGCACCTCTTTGCCACTCTCAACTCCCTCATCTGTCCACCCCCACCTCATCTCCCCTCCTCACTCTCTGCTCTTGACTTTGCCACTTACTTCACATCCAAAATTTACTCCATACATCAGGACAACACATCCCACCAAAGAATCAGCAACCAACCACCGCCTTTCCGTGACCACCCCACCCCTTCCCTCTTACCAACTCTGACATCTTTCTCTCATGTATCTGGTAAAGAAGTCATGTCACTCATCTGTTCCTCATCCCACTCCACCTCCCCACTTGACCCTATCACCTCCTGCCTCCTCCACTACCTCTCTCTCTCTCTCTCTCTCCCTCTCTCTGCCTGCTCCCATCTTGCCCACCTCCTCAATCTCTCCCTCTCATCTGGCACTGTCCCCTCTACCTTCAAGCTTGCTCTTGTCTCCACAATTTTAAAAAAGCTACCCTTGATCCACACACTCTTAACAACTATCAACCCATTTCTCTCCTCCCTTTTGCCTCCAAACTCCTTGAGCGTATAGTCTATAACCTCCTTACTGCCTTTCTTTCCTCCCACTCACTGCTTGACCCGTTCCAGTCTGGCTTCCGTCCTCTCCACTCCACTGAAACTGCCCTCACAAAAGTCTGCAATGACCTCCTTTCTGCTAAATCCAAGGGTCCCTACTCTTTGCTTATTCTCCTTGACCTCTCTGCTGCTTTTGACACTGTGGAACACCATCTCCTTCTGCAAATCCTTCACTCCCTTGGTCTGTGTAATACTGCCCTCTCCTGGCTATCCTCCTACCTCTCTGACCAGTCTCTGTCTCCTCTCATGGCTCCCCCCCCCCTCACTTCCACTAACTGTAGGTGTCCCCCAAGGTTCTGTTCTTGGTCCTCTCCTTTTCTCTCTCTCTCTCTATACATCCTCTTTAGGTGAACTCATTAGCTCTTTTGACTTACAATATTATATCTATTCTGATGATACTCAAATCTACCTTTCCTCCCCTGACCTCACACCTGCTCTTCTCAATCATGTATCCAACTTTCTCTCTGCTATCTCTTCTTGGATGTACCAGCGCTTTCTTAAACTTAACATGTCTAAGACTGAGCTGATCATTTTCCCACCCTTCCGCACAACCTCACCTCCCACAATTTCATTATCTATTGATGGCACTACTATATCCTCTAGCCCCCAAGTGCACTGTCTTGGAGTAATCCTTGACTCCTCCCTCTCCTTCAAACTACACAAACCTGTGATTTTTCATCTCAAAAATATTTCCAGAATCAGACTCTTTCTCACCCAGGTTGCCACTAAGACCCTTTTTCACTCACTGGTCATCTCCAGGCTGGAGTACTGTAATCTCCTCCTGACTCCACTCCAATCTATCCTCAATGCTGCTGCCTGGCTCATCTTCCTCACCAAACACACTACATCTACCCACCCTCTCTTACAAGCCCTTCACTGGCTCCCCTTCAGAATTAATTTCAAGCTTCTCACACTCACTTACAAAGCCCTCACCCACTCCTCTCCGAGTTACATCTCTAACCTAATCTCCCTTTACACGTCCCGCCCATCCTCTTCGCTCTTCTAATACACACCGCCTCTCCGGCCTACAGATTACCTCCTCCCACTTCAGCCTCCAAGATTATGCACGTGCTGCTCCCTTTCTCCGGAATTCTCTACCTCTCACCATCAGACTCTCCACCTCTCTACAAAACTTCAAATGGGCTCTCAAGACACACTTCTTCACCAAACCCAGCCATCTCTCATAATAAGCCCTCTGTGGCCCATGCTCACTTTCTACACCATCTGTGTCACCCCTGTCTGTGTGCCCCTCCCCTTTAGAATGTAAGCTTTCATGAGCAGGGCCCTTTTACCTCATGTGCTTTTACGTCTCTTATCTAACCTATCTTCTTTTCAATACTCCTTTTAACGGCACCAAATCCCTCGGTTTTCTGTCACCCTGATACTTATTTCAGTGCTGTTTACTGATGCAGCTATGTTTATATACCCTATACTTGTCCTATATTGTACTGAATTGTAAGTCATTGTCTTCATGTTTTGCTTATTTGTTTCCTCTACAGTTGGGTGCTGCAGATCACATGGTGAGTGCCGACCCCACTATGAGCATGCTCAACCATCGATTGTTTTTTACCGATAATGAAAGAGCCATCGCTGGTCTTTACTACTCTACAAAAACTGAAATATATTGCAGGATCTCCACCCTCTCCCCAGTGAGTCCCTAAAATTCCCTAAGTTAGACATTTACAGTCACACAGCATGTAGCAGTAGTTATTCTGGAGTCCTTGCATCCCCAATAGCTCTGAGAAACAATTTATCTTCATTGGTGTGCCACTTGGGCAACCCCAAAGCAGTGGTCACTACTCAATTAAGGCAGGCAAGGTAAAAAAATATCCTTTATTAGTAATATTTCCACAATAGGATTCCCCAAAGGAATACTAATAGAACAGTTCGTGCAATGGGGGTAATTGCAAGTTGATCGCAGCAGGATAATTTTTTTAGCGGTTGGGCAAAACCATGTGCACGGCAGGGGAGGCAGATATAACATGTGCAGAGAGAGATAGATTTGGGGGTGGTGAGTTAAATCTGCAATCTAAATTGCAGTGTAAAAATAAAGCAGCCAGTATTTACCCTGCACAGAAACAAACTAACCCACCCAAATCTAACTCTCTCTGCAAATGTTATATCTGCCTCCCCTGCAGTGCACATGGGCCCTCATTCCGAGTTGTTCGCTTGCAAGCTGCTTTTAGCAGCATTGCACACGCTAAGCCGCCGCCTACTGGGAGTGTATCTTAGCTAAGCAGAATTGCGAACGAAAGATTCTCAAAATTGCGAATAGAAATTTCTTAGCAGTTTCTGAGTAGCTCGAAACTTACTCTGCCACTGCGATCAGTTCAGTCAGTTTCGTTCCTGGTTTGACGTCACAAACACACCCAGCATTCGCCCAGGCACTCCCCCGTTTCTCCAGCCACTCCCGCGTTTTTCCCAGAAACGGCAGCGTTTTTTCACACACACCCATAAAACGGTCAGTTTCCGCCCAAAAACACCCACTTCCTGTCAATCACACTCCGATCACCAGAACGAAGAAAAAAACCTTGTAATGCCGTGAGTAAAATACCAAACTTCTTAGCAAATTTACTTGACGCAGCCGCAGTGCGAACATTGCGCATGCGCAGTTAGCGGAAAATCGCACCGATGCGAAGAAAAATAACGAGCGAACAACTCGGAATGAGGGCCATGGTTTTGCCCAACTGCTAAAAAATTTCCTGCTGCAATCAACTTGGAATTACCCCCAATGTATCTAACATTCAATGTTAAAAATGCAGGTGGAACATCTCAAAGCCAGTTCTTTCTATCCTCAAACAGATGGTCTATAGACTGCAGGTAAGGCAGTGTCTGATTGTGAGATTGTGTTTCTGCTATTGCCAGAAGTTTTAGGTTGTGTCAGAGGAAGGGGTCATGGATGGAGGTTAGCTCGTTACAAACAGAGCATGCATTCCATAGGGCACATTTAAAGGATTTAGGTTATTGAGACAGGTGCTGCATTTTATAATTGCTGTATTTCTGACCCGCTCTGGATCAGCTGTATGTGTATAAGAGATGTGGGGAACGGGGGTGTGGGGGCTAATGGAAGCAGCTAATAGAAGCATAAAGGTAGGAGATAGAAAGCAAAAAAAAGATCATTGTAAGATATCTGAGCTTTTATTTTCTTGTGAGATGTTGAGGACGTTACAGTCAATAAATACAGATAGGAAAAAAGTTAATGAATTTTGGTAGGAGGGGAGTGGAGAAATGAAGGGGCAATGTGGACACAGTGGTGCAACTCAAGGAGGGTAAAGGATTTTAGTTCTAAAGATAATGCATGAGAAGGGTAATGAGAAATGCAATTTGTTAAAGATTATAGAATTTAAAAAAGGGCAAATAATTATAGCAAATAAATTAAGAAAATACAGAGAGAACAGGTTACAATTTCCTAGTTACATTGTCCAGTGCAGTGAGATTAGATGTGCACTGTCCGACTGTAGCAAGGGCACGGCACCTAAGACAGCGGGCCCACCTCCACTCCTTTGGCCATCCACATCTTATCAGCATCTGCCCCACTTGTCATATTGCTGTTACCACATGTGACTCCATAGTGCAAGTGCAGCAGTGTGCCTTGTGGTGGTGGTGGTGGTGGTTGTGGGGTATTATATTGTGTATATTAAACTTAAACCAATGGTGTATATTAGAATTAACTAATAGTTTAATAATGCCTGGGTACTGTTTATAGCTCCACATAATTAAGAGTAACTATTTTATAAAGTTTTCTTACAGTGGAACAAAGACAACTTAAACAACCTTAAAATACAGGTATAAAAATAAAATCTATCATCTATCTTGTCACATGTAAGAATACAGTAGCAGCAGCCTCTGTACTACTCACACACTGCGACAGAACTCTGGAAGACTTTCTGTGTGTCTCTCTATAGACCCGAATGCTATCAATTGATAACAGGTTACACATGACCCAGACACCCAGGGACTGAGGAGGAGAAGCTGGGATCCCTGGGACACTTACAGCTCTCTCCCCCTCCTATCTCTACTCTGGTCGAGAAGCTTCATTGCTCGCATTCTGTCTGCCTGGTTCTTCCTTCTGCTGCTGCACAAGAGTGAGAGCTAGTGATGCCAGTGTGCTGTGGCCTGGAGGGCCCCCTGACAGAGGTACAGTGTCCTCTGCGCCCCATCCCCATTAATACTGCTTTGCCCATAGGTTATTGGGTTATTATAGCGTTTTGCAAGGTGAGCAAGGAAAGCTGTGCTGAAACTGACAGTTCCTTGTCACCTTATCTCTAACCTCTGAAAAGGAGGCATCATACTGTACGTTATTAAGATGAAATCAGAGTTTCAACTACATAGGCGTCCTACACTTGCAGACACCAGAGAGAGAACCACCAAAGAAGATGAACAGACTGGTCTAGTGCAAGTTTGAGTAATGAAAACAATTTTTTTCCCCATCATTATGTTTTTACACGGTGCTTACAATGTTACACAGTGTTTTATGGAAATGTGTGAAAGTTTTCCTCTCCAGTTGATATTACAATCTAGGTTATAGTGTCTAACATAGAATTTGACCTGGGGTATCCAGCAAGTCCTTCAATGGCATTAATATACAGTATGTCAGTATCTGAATTATATTGTTAACTAGGATATATTTGCTAATAAAGAGTTAATGTATAAAAACAAAAAGCTGCAATAGGAAAAAAATGTGTTAATATAGATAACTCCAATGACATACATATTTCTGGAATGTATGCTTAGTAATTTGCTACCTCTGGGTTTAATCATGGTTAGCTCTGATGACATGTTAATGAGTGAGGAATCATGTAGTTATATCACTCTGCCATGTAAATTACATGCGCACCTGGGAATGTGTCTTGTGATCACCTTGTTCGGGGGGTAGGGGGTGATTATCTGGCACCATTTACCGGTGCTCTTTGCTTTTTAATTCCCTGGAGTATACTGAGATCATTTCATCTTAGAGTTTGGCAGTTACTTCATCAGGAAAGTTGATATATAGAAAAGTCATATTCATTTAAGTAATTGCAAAACTGGCGTTGTGCACCTTTTGACATCTTTATTTAGTGGCTTGTACATTCCTTCAGGCAACTTTTCCTAAACACTACTGTGCTTTGGGCCTTATTCAGGTTTGCTAGCAAACCAATAAAGCACACTAATGGGCAAAACCATGTTGTACTGCAGGTGGGGCAGATGTAACACGTGCAGAGAGATTTGGGTGGGGTGTGTTCAAACTGAAATGTAAACTGAAGTATAAAAATAAAGCAGACAGTATTTACCCTGCACAGAAACAAAATAACCCACCTAAATCTAAATTTCTCTGCATATGTTACATTTACGCCACCTACAGTGCAACATGGTTTTGCCTATTAGTGTGCTTTTTTGGTTTGCTAACAAACCTGGAATAATCCCCTTTATATTAATACGTTACTTTGTATTATTTACAGAAAAAGCACATTTTCATTCATTTTTCATCTGTTTTTGCCAGCCTGAGAAGGATGACAGTGGTGCTTTCCATGGGGGATGCTTATATCTGATTGAACGGAATCAGTATGGAATCCCGACATGAGGGATCCCAACAGCGAGCGCAGCATGTCCCCTCACAGGCTCGCCACACTTCGGGCCCGGTGGAGAGCTTCACTCACCACTCTAATTTATTCCCCCTCGAAGGGTGGCATGGAAGCCCCTCCGCCTAGTATGAATTCAGGGCCCTGGTCTGGATCTTGATTCTCATGGATATCGGGATTCCGGTGTCGGTATTATGACCATTGGGAAACTCGATTAAACCTGGTGAATATTATCACTGGAAGGCTTACTACCAAAGATTGCAGTGACCCCTTGAAATATAGCGCAAGGCCCTATTGCCAGTGTCTTACTGTTATGCTATATATCATTATATCATAGAATCTAAAACATATTTAATATAACAGAGTACTATATTGCAGATGAGATTAATACTTTCCATCATAAGACAAAAAGACCAAACCTTTCTATAGCCCTCTAGACCACGGGTTCCCAAACTCAGTCCTCGGTACCCCACACAGTGCATGTTGTGTAAGTAACTCAGCAGGTGCACAGGTGTATTCATTACTCACTGGCACATTTTAAAAGGTCCACAGGTGGCGCTAATTATTTTACTTGCAGTTCTTTGAGGAGACCGGCAAAACATGCACTGTGTGGGGTCCTGAGGACCGAGTTTGAGAACCTGTGCTCTAGACCACAGGTTCTCAAACTTGGTCCTCAGGACCCCACACAGTGCATGTTTTGCAAGTCTCCTCACAGAATCGCAAGTGAAATCATTTGCTCCACCTGTGGACCTTTTAAAATGTGTCAGTGAATAATGAATACACCTGTGTGCACTTGCTGGGTTACCTGCAAAACATGCACTGTGTGGGGTCCTGAGGATCGAGTTTGAGAACCACTGCTCTAGACCAGTGGTTCTCAAACTCGGTCCTCAGGACCCCACACGGTACATGTTTTGCAGGTCTCCTCACAGAATCACAAGTGACATAATTAGCTCCACCTGTGGACCTTTTAAAATGTGTCAGTGAGTAATTAATACACCTGTGCACCTGCTGGGTTACCTGCAAAACATGCACTGTGTGGGGTCCTGAGGACCGAGTTTGAGAACCACTGCTCTAGACTATCGAACAGTTTGGCAGTTATTAGTCTAGACATTAGCTACAAACTTTTCCAAATCTACCAGAAAGGGATTCATTGTTTTTTTTTTCCCTTCCAGATAGCTACTAGTACATACATTTCTGTTATTAGTATATATATGTACTAGCTGCTTGGCCTGTGTCAAAATACCAGGATAGACAGAACCATAAGAATGACATCTAGACAGCTGTGGTGCAGCCGGTGCATCACAGTGAAGGAGCCCACAGCTGGTGGCATTACTATGAGTCATACTGACTCACTGTATGCCGCCACCAGCCGCTGCACAACCTTTGCCTGTCTCCGACTCCTCTTAATAGTTCTGAACATACTGAACAACATTGCTATTTTGCGCTTCGGGGCCGGTTGAGGGGGAGGAGGGGCTGCCACGTTCAGTCCCCGATGCCAAATGTCTTTGGGAAGAGAGGAGCCGGAGGAGCAGAGCCTCAGCCAGAAATTTATAGTGCACAGCTGCCACCTGATATCCAGGGGAAGAGACTAAAGACTAATGCCCAGCTGGAGGAGAGGACGAAGAGCCCCGACACAACACATTTCCTCCCTTCTCCCCTCATCTCTCCCCGATTCCCTGTCTGTCAGTGACTGCTTGTCTGCTCTCTCAGGAAGTCCTGCGTCTGCGCTTGCCACCATTGCTGGGGATCTGTGCGAGGAGTGGATGAGCTGCCCTCCACCCATTGCAGCTCTACCGTGGGCCCAGGTAAGTAAATTGTAATATGTAATATATTTGTCACCCTCTGTCTCTCCATCTCTGTTATGACCTATGACCCACTCCACCTCACCCTCTTCCTCTCCCCATCACCCTCTTCCTCTGCCCGTCATCCTCTTCCTGTCTGCCTCTCCCCATCATCCTCTGCCTCTCCCCGTCAACCTCATCCTCTCCCCATCACCCTCTTCCTCTGCATGTTTTCCTCTCCCCCTCACCCTCTGTCTGTATTTCTCTCCCCATCACCTTCTTTCTCTCCCCGTCACCCTCAACCTCTCCCTGTTGCACTCATCCTCTGCTTGATGCCCTTCTTTTCTCTCTGTCACCATCTTCCTCTCTCTGTCACCCTCTTACTCTCTCTGTCACCCTCTTCCTCTCCTCATAATATCTCCCTGTCACCCTCTGACTCTCCCTGTCCTCCTCTCCCTGTCACCCTCTTTCTCCCCCTTCCACCCTCTTCCTCTCACTGTCATCCTCTGCCTCTCCCGATCATACTTCATATGTCAACCTCTGCCTCCCTGTCACCCTCTTCCTCTCCCTGTCACCCTCTGCTTCTACCTGTCATCCTCTCCCCATCACCTTCTGCCTCTCCCCATCACCCTCTCCCTGTCACCCTCTTCCTCTCCCCATAATTTTCTCCCTGTCACCCTTTTCTTCTCCCTGACAACCTCTGCCTCTCCCTTACATCCACTCCCTCACCCTCTTCCTCTCCCTGTCAAATTTTACCCACTCACTGGTCACCCTCTGCCTCTCCCATTAACTTTCTTCTCTCCATCACCCACTGCCTCTCCTCATCACACTCTACCCCTCCCTGTTAGCCACTGCAGTGTGGCACATTATGAAATTGGGGATGGGCAGAGGGGGGCCTAAAGCATATTTTTGCACCTGCCCACCATTCACAAGTTCCGCCACTGCATCTCGAGGTGGTTAATGACTTATTATTTAATTACAGCTCTTCTACTGAATGGCTGCACTGAACTTTTAGCATGTACTGTCAGTATATAGTATAAATAGCTTGGGCCGCCCTTCACACTTTTTCCTATACAAGGTACTGATGGGTTGCTTGGGAGCTATTTTTCACTTGGAATTTCAGCTTCCAATTTCAGGATGTATCTGTATTTGAGAAACAGGTCTTCAGAAAGGTTGTGGTACAAAATAACATTCAGAATGTCAATATTTTGTCGACATAGATGGGAGGTTGACATGTGAAATGTCGACATTGCCAGAATGTTGACAGCTGGCATGTCAACCATGCAATTTTCCAATGATGAGGTACTGTAAGTATCCCTAAACCTAATCGCAGCCTAACCTTAGCACTAACCTTAAAATTGTTTAAAAATAATGTCAGCATTCTGTTGTCAACATGCAAAATTTCAGCATTATGTCATGTCAACATTCCATCACTGTCGATATTGTTATTATCGACATGGTAAATGTCAACATTCTAGCCATGCTGAAATTCTGATTTCGACGTTTTGAACATTTTGAACGTGTACCTTCAAAAAAAAGCAGTCAAGATACCAGAAATATTTCTAACTAGCGTTTGCGTTTGTCTTTTGAAAAAAATATTTGGGTCTCCATACTGTAGTTCATAAACAGTCCCTAGAAGTATATTTCTCCCCAAAAATTATACTTATATACATATTGTCATTTTGGACTTGAGGAGCCTGCACACTGCATGCGCTGAGAGTCAAACATCTGGTTTTACCTTTATTATTGCTCTCCCTGATGTCACATCGAGATCATACATACCTCAGATTCTTTATACAGATGTAGCCACCTTTATCTTGACTGTTTCTCCGCCGAGACGGGCGTTTAGCCACGCTAAGGCGATAGCTGAGTTTAATCACAGGCAGGCGCGTTGAGACGATCTAGATACTCATCATGCATTACACATCTCCACCACTGTGTGGCTAATGCTCCACTAATCCAGTACTTTCGATCGTACAGTATAGCGGCGGATTGATCTACAGCTCTGGCAATACTGTAGGCGTAACGGGAGGCGGTGGAAAAAGTATGGAGTACTGTACAGTACTGTATGTGTATGGAGACGCAACTACAGTAATTGTGTAAAAGGAAGAATGTACAGTACAATGTATAAACACTGTGCTTTTAAAATATATGAGCGTCTGAGTTCGCTAATGCATAATGGGAATGGAGGACTAGCAGAAGGCAGAGGAAAACACCGTGCTTTACAAATGCGAGCGTCCGAGTCCTCTAAGGCATAAACCAACAGCAATGGGGCGGGGGCCGGGCGCTGTTTGCAGTACTTTCACACATGAAATTGGAAATCTCTCATGAGGCGTCGTGGGCTAGGGGTGAAGGCTCCCAACTCCCTCGCTGGTGGTCCAGGGTTCGAGACCTGATGTGCTTTCTTTCTTTTTTTTTTTTTTTCTGTAATAATGCACTGTATTATTTTATTTACATTGTAAGACAGTCAATGGAAGGATGCACACAGGTTTCACATAAATCAAAGTACATCTGCAGGAGCGATTCTTTACGCTAAATGCAACCTACAGTACGGTACTGTAAGTGAGCAAAACAGTACTACAGTGGGCGTTTGTGTATTGCACATGACCTGCATTCCCTCCCTGTCTACTGCATGATCTGTGCAGGCTCCCATGGGGGAAGGGCAACAGGCTAGCAGGAGGCGGAGGAAAACACCGTGCTTTACAAATGCGAGCGTCCGAGTCCTCTAAGGCATAAACCAACAGCAATGGGGCGGGGGCCGGGCACTGTTTGCAGTACTTTCACACATGAAATTGGAAATCTCTCATGAGGCGTCGTGGGCTAGGGGTGAAGGCTCCCACCTCCCTCGCTGGGGGTCCAGGGTTCGAGACATGATGTGCTTTCTTTTTTTTTTTTTTTTTTTTTTTTTTTCTGTAATAATGCACTGTATTATTTTATTTACATTGTAAGACAGTCAATGGAAGGGTGCACACAGGTTTCACATAAATCAAAGTACATCTGCAGGAGCGATTCTTTACGCTAAATGCACCCAAACAGCGTGAATGAAATGAGTGTATTCTGACGCTACCAACTAAGCAAAACAGTACTGTAGATCTTCAGCGTTTGTGTATTGCACAGGACCTGAATTTCCTCCCTGTGCAGGCCCCCAGGGGGGAAGGGCGATGGGGGTAGGGGGGAGACGATGGAAAATACTGTGCCTTTGAAATGCAATTACATGAGCGTCCGAGTACACTACGGCATACTGTAAACCAACACCAATGGGAAGGAAGTGCCAACCTTATTTTTAATGTGTTCCCGTGACATTCACTTTAACATTTTTTTTTTCTCTCCAATACAGTACATCCAATGGAAGGATGCACACAGGTTTCACATAAATCAAAGTACAGTACATCTGCAGGAGCAATTCTTTACGCTAAATGCAACCTACAGTACAGTACTGTAAGTGAGCAAAATAGTACTACAGTGGGCGTTTGTGTATTGCACATGACCTGCATTCCCTCCCTGTCTACTGCATGATCTGTGCAGGCTCCCATGGGGGAAGGGCAACTGGCTAGCAGGAGGCGGAGGAAAACACCGTGCTTTACAAATGCGAGCGTCCGAGTCCTCTAAGGCATAAACCAACAGCAATGGGGCGAGGGCCGGGCGCTGTTTGCAGTACTTTCACACATGAAATTAGAAATCTCTCATGAGGCGTCGTGGGCTAGGGGTGAAGGCTCCCACCTCCCTCGCTGGGGGTCCAGGGTTCGAGACATGATGTGCTTTCTTTCTTTTTTTTTTTTTCTGTAATAATGCACTGTATTATTTTATTTACATTGTAAGACAGTCAATGGAAGGATGCACACAGGTTTCACATAAATCAAAGTACATCTGCAGGAGCGATTCTTTACGCTAAATGCAACCTACAGTACGGTACTGTAAGTGAGCAAAACAGTACTACAGTGGGCGTTTGTGTATTGCACATGACCTGCATTCCCTCCCTGTCTACTGCATGATCTGTGCAGGCTCCCATGGGGGAAGGGCAACAGGCTAGCAGGAGGCGGAGGAAAACACCGTGCTTTACAAATGCGAGCGTCCGAGTCCTCTAAGGCATAAACCAACAGCAATGGGGCGGGGGCCGGGCGCTGTTTGCAGTACTTTCACACATGAAATTGGAAATCTCTCATGAGGCGTCGTGGGCTAGGGGTGAAGGCTCCCACCTCCCTCGCTGGGGGTCCAGGGTTCGAGACATGATGTGCTTTCTTTCTTTTTTTTTTTTTTTTTTTTCTGTAATAATGCACTGTATTATTTTATTTACATTGTAAGACAGTCAATGGAAGGGTGCACACAGGTTTCACATAAATCAAAGTACATCTGCAGGAGCGATTCTTTACGCTAAATGCACCCAAACAGCGTGAATGAAATGAGTGTATTCTGACGCTACCAACTAAGCAAAACAGTACTGTAGATCTTCAGCGTTTGTGTATTGCACAGGACCTGAATTTCCTCCCTGTGCAGGCCCCCAGGGGGGAAGGGCGATGGGGGTAGGGGGGAGACGATGGAAAATACTGTGCCTTTGAAATGCAATTACATGAGCGTCCGAGTACACTACGGCATACTGTAAACCAACACCAATGGGAAGGAAGTGCCAACCTTATTTTTAATGTGTTCCCGTGACATTCACTTTAACATTTTTTTTTTTTCTCTCCAATACAGTACATCCAATGGAAGGATGCACACAGGTTTCACATAAATCAAAGTACAGTACATCTGCAGGAGCAATTCTTTACGCTAAATGCAACCTACAGTACAGTACTGTAAGTGAGCAAAATAGTACTACAGTGGGCGTTTGTGTATTGCACATGACCTGCATTCCCTCCCTGTCTACTGCATGATCTGTGCAGGCTCCCATGGGGGAAGGGCAACTGGCTAGCAGGAGGCGGAGGAAAACACTGTGCTTTACAAATGCGAGCGTCCGAGTCCTCTAAGGCATAAACCAACAGCAATGGGGCGAGGGCCGGGCGCTGTTTGCAGTACTTTCACACATGAAATTAGAAATCTCTCATGAGGCGTCGTGGGCTAGGGGTGAAGGCTCCCACCTCCCTCGCTGGGGGTCCAGGGTTCGAGACATGATGTGCTTTCTTTCTTTTTTTTTTTTTTTTTCTTTTCTGTAATAATGCACTGTATTATTTTATTTACATTGTAAGACAGTCAATGGAAGGGTGCACACAGGTTTCACATAAATCAAAGTACATCTGCAGGAGCGATTCTTTACGCTAAATGCACCCAAACAGCGTGAATGAAATGAGTGTATTCTGACGCTACCAACTAAGCAAAACAGTACTGTAGATCTTCAGCGTTTGTGTATTGCACAGGACCTGAATTTCCTCCCTGTGCAGGCCCCCAGGGGGGAAGGGCGATGGGGGTAGGGGGGAGACGATGGAAAATACTGTGCCTTTGAAATGCAATTACATGAGCGTCCGAGTACACTACGGCATACTGTAAACCAACACCAATGGGAAGGAAGTGCCAACCTTATTTTTAATGTGTTCCCGTGACATTCACTTTAACATTTTTTTTTTCTCTCCAATACAGTACATCCAATGGAAGGATGCACACAGGTTTCACATAAATCAAAGTACAGTACATCTGCAGGAGCAATTCTTTACGCTAAATGCAACCTACAGTACAGTACTGTAAGTGAGCAAAATAGTACTACAGTGGGCGTTTGTGTATTGCACATGACCTGCATTCCCTCCCTGTCTACTGCATGATCTGTGCAGGCTCCCATGGGGGAAGGGCAACTGGCTAGCAGGAGGCGGAGGAAAACACCGTGCTTTACAAATGCGAGCGTCCGAGTCCTCTAAGGCATAAACCAACAGCAATGGGGCGAGGGCCGGGCGCTGTTTGCAGTACTTTCACACATGAAATTAGAAATTTCTCATGAGGCGTCGTGGGCTAGGGGTGAAGGCTCCCACCTCCCTCGCTGGGGGTCCAGGGTTCGAGACATGATGTGCTTTCTTTTTTTTTTTTTTTTTTTTTTTTTCTGTAATAATGCACTGTATTATTTTATTTACATTGTAAGACAGTCAATGGAAGGGTGCACACAGGTTTCACATAAATCAAAGTACATCTGCAGGAGCGATTCTTTACGCTAAATGCACCCAAACAGCGTGAATGAAATGAGTGTATTCTGACGCTACCAACTAAGCAAAACAGTACTGTAGATCTTCAGCGTTTGTGTATTGCACAGGACCTGAATTTCCTCCCTGTGCAGGCCCCCAGGGGGGAAGGGCGATGGAGGTAGGGGGGAGACGATGGAAAATACTGTGCCTTTGAAATGCAATTACATGAGCGTCCGAGTACACTACGGCATACTGTAAACCAACACCAATGGGAAGGAAGTGCCAACCTTATTTTTAATGTGTTCCCGTGACATTCACTTTAACATTTTTTTTTTCTCTCCAATACAGTACATCCAATGGAAGGATGCACACAGGTTTCACATAAATCAAAGTACAGTACATCTGCAGGAGCAATTCTTTACGCTAAATGCAACCTACAGTACAGTACTGTAAGTGAGCAAAATAGTACTACAGTGGGCGTTTGTGTATTGCACATGACCTGCATTCCCTCCCTGTCTACTGCATGATCTGTGCAGGCTCCCATGGGGGAAGGGCAACTGGCTAGCAGGAGGCGGAGGAAAACACCGTGCTTTACAAATGCGAGCGTCCGAGTCCTCTAAGGCATAAACCAACAGCAATGGGGCAAGGGCCGGGCGCTGTTTGCAGTACTTTCACACATGAAATTAGAAATCTCTCATGAGGCATCGTGGGCTAGGGGTGAAGGCTCCCACCTCCCTCGCTGGGGGTCCAGGGTTCGACTGTGAAATGTATGCCATACTGTATCTCACTACATATCCGAGCGCTGCCACGTGCTGGGAGTTCACGGTCGGTGGCCATTTTGTCAGGTTGCTAAGCGATCCAGCTCGGTATACCGTAATGTGCATAGACCTCGCTTATCCCAGTGTAATTGAGCTAGGGGATTGTGACGCTCCTTCAGCATTGCCCCCTGGACTGTGAAATGTATGCCATACTGTACAGTATCTCACTACATATCCGAGCACTGCCACGTGCTGGGAGTTCACGGTCGGCGGCCATTTTGTCAGGTTGCTAAGCGATCCAGCTCGGTATACCGTAATGTGCATAGACCTCGCTTATCCCAGTGTAATTGAGCTAGGGGATTGTGACGCTCCTTCAGCATTGCCCCCTGGACTGTGAAATGTATGCCATACTGTATCTCACTACATATCCGAGCGCTGCCACGTGCTGGGAGTTCACGGTCGGCGGCCATTTTGTCAGGTTGCTAAGCGATCCAGCTCGGTATACCGTAATGTGCATAGACCTCGCTTATCCCAGTGTAATTGAGCTAGGGGATTGTGACGCTCCTTCAGCATTGCCCCCTGGACTGTGAAATGTATGCCATACTGTACAGTATCTCACTACATATCCGAGCACTGCCACGTGCTGGGAGTTCACGGTCGGCGGCCATTTTGTCAGGTTGCTAAGCGATCCAGCTCGGTATACCGTAATGTGCATAGACCTCGCTTATCCCAGTGTAATTGAGCTAGGGGATTGTGACGCTCCTTCAGCATTGCCCCCTGGACTGTGAAATGTATGCCATACTGTACAGTATCTCACTACATATCCGAGCACTGCCACGTGCTGGGAGTTCACGGTCGGCGGCCATTTTGTCAGGTTGCTAAGCGATCCAGCTCGGTATACCGTAATGTGCATAGACCTCGCTTATCCCAGTGTAATTGAGCTAGGGGATTGTGACGCTCCTTCAGCATTGCCCCCTGGACTGTGAAATGTATGCCATACTGTATCTCACTACATATCCGAGCGCTGCCACGTGCTGGGGGTTCACGGTCGGTGGCCATTTTTAGTGTGCATAGAACTCGCTTATCCACATAGGCCCCTGTGTTTTTAACTACTACATAGAGATGCACATTTCTAGGCCTATTTAATATACAGTAAGCAGCATTGTTGTTAGGCAATAATTGAAGAATTTACATACAGTACTGACATGTACTGTATGTAATGCTTGTACATCATGTCAGTCGACCCTTATGCTGTACACTACTGTAAGTCTCAAAGGGCCCATGCACTTCCAAGGAGGGTTATTTACTGTACTGTATCTGTTTCATACAGGAAACTAATTGCAGTCCATAACACTGAAGTGGTATTTTCAGTACTGTACAGTATACAATACTTAAATTTGAACATCAGGTACTGGATAGTAAACATGTACAGTATTAACTTCTATCATAAAACTCTTATGCATTTTCAGATGTGTAAATTTTAGACTACAGTATTCACAAATGTTTTCTCTCCATACAGGAATTATAGTTGGACAACATGCCAGTAACTATCAACAAAACGATGAGCAAGATAATCGCCAACATGAAAAAAGAAAATAAAACCATCAAAGAGATCCATGCATGGCTCAAGGAAAGTGGCATTATAGTCACTTTAGAAACGGTGCGCTATCATGCATTCGAGAGAACAACGCCCAGATTTGTATTTCCTACAAAATGCACATGGTACGTACTGTACACTACTGTAATGTTTAAATGACTTGCTTTATACCATAAACAATTTTTTTGAAATAAAATAAAAACTTCATCAATTGTAACTGTGATTGTGCTGTTCATGAATTCATATTTTTCATACTGTATTGTACTGTAGGAGAGTGCAACAAATTGTGGAGGAACTAACTCGTGAGGATGATGAGCGTACTGCTCTGCAAATAAAACGAATTCTCCATTCCAAGTATGACCTGGACATATCGGCCACCAGCATCAGAAGGATGCGACGGAAAATGGGATGGACCTTTGGCGCAACAAGGTAAAATACTGAAAGCAGTATAAACCATACAGTAAATGCACTGTTAATAATCCCTTGATACGTGATATAATAATGCCATAAATCATTATACAGAGTGTGTACTTTATACTATATACAGTATGTGTGTGTGTACAGTATATACTGTATATATTCTATCCCAAAAGAGATACCTACTGTATAGGCACTCAGAGACAGCAATGAAGCATTGCCGGCTTACTGTATTGTGATGATTACATACTGTATACTGTGTGTGTGTGTGTGTGTGTGTGTGTGTGTGTTGTGTGTATGTACAGTATGTATACAGTATACTGTATATATTACTCTGTATGTACCTTAATGTACTGTATGTACAGTTTAATGTATACAGTACTGTAGGTATATAATACAGTATACTGCACATACAGTCTACTGTATATACAGTAATCTGTAAATCTGTAATTTCATAACTGTATCTGATTTCATTATTTTTGGCTCTTCACAGGATATCTCCAATGATAAGAGATGTGAATAAAGAAAAGAGAGTGGAACAGGCACGGCGATGGATTGAGAGTGGTGAAACATTTGATGATGTCATTTTCACAGATGAATCGTCTGTTGCCCTTGAGCGGTTCTCCAGAATGTCATTCAGGAAACGTAACCATATCTCTTTAAAACCACGCCCAAAGCATCCATTGAAAGTCCATGTATGGGGAGGCATATCACGATTAGGAGCTGGTCCCCTATTATTTTTCGAAGGTACAGTACTATACTTTATTCTGTGCCTGTGTTCTGTAAAAATACATGCTGTACTGTAGAGTACGTGTAACTGCACAATAAAAGGAGTTGCTTATTAATGAACAACATTTTTTGATTTCTGTAGGAATCATGGATAAGAAATTTTTCCAAGAAACAATAGTAGAGGAATGTATGGTACCATTTGTGAATAAATATTACCCAACTCACCATAGGATATTCCAAGACAATGATCCTAAACACTCCGCCTCAGCCAAATTTATGGAAGAGAAAGGTATGAATTGGGAACGCACACCACCAGAGTGAGTATTCTTTCAACAGTGTACAAGTAAAATTTTGGATAGCACTCTAGTACTGTAAAAAAAAATTTTGTTTAATAAACAGTACAATATTGTATGTTTAATTTTCTCTATTTACTGTAATGTAATTAATTTTTTCTATACGCTTTTTTTTAATTTTTATATAGATCACCAGACATGAACCCAATCGAATTAGTGTGGGCTCAATTGAAGAGGTACGTTAGGAGTGTTGCAAAGCCAACAACAAAACAGCAACTGGTGGATGGGATAAAGAAATTTTGGCTAGAAGTACTCACACCTGAACATTGTAATAATTATATAAATCACCTGTATAAAGTATTACCTGTTGTAGTCGAAAGAAATGGTCAAGCCACAAATATGTAGTTCTGTACTGTATTTTCTGTTTAAAATTTTAAATTGGTGCATTATTAAAAAAAAATGATAAAATTGCCTTTGTCTGATTATTGCATAAACTAATGTAGAATATTATACAGTAGTAATGTTATTGATGTGTATGAACAGTTATTTTCAGTTTTATAAGTCCTGAATAAGAGTACTGTACATTTTGATCAGTGCAGTACATGGAATCGGATGTTGTAATACTTTATTTTTACATTAATATTGATGTTTTTCCAATAAATATTCAATTTTACAGTATGGTACGGTACAGTACATGAGGGTACCTGTACAGTATGATACGTCATTATGGGGGAGAAATACTGTATCCACTAAATGTACAGTAAAATGTTTTTTTCTTATTACAAACACACAAATGCATCTCAGATGGAAATATGCTATACACAGCAGACAGCTTATGGTGACAGAACTTCCCTACTGTATCCCCACCCATAGTCGTGGTATATTTTAGATTGCCTAATGAGACACTCCTGCAGCATTGCCAATGATTCATGTAAAACCTGTGTGCAAACAGTATCTGTATTGAATGCAAAGTACAGTAAGAGTACAGTATACAGTATTATCAGAGCCAAACCTGACCAACATGATGCCCTAGGCTAGATTTTGGCTGATGCCCTCTTGCACAGATGCTACGTAGTTCCGCCTCTAACCCTGCACCCCTTTCCCAGCACCATCACCCATTTTGGCGCTCCTACCCCCTATAATCTAAATAAGAACAATGTGCACATTTAGTGCCAGCCCAAAACAGTGTACAGTATGTTCTTGCTGGGAAGGGGCATGGTAACACAATAATACCCGAAGATGAAATGACACAACACAGTACTGCAACTTTATTCACATTATATCATGCAGTGGTGTCTCTTATTCTCATGACATCATATCATAGTACCACATTACTCCTAACAGTAATGCCCCTTATTCACATTACACCCCACCACATTCATCTTTATTTACATTAGACCACAGGTACTCAAACTCAGTCCTCAGGACCCCACACAGTGCAGGTTTTGCAGGTCTCACAGAATCACAAGTGAAAAAATTAGCTCCACCTACTGTATGGACCTTCTAAAATGTGTCAGTTAGTAATGAATACTGTACATCTGTGCACTTGCTGGTTTACCTGCAAAACATGCACTGTGTGGGGTCCTGAGGACCAAGTTTGAGAACCACTGCATTAGACCATGCAGTAGTGCCCTTTCCTTATGTTACACCAGAAAATATTGTAGTACACCTTATACACATACAGTACAGTAATGCCACACATTAGTAATGCATTTCATATTTAAATTTTCTGATTTAATTTCATAGAGCCGCATTCACTCACAGAATATAGGCATGTACTGTAGCATCTCATTTTATTCCGCAGAAGCTGATTATTCCCGTTTGGCTAGTTTGCCGCCTCTGTACAGTATATTACAATAGAAAAAAGTTATAGTGTCAGTGAAAAAAGCACCTCATGACAGATACTGTACACAAGCTCATGTCTAAATACTGTATACTGTAAGCAGTGACATTAAGGGGTACAGTACTGTATATGCAATTGCAGTCGAATTCCGGCAGGAATACGGAAAAAATGGACACGGGATCCCCCATCTTTTTAGAACCAGCACCGGGCTCTGCGCCTGGTCCTGGTGCAAAAAATAAGGGGGACAAAAAAGCGTAGGGGTTCCCCATATTTTTTGAATCAGCACTGGGCTCCACTAGCTGGACAGATAATGCACAGCCGGGGGAGACTTTTATACCGGTCCCTGCGGCCATGGAATTAAATACCCAACTAGTCACACCTGGCCGGAGTACCCTGGAGGAGTGGGGGCCCCTTAAATCAAGGGGACCCCCCTCCAGCCACTCGATTATCTCTATCACCCCTGTGTATTGTAGCTAGGGGATTGTGACGCTCCTTCAGCATTGCCCCGTAGCCTGCAAAATCTGTGCTGTTATTTGCTCCATAGCTGAGTGCCTCCTAGGAGCTAGGAGTCACAGGCGGTAGCCATTTCAATTGAGTCTGCCCTGCTATAGAATTGTACAGGTACTGTACAGTATGTGTACATTACCGTACGGTGCATAGAACCTTTACAGTAGAAACTCTCCTGCAGCTTTGGCCTGCTTTACTGTATGTACTGTAAAACTTGTGTTTTGTCAGTTTGCTATGCGACCGAGCCCGGTGTAACGTACTGTAATGTGCATAGACCTCGCTTATCTCTGTGTATTTTGGCTAGGGGATTGTGACGCTCCTTCAGCATCGCCCCGTAGCCTGCACAGCTTATGCCATTTCTCATTCCATACCCAACTGCTGCCTGCCACGAGGTGGGGGTTCAGGAGGTGGGGGTTCATGGGTAGTGGTCATTTTGACAGTGTGCTATGCGATTGAGTCCGGTGTACCGTAATACTGTATGCAATCCTACAGTAGCTTATCCCTATCTCCCCTGTGTATTTTTGGCTAGGGGATTGTGACGCTCCTTCAACATTGCCCCATAACCTGCACAAGGGTTCAGGGGCGGCGGCCATTTTGCCAGTGTGCTACAGTATGTGATCGAGTCCGGTGTACCATAATATGCATACTGTGTATTTTAGCTAGGGGATTGTGACGCTCCTTCAGCATTGCCCCATAGTCTGTACAATCTGGACTATTACTTGCTCCGTAGCCTAGGGCCTCTGTGGGGCAAGGAGTCATAGGTGGTAGCCATTTCTATTCAGTCTGCCCAGCTACAGAATTGTATGTGTACTGTACGGAGCATAGAACCTTAACCTGCATAGAACCTGCACATTATGGTACACCGGACTCGATCGCATAGAACCGCTCATGCAGCTACTGTATGCCCTGGTTTATAGTACTGTATGTGAATAAAAAAAATAATAAAGTGTCTGAAAAAAACTAACATGCATTCGTACTTAAGGAATCGAACCCTGGACTCTGAGTATAGGAAGCGAAACACTTCACCACTTCGCCGCAGACAAATGTATAAATCCGTTGGTTTTGATTATGCTGTAATGGCTACGGGATTAGGACGATAACATACTGTACAAAATTCCTAATCTTGAGAGGCAATAGTGAACTTGTAACACACATCCATTTGCGACAGTGTACACTACTGGTTTTACAGTACTGTATGTTTTGTCTGCGGGACTTGGACGCTCACATACAGTATTCATAAAGTATTGTAGATGGATCATATACTGTATGCTGTACTATTTGCGTCGGTGTCGTATATACAGTACTGTATTAAATAATGCAGCGTAATGAGTACAGTATTTACTGTATGCAGCGTAATGAGACGCCTTAGTAAAGTAGTCCTTATTATGTATTTCAGTATTGTATTTTACGGGAGACCACACGCATGCGCAGTGGTGATTGTAAAAAGCGACATCTGGTGGCTGATCGCAGGTATTACACGTAAAGGTAACGCCAAACGTCAAATGTCTGTCTCCGTGCGATTAGATAGCCTCTCTGTGACTAGGCGCGCCTCGCTACGCCCCAGTACGCTGCGTATGGTCGAACGGGACAAACGCCGCAGCCACTCAAGATAAAGGTGGCTACATCTGTAGGTCACTAAGCTTTACAATTGTGAAAATGCCAACCAAATTCATCCAGTAGTTTTTGCGTGATGTCGGAATGAACAGACAGACAAACAAAAACTAAAATTTTATTATATATACACTATATGGACAAAAGTATTTGGCCACACCTATAAATTATTGAATTCAGGTGTTTCAATCAGTCCCAT
The DNA here is from genome assembly GCF_028390025.1 of Pseudophryne corroboree. Classification (NCBI taxonomy): domain Eukaryota; kingdom Metazoa; phylum Chordata; class Amphibia; order Anura; family Myobatrachidae; genus Pseudophryne; species Pseudophryne corroboree. Next base: position 307,442,018 of record NC_086446.1, read on the forward strand.
TACTACAGGTGTATAAAATCAAGCAAATAGCCATGTAGTCTCCATTTGCAAACATTTGTGATGCAAAATGGGTCGTTCTGAAGAGCTCAGTGCCAACTTTGGTGATAGTATGCCAACTTTGCAATTAGATGGTTTGTGAAATTTCATCCCTGCTGGATATTACATATGGTCAACTGTAATTGATATTGGGGGTCATTCTGACCCGTTCGCTCGCTGCTTTTTAGCGCAGCCGAGCGCCGTAGTGCTGTATACGCTACGGCATAGTGCCGTAAACGGCCGAAGGCCGCAGCTTGGCTGCGATCACCTCTGTCTGATTGACAGGCAGAGGTGGTCGCTGGGCGGGAGGGGGCGAAACGGCGCCGTTTCGTGGGCGCAGTCCTGCCAATGCAGGTGTGGCCGGACCGTGCAGGGAGTGGCCTGCAGCGGCTGCGTGATGCCTGGAAGTGCCCGCTAGCCTAATTCCAGATTGCGTTTCAGTGAACCGCAAGTACTGGAAGCAGTGTGAGCCAGCCCAGCCTGAGTGTGAATCGGCCTGACTGAGGGGGATATGGGACCGGCCCATCGGGATCTGTCCTGGTGGGCCAATCCACCCCTGACTGGAACGGAGATTATGAGCCAGGCCTTCTCGTCTAACTCCAGTGTCTGACTTCATAAATGCTCTACAGAATGAATGGGCACAAATTCCCACAGAAACACTCCAAAATCTTGTGGAAAGCCTTACAAGAAGAGTGGAAGCTGTTATTGCTGCAAAAGGGAAGCCAAAGGTCAGGTTCACTCTTCTTTGAAATTAATGAAAGGGTGGTTCTAAAGTATTTGGACATGGGGCCTATGCAGACATTTCCACCACTTCATACATGAAAGCACAATTTAGGATTGGGGACATCTGAGAGTGTAGAAAAGGTGCGGATCACAAAGAAACAGTCTTATAAAATATAGTGATGAGCAGGTTCGGTTCCTCGGAATCCGAACCCCCCCCAACTTCACCCATTTTACACGGTACCGAGGCAGACTCGGATCCTCCCGCCTTGCTCGGTTAACCCGAGCTCGCCCGAACGTCATCATCCCGCTGTCGTATTCTCACGAGATTCGTATGCTATATAAGGAGCCGCGCGTCGCCGCCATTTTCACTCGTGCATTGGAGATGATAGGGAGAGGACGTGCAGCGTTCTCTCAGTTGTGTTCAGTGTGCTGCAAATATCTGTGCTCAGTGTGCTGCAAATATCTGTGCTCTGTGTGCTTGCAAATATCTGTGCTCAGTGTGCTGAAAATATCTACGCTCTCTGCCTGAAAAACGCTCCATATCTGTGCTGCATTGTAGTATATAGTAGGAGGACAGTGTAGAATTTTGCTGACCAGTAACCACCAGTATTATATCAGTACGGTACAGTAGTCCACTGCTCTACCTACCTCTGTGTCATCAAGTATACTATCCATCCATACCTGTGGTGCATTTTAGTTGTGCGCAGTATATATAGTAGGAGGACAGTGCATAATTTTGCTGACCACCAGTATATAATATATAGCAGTACGGTACAGTAGTCCACTGCTCTACCTACCTCTGTGTCGTCAAGTATACTATCCATCCATACCTGTGGTGCATTTAAGTTGTGCGCAGTATATATAGTAGGAGGACAGTGCATAATTGTGCTGACCACCAGTATATAATATATTGCAGTACGGTACAGTAGGCCATTGCTATTGATATATCACTGGCATATAATTCCACACATTAAAAAATGGAGAACAAAAATGTGGAGGGTAAAATAGAGAAAGCTCAAGATCCACTTCCACCTCGTGCTGAAGCTGCTGCCACTAGTCATGGCCGAGATGATGAAATGCCATCAACGTCGTCTGCCAAGGCCGATGCCCAATGTCATAGTAGAGAGCATGTAAAATCCAAAAAACAAAAGTTCAGTAAAATGACCCAAAAATCAAAATTAAAAGCGTCTGATGAGAAGCGGAAACTTGCCAATATGCCATTTACGACACAGAGTGGCAAGGAACGGCTGAGGCCCTGGCCTATGTTCATGGCTAGTGGTTCAGATTCACATGAGGGTGGAAGCACTCATCCTCTCGCTAGAAAAATGAAAAGACTTAACTGGCAAAAGCACAGCAAAGAACTGTGCGTTCTTCTAAATCACAAATCCCCAAGGAGAGTCCAATTGTGTCGGTTGCGATGCCTGACCTTCCCAACACTGGACGGGAAGAGGTGGTGCCTTCCACCATTTGGACTCCCCCTGCAAGTGCTGGAAGGAGCACCCGCAGTCCAGTTCCTGATAGTCAAATTGAAGATGTCACTGTTGAAGTACACCAGGATGAGGATATGGGTGTTGCTGGCGCTGAGGAGGAAAATGACAAGGAGGATTCTGATGGTGAGGTGGTTTGTTTAAGTCAGGCACCCGGGGAGACACCTGTTGTCCGTGGGACGAATATGGCCATTGACATGCCTGGTCAAATTACAAAAAAAAATCACCTCTTCGGTGTGGATTTATTTTAACAGAAATGCGGACAACAGGTGTCAAGCCATGTGTCGCCTTTGTCAAGCTGTAATAAGTAGGGGTAAGGACGTTAACCACCTCGGAACATCCTCCCTTATACGTCACCTGGAGCGCATTCATCAGAAGTCATTGACAAGTTCAAAAACTTTGGGTGACAGCAGAAGCAGTCCACTGCCAACTAAATCCCTTTCTCTTGTAACCAAGCTCCTGCAAACCACACCACCAACTCCCTCAGTGTCAATTTCCTCCTTAGACAGGAAAGCCAATAGTCCTGCAGGCCATGTCACTGTCAGTCTGACGAGTCCTCTCCTGCCTGGGATTCCTCCGATGCATCCTTGAGTGTAACGCCTACTGCTGCTGGCGCTGCTGTTGTTGCTGCTGGGAGTCAATCGTCATCCCAGAGGGGAAGTCGGAAGACCACTTGTACTACTTCCAGTAAGCAATTGACTGTCCAACAGTCCTTTGCGAGGAAGATGAAATATCACAGCAGTCATCCTGCTGCAAAGCAGATAACTCAGGCCTTGGCAGCCTGGGCGGTGTTAAACGTGTTTCCGGTATCCACCGTTAATTCACAGGAAACTAGAGAATTGCTTGAGGTACTGTGTCCCCGGTACCAAATACCATCTAGGTTCCATTTCTCTAGGCAGGCGATACCGAGAATGTACACAGACCTCAGAAAAAGAGTCACTAGTGTCCTAAAAAATGCAGTTGTACCCAATGTCCACTTAACCACGGACATGTGGAGCAGGGCAGACTAAGGACTATATGACTGTGACAGCCCACTGGGTAGATGTATTGCCTCCCGCAGCAAGAACAGCATCGGCGGCACCAGTAGCAGCATCTCGCAAACGCCAACTCATTCCTAGGCAGGCTATGCTTTGTATCACCGCTTTCCATAAGAGGCACACAGCTGACAACCTCTTACGGAAACTGAGGAACATCATCGCAGAATGGCTTACCCCAATTGGACTCTCCTGGGGATTTGTGACATCGGACAACGCCAGCAATATTGTGCGTGCATTACATGTGGGCAAATTCCAGCACATCCCATGTTTTGCACATACATTGAATTTGGTGGTGCAGAATTATTTAAAAAACGACAGGGGCATGCAAGAGATGCTGTCGGTGGCCCGAAGAATTCAGCCACCGCGTGCCGAAGACTGGAGCCCCAGCAAACAGTCCTGAACCTGCCCTGCCATCATCTGAAGCAAGAGGTGGTAACGAGGTGGAATTCAACCCTCTATATGCTTCAGAGGATGGAGGAACAGCAAAAAGCCATTCAAGCCTATACAGCTACCTACGATATAGGCAAAGGAGGGGGAATGCACCTGACTCAAGCGCAGTGGAGAATGATTTCAACGTTGTGCAAGGTTCTGCAACCCTTTGAACTTGCCACACGTGAAGTCAGTTCAGACACTGCCAGCCTGAGTCAGGTCATTCCCCTCATCAGGCTTTTGCAGAAGAAGCTGCATAGATTGAAGGAGGAGCTAAAACAGAGCGATTCCGCTAGGCATGTGGGACTTGTGGATGTAGCCCTTAATTTGCTTAACCAGGATTCACAGGTGGTCAATCTGTTGAAATCAGAGCACTACATTTTGGCCACCCTGCTCGATCCTAGGTTTAAAGTCTACGTTGTATCTCTCTTTCCGGCAGACACAAGTCTGCAGAGGTTCAAAGACCTGCTGGTGAGAAAATTGTCAAGTCAAGCGGAACGTGACCCGTCAACAGCTCCTCCTTCACATTCTCCCGCAACTGGGGCTGCGAGGAAAAGGCTAAGAATTCTGAGCCCACCCGCTAGTGGTGATGCAGGGCTGTCTGGAGCGAGTGCTGACATCTGGTCCGGACTGAAGGACCTGCCAACGATTACTGACATGTCGTCTACTGTCACTGCATATGATTCTGTCACCATTGAAAGAATGGTGGAGGATTATATGAGTGACCGCATCCAAGTAGGCACGTCAGACAGTCCATACGTATACTGGCAGGAAAAAGAGGCAATTTGGAGGCCCTTGCACAAACTGGCTTTATTTTACCTAATTTGCCCCCCCTCCAGTGTGCACTCCGAAAGAGTGTTTAGTGCAGCCGCTCACCTTGTCAGCAATCGGCGTATGAGGTTACTTCCAGAAAATGTGGAGAAGATGATGTTCATCAAAATGAATTATAATCAATTCCTCCGTGGAGACATTCACCAGCAATTGCCTCCAGAAAGTACACAGGGACCTGAGATGGTGGATTCCAGTGGGGACGAATTAATCATCTGTGAGGAGGGGGATGTACACAGTGAAAGGGGTGAGGAATCGGAGGATGAGGAGGAGGTGGACATCTTGCCTCTGTAGAGCCAGTTTGTGCTAGGAGAGATTGATTGCTTCTTTTTTGGTGGGGGCCCAAACCAACCAGTCATTTCAGTCACAGTCGTGTGGCAGACCCTGTCGCTGAAATGATGGGTTTGTTAAAGTGTGCATGTCCTGTTTATACAACATAAGAGTGGGTGGGAGGGCCCAAGGACAATTCCATCTTGCACCTCTTTTTTCTTTCATTTTTCTTTGCATCATGTGCTGTTTGGGGACTATTTTTTGAAGTGCCATCCTGTCTGACACTGCAGTGCCACTCCTAGATGGGCCAGGTGTTTGTGTCGGCCACTTGGGTCGCTTAGCTTAGTCACACAGCTACCTCATTGCACCTCTTTTTTCTTTGCATCATGTGCTGTTTGGGGACTATTTTTTAAATCTGTCATCCTGTCTGACACTGCAGTGCCACTCCTAGATGGGCCAGGTGTTTGTGTCGGCCACTTGTGTCGCTTAGCTTAGTCATCTAGCGACCTGGGTGCAAATTTTAGGACTAAAAATAATATTGTGAGGTGTTCAGAATAGACTGGAAATGAGTGGAAATTATGGCTATTGAGGTTAATAATACTATGGGATCAAAATGACTCCCAAATTCTATGATTTAAGCTGTTTTTGAGGGGTTTTTGTAAAAAACACCCGAATCCAAAACACACCTGAATCCGACAAAAAATTTCAGGGAGGTTTTGCCAAAACGCGTCCGAATCCAAAACACAGCCGCGGAACCGAATCCAAAACCAAAACACAAAACCCGAAAAATGTCCGGTGCACATCACTAATAAAATAGCTTCTGCAGTGTACATTGAGTACAGTGCACTTTAAAAAGTACTCAGGAGTCTCTTTTCTAAGCCTTGGATGGAGATAAAGTACCAGCTAACCAGCTCATAACTGTAATATTTTAAACACAGCCTGTAACATGGCCGATAGGAGTTGATTGGCTGGGACTTTATCTCTGTCCACTTTATCTGTGTGGTGGCAGTGAAGTGGGAGTGCTGTGAGGTGCACAATGAAAGGGACAGTGAGTACTGTGAAGGAATCAGCGAGTGCTTTGACGTGGACAGTGCAGTGGTGGAATTAGCGGCGGTGCAGCTGGTGCATTGCGCCGGGGCCCGACATAGAGAAGGGGCCTGCAGTCACTGGCATTACAAGGAGTCAAAGAGCCTCATTATATGCCACCGCCAATGCTGGACGGCCCATCGCCAGTGCCATGTTGGTTCTGGTCACCAGTGAGGGCTCATCCTGCTATGGTTGGAGTATCTCTGCAGCACAAATCTTATATAGCATAGCCAACAGCTTGCATGACATAGGTGTGCTCCATTAAAAAAATATAGGAAGGGGCACTGAGGGGGGGGGGTACTAATTTCCCCCTCCCTTACCTGTCAGCAGCAGCACAGCAACATGTGTGTGCCAGACTGTGATGACTATAGGGAGACTGCTGCCACACTGATCGCCCCCATTCCCAAACTCCCTTGGCTGAGGGGCACACAGCTGTCATATACTGCCACCCCTGTCACACACTTTATCCTTGTCAGTTACTATATCCAGTCACCCCTGCCTATTCACATCACCCTCTGCCTCTCAATCTCCCACTATCTCTCCCTGTCACCCACTGCCTCACCATCCACCTTTTTGTTTCCCATTGTCTCTCCCTGTCACCCACTGCCTCACCCACTACCTCTCCCCTACGTCATTATCTCCCCATCATCTCCCTCCTGTCACCCTCTACCTGTCATCCACTGCCTTGATTTTTACCTTGAGCTGTTAACACCAGAGGGAGAAGTGCCCAGCAGTAGTCAGAATCAGATATATGCCAGCATCCTTTGCACTGATCATTGACAGAATACTGAAAAAAAGATGAGTCCATTTTTTATCATTGCCACTGGTTTTTGCAATTACAATAATACGTGAACAAAAATAATAGTACATACCAGGCCATAGGAAGCAGTAATATTTTCCTAAGTTTATTTATTTATTACCAGTTATTTATATAGCGAACACATATTCCACAGTGCATTACAGAGAAAATTTGGCCATTCACATCAGTCCCTGCCCCAATTGAGCTTGCAGTCTATATTCCATACCACATGTACACGCACACACATTCACACTAGGGTTATTTTTTGCTGTGAGCCAATTAACCTACCAGTATATTTTTAGATTGTGGGAGGAAACCAGAGTACCCAGAAGAAATCCAAGCATTGGGAGAATATACAAACTCCACACAGTTAGGGCCATGGTGGGAATCGAACCCATGACCTTAGTTCTGTGAGGCAGAAATGTTAACCATTATACCATCCGTGTGTCCCTAAGCTTAATAGTATGGAAAAACAGTTTGTACATGGATAAGTAACTGGCTGGAAAACAGGGTACAGCGAGTAGTGGTCAATGGGAAGTCCTCAAGCTGGACACCAGTAGTCAGCGGAATACTACTGGGGTCCGTACTCGGGCCACTACTGTTCAACATATTTATCAATGACCTAGAAATAGGCCTGGAAAGCACAGTGTCAATCTTTGCAGATTATATTAAGCTGTGTAGAGTAATTAATTCAGAAATAGATGTGGATTCTCTGCAGAATGATCTATCTAAACTTGAAATCTGGGCGTCTAAATGGAGAATGAGGTTCAATATAGAAAAATGCAAGGTTATGCATTTTGGGACTAAAAACAAACTTGCATCCTACATATTAAGTGGGGAAAGTCTAGGGGTAACAGTTTTGGAAAAGGATTTGGGAGTGCTCATTGATAATAAACGTAATAACCGTATACAATGTCAAAGCGCAATAAAGAAGGCAAGTAAGGTGTTAGCGTGCATAAAACGGGGAATTGAGACAAGGGACGAGGACGTAATTCTGCCGCTGTACAAATCATTGGGACGTCCGCATCTGGAATATTGTGTTCAGTTTTGGGCACCACTGTATAAAAAAAGATATCGGTGAACTCGAAAGGGTTCAAAGGCGAGCTACTAAATTGATTAAAGGGCTAGAGGGACTGGATTATGAGGAAAGGCTTACTAGGTTGAACATGTATACACTGGAAAAGAGGCGTCTAAGAGGAGACATTATTAATGTCTTCAGATATGTAAAGGGGCACTACAAAGAGTTATCAGAGGAATTATTTATTAAAAGAACTCTGTGTAGGACACGTGGTCACTCGCTGAGGCTGGAGAAGAGAAAATTCCGCACGCAATGGAGGAAAGGGTTCTTCACTGTTAGGGCAATAAGGATTTGGAATTCCTTGCCAGGGAAGGTGGTAATGGTGGACACTGTAAATGCATTTAAAAGGGGATTGGATGAATTTCTGATTGAAATGGATATTCAAGGTTACAACATTTAAAATATTGAAGTTGTTAATCCGGGTGTAACATGATTTGTAGTTGTTAACTAGTCATAAAACATTCTTCAGTAGGTACATTAAAATCAACTCAACTTAATACAAAATACAGGTTGAACGCGATGGGCATTTTGCCTCTTTTCAACCTCGTATACTATGTTACTATACTCTCATAAAAAATACACTGCCATGCATATGTAAAAGGTATGTCAATACCAGCTGCAGCACCAACTACCTTGTGCAGGGGGGAACCGCTAAGCACATATAAACATACATGTATATGTATGTAATATATGTGCTGGCATGTATCTGGAATCAATAGGGACAGCCTCCGTGTAGAATCAGGGACTCGGCATTAAGCATCACTCTACTAAACCCTCCCCGAACTCTCAATGGCTAGTGTCACGGGAGTCTAGGTGCGGGCTTAGGAGAGTGAAGCCTAATGCCAATTCCTGGGTTCTACAGCTGTGATATACAGCACTGCTGCCGATCCGGTTACATGTCAGCACATATATTACATACATTTTCACATAATAAAAGTAAAGTTTTAGATTATCTGTTAAGAGTGCCCCATGAAAAAAAAATTGTCTTTTCTTCTTCTATATACGTGCGATATGTTTATATGTGCTCAGCGGTCTCCCCCTGCACAAGGCAGTGTACTGTTAAGTGGTTCTGAATATCGACATTCAGACTGTCAACATTATGTATGTCTACATTATGAACATATCAGTGTTAGGGTTATACTGGGGTTAGGGTTAGATAGTATTGTCGACATGCATAATATTAACATGTCAGCATTAGGCAGGTGTTGACATTGTGAATGTCAAACATACACACCATGCCCATGCTAAGTGGCATACTGTATACACATCTATTTACACATTTTATTATTATTATTATCCTTTATTTATTTGGCGCCACAAGGGTTCCGCAGCGCCCAATTACAGAGTACAGAAACAAATAATCAAACAGGAAAACAGCAACTTACAGTTGACGACAATAAAGGACAAGTACAGGGTAAATAAACATAGCTACATCAGCAGATGACACTGGAATATGTATCAGGTGGCAGAAGACTGCTGGATTTGGTGCAGCTGAAGATTATTAAAGTAAGAAAAGGGTAAGCACATGAGGGAAGAGGGCCCTGCTTGTGAGAGCTTACACTCTAAAGGGGAGGGGTAGACAGACAGGGGTGAGACAGATGGGGTACATAGAGAGCGGGGAACAGAGGTTTAGGATGAGATTTGGCTGGGTTTGGTGAAGAAGTGGGTCTTGAGAGCCCGTTTGAAGTTTTGTAGAGAGGTGGAGAGTATGAGGGGGATAGGTAGGGAATTCCAGAGAAGTGGTGCAGCACGTGAAAAATCTTGGAGGTAGGAGTGGGAGGAAGTAATCCGTAGGCAGGAGAGTTGGCGTGCATTAGCAGAGCGAAGAGGACGGGTGGGAGTGTAAAGCGAGATAAGGTCAGAGATGTAGATGGGAGAGGAGTGGGTGAGGGCTTTGTAAGCAAGTGTGAGAAGCTTGAAATGGATTCTGAAAGGGAAGGGGAGCCAGTGAAGATCTAGTAAGAGAGGAGAAGTGGACGTAGTGCATTTGGTGAGGAAAATGAGCCGGGCAGCAGCATTGAGGATAGATTGGAGTGGAGAGAGGTATTTGTCAGGAATGCCACTCAGGAGGAGATTACAGTAGTCCAGTCTGGAGATGACCAGTGAATGGATAAGAGTCTTAGTAGCATCCTGGGTCAGAAAGGGTCTGATCCTGGAAATATTTTTTAGATGAAAACGGCAGGTTTGTGAGAGGTGCTGAATGTGTGGTTTGAAGGAGAGGGAGGACTCAAGGATTACTCCAAGAAAGCGCACTTGGGGGGTAGAGGAGATAGTAGTGCCATCAATAGATAATGAGATTGTAGGAGGTGAGGTTATGCGGGAGGGAGGGAAGATGATCAGCTCGGTCTTAGACATGTTAAGTTTAAGAAAGCGCTGGGACATCCAGGAAGAGGTAGCAGAGAGACAGCTGGAGATACGAGTGAGGAGAGCAGGGGAGAGGTCAGGAGAGGAAAGATAGATTTGAGTGTCATCAGCATAGAGATGATATTGGAAACCAAAAGAACTAATAAGCTTACCTAGTGAGGACGTATAGAGAGAGAAGAGAAGAGGACCAAGGACAGAACCTTGGGGTACCCCTACAGTTAGTGGAAGTGAGGGGGAGGTGGAGTAATGAGAGGAGACAGAGAATGAACGGTCAGAAAGGTAGGAAGGCAACCAAGGTAGGGCAGTGTCACGCAGACCAATGGAGTGAAGGATTTGCAGTAGGAGAGGATGGTCCACAGTGTCAAAAGCAGCAGAGAGATCAAGTAGAATAAGTGGAGAGTAGTGTCCCTTAGATTTAGCAGCATGGAGGTCATTGCATACTTTTGTAAGGGCAGTTTCAGTGGAGTGGAGAGGATGGAAGCCAGACTGGAAAGGGTCAAGCAGTGAGTGTGAGGAAAGAAAGGAAGTAAGGCGGTTGTAGACAATGCGCTCAAGGAGTCTGGAGGCAAAAGGGAGGAGAGAGATGGGTTGGTAGTTGAAGAGAGTGTTTGGATCAAGGGAAGGTTTTTTAAGAATAGGAGAGATGAGTGCATGCTTGAAGGCAGAGGGGACAGTGCCTGATGAGAGGGAGAGAGATTGAGAAGGTGGGAAAGATGGGAACAAGCAGAAGGAGAGAGGTAGCAGAGGAGGCGGGAGGGGATAGGGTCAAGTGGGGAGGTGGGGAGGGGACAAGAACGAATGAGGGCCATGACTTCCTCTCCAGATGCATGGCAGAAAGATGACAGAGTTGGTGCGAGGGATGGGGAGGGTTGGTAAGGGATGGGAGAAGGCTGGTTCCTGATGGTCTGGTGTGATGTGATGTCCTGACGTATGGAGTCAATTTTGGATGTGAAGTAAGTGGCAAAGTCAAGAGCAGAGAGTAAAGAAGTGAGACGAGGTGGAGGTGGGCAGAGGAGTGAGTTGAGAGTGGCAAAGAGGCGCCGGGGGTTGGAAGACTGGGAGGAGATGAGGATCTTGAAGTATGACTGTTTAGCAAGAGAAAGGGCAGCACTGAAGGATGAGAGAATAAGTTTGAAATGGAGGAAGTCTGCCTTAGAGCATGATTTCCTCCAGTGTCGCTCAGCAGTACGTGAGCATTTTTGCAGATATCTGGTGCATTTGGTGTGCCAGGGTTGAGGTGTTAATTTGCGAGGGTGAATAGTGTATGGTGGAGCAACAGAGTCAAGAGCAGAATTAAGGGATGCATTGTATGTGGAAGTGGCTTGTTCAGGGCATGAGAGAGAGAGAATAGGAGAGAGAAGTGAGTCAAACAGGGAGGAAAGGAATGTGGTGTCAATAGCTTCAATGTTACTCTTAGTGATGGTAGCCTTAGGAGGTAGAGATGGGGAAGTCTAGAGAGATAGGTTAAAGGAGAGCAGGTGGTGGTCAGAGAGGGGAAATGGGGAGTTGGAAAAATCAGAAATATCACAGCGGTGAGTGAAGACCAGATCCAGTGAGCTCCCATTCATATGGGAGGGTGAGGAGGTCCACTGGGAGAGACCAAGTGAAGAGGTGAGGTTAAGGAGTTTAGAGGCAGGGGATTGTGTGGGGATGTCAATAGGGATGTTGAAATCGCTTAGGATAATGGTGGGAATGTCAGAAGAGAGGAAGTGAGGAAGCCAGGAAGCAAAGTTGTCGATGAATTTGGAAGCAGTGCCAGGGGGGCGGTAAATGACAGCTACTCTAAGATGGACTGGTTGGAAGAGGCGTATGGCATGGACCTCAAATGTAGAGAATGTAAGGGATGGTTCTGGTGGTATGAGTTGGTAGGAGTAACTAGAAGGTAAAAGGACCCCAACACCACCCCCATGGCGACCCCCAGGTCGGGGTGTGTGTGTGAATGTGAGGCCCCCAGCAGAGAGAGCAGCAGGAGAAGTAGTGTCAGAGGGCGTAATCCAAGTTTCAGTAATGGCCAGGAGGTGCAGGGAGTTGGAAATGAAAAGGTCATGAGTGGGGACCAGTTTGTCACAAACAGATCTGGCATTCCAGAGGGCACAGGATAGGGGGTATGAGTTTGTGGGAGAGATGTGAATGAGATTTTCAGGGTTGCTGTAGCGATGAGGTGAGATTAACTTTGAGGGCAGGGATGATGAGAGAGTAGTGATGGTACGGGTACCTGATCTAGGAGGGGAAGCTGCAGGAGGTGGGCAGGGAGGGAGGTCAGTGTGATGTGGATGGGGGTGTGGGGAGGTGACAGTGAAGGGAGAGAGGGAGCAGGGCTGAGTTGTGGGGTAGCAGGACCATGGGGCAGAGGTGAATGAAAGTGGGGTAACAGGAAAGGTGGGGGAAGGAAACAGAGGGATGGAGGGGAGACAGAGGAGGAGGTGTAGGAGACTAGGGGGGAAGGATAAAGACACGTGATTAGGTAGACACTGAGTGATGTGGGGAGTATAAGAAAGCCTTGACATAGTGTTAAGTAGGTAAGTAGGTTGAGGGAAAGTGGAAGTAGGAGAGGAGACTGTAAGGGAATCCGAGCAGAAGAATTGCAGAAATGCAGTTGAGAAAAGCAGTGTAGGCTCAATGGGTGTAGATTTAGTATGAAATGAGTCAAAAGCGTAGATAAAGTGGGTGCAGAAATGTATTTGGAGTGTAAGAAATGAAAGGATTGTGAGAGGTTTAAGAAGCAATGGTAATTATGTTAGATTTTTTAAGTGTTTGCAGGTAAAATTGCATTGGTGCAGCTGTGCTTAAAAAACAAAATTACAATAATACAGATACAAGCATTTGTAGGTGAAATGGACGGTTTTTGAAATGTCCAAGTAAGGTAGTTCCGTGCTATTTAATCAGATGCAACAATCAGGAGGTGAGTGATCTGAGAAGTAAGTGACTCACATTTACCCATTATGTAACATTCACTGTAAAGAATACTGTAGTTTCATTGCCACCACTGGTCGGGAGGTAGTTAAGACAGTTAGGGGGACATGTACTAAGCAGTGATAAAAGTGGAGAAGTGAGCCAGTGGAGAAGCTGTCCATGGCAACCAATCGGCTGCTCTGTATACTTTTAAAGTATGCAAATTATAAATGTTACGTCAATGCTGATTGGTTGCCATAGGCAACTTCTCCACTGGCTCACTTCTCCACTTGTATCACTGCTTAGTACATGTCCCCCTTAGACCATGTGTGGTGGACTGAATATATCCAAAAAGTGATCAACTAATTGGTGGATCATTCAGCCAATGTCTGGTTTCAAACCATAATGTGGATTTGAAGCATTTTATTTTCTGTTTTTTAATTACAAAAGGAAGGGTATCATTAAAAATCTCCAACAGTGGAAAAAGTAGAGATATATGCTGACCCCTGTGTTTTGGTTTTGGTTTTTGATCTGTATTATTTATTCATCTTTGTGTTTTGGTTTTGCAAAACCATCCTTACGTTTTTGGGGTTTTTTTTTGTTTTGGATCTGTATTTAAAAAGAAAAAAAGAAGATAATAACAGCTAAAATCATGTAATTTGGGCCTGTTTTTGTTCCTACAGTATTACTGTATTAACCTAAATAACATTAATTCCCATCCATTTCCAGTTAATTTTGACCACCCCACAGCTCACAATATTGTTTACCAATAAAGGCAAAGGCTGGCTGGCTAAACAAAGCAACAGAGCAGTGGCACAAACACACAGCAGTTTAATAGACAATGGGGGAATTACAAATGTTATCACCCCCAATCTCCCGTCTAATGTGACGGGAGATCGCAGGGGGCAATATACAACTGAGGTCCCTATCGTGCTGACCGTGCCCATTAGTGTCAAATTTAGCCGTGTAAAGCAGCGAAACCCGATTAAACTAATAGGCGCGATCGGGCAAAGTGCCGTGTGGTGGATCCCTTTTCACACATTTCAGCTTGCCAACCCCGGTGAGTGCAAGCTGAAATGTAGATACCGGCAGCCGATTGCGCCTAAACTGAGCTACAGTAGAATAGCTCAGTTCGACGCCATCTATTGGCTGCCGGCCAGAAAAACATTTGAATTCCGCCCTTTGAATGAGATGCATCATCGCTTGGAGAGTGATAAAATGGAGAGAGGAAAATGTTCCAGTCAGTCAGCTTCTAACTGTCATTATTCAATCACAGCCTGTAACGTGGAAGTTAGGAACTGATTAGCTGGCACTTTTTCTCTCTCAATTTTATCACTCTCCAAGCGATGATGCATCTATAACACATCTATGAAGCATTGCCACACAGCCATGACAGTTTAATAAACCCCATAGACACCAATAAGAGGCCCCAGGGAAGTACACGGTAATAGAGGTAAAGCTCAGTTCAGGTATATATGTAGTAGAAGGCAGGTAAAGGAAGGAAGGATTTCTTTGTTAGTTAATTTAATTAAATTGACTACGAAAATGTATGAGGGAGGAGGGGGGAGGGCTAGTATGGTCAGCAGGTCATCTTATGTTCTGTAACCCTTGTCGGGAATCCTTGGCTATTAACTGTGCTCTTCAACCCTTGTTAGGAATCCTAGATTACTATCAATGATCATCAACCCTTGTGCCGCCCACACCATACACTCTGCACCGATATAATTATACTGAACACTTCACCAAGCCCAGCCCAAATGATCAGAACCAATCACAATAGACTACCTTGCTTGCCTGGATATGTAACATTAACAGCACCAGTAAAATGGCTATGGTGACCTTGCTTAGTAATATGCTCGTTTTCATGCATTCTAAACAGATAACAATCACCTAGGCACAATACAGCATTGTGCAGCTACTGCTTTTTACATTCTTTGGCCATTACTATTGATTTTATGATATCAGTACTATCTGACCTTGTTACCATAAAAAAGTAGAGACCCTGATTGGCAGCCCCTGTTTATCTTGGAGGCTCTTCAAAGGCATTTTTATTGCTAGAGAATTTAACAGTAAAGTAAAATATATCGCTAATGCATTTAACCCATTCAGCAGCAAAAGGTTTCAAACTAAAACACTGTTGAATACACAAACAAGAAAGAAAGAAAGAAAGAAAGAAAGAAAGAAAGAAAGAAAGAAAGAAAGAATTGATGTTCTAAAATTATTAATTTAATCAGGGTCATTAAAATAACCTTAAAGCTAAGCAGATATCCATTTTGTGATATTTCACATGGGAAATTTATACTCAGTTGCCTACACTCAATAACTTGTGTGTGACATGATCCAAACATATCAGCTGGTAGTTATTGAAAGTTGTACCAGGCAGCCTCTTGGCCTAACACTTAGATTTTTTTCTGGTATGCAAATAAGGAGAATCCAAAACGTATAGTATTAAGGAGTTCATTACTCATTGATAATAAGCAATTTTATCTCTTTTATCTTTGTACCTGACAGTCAACATGTAGCAGAGATAAAGGAAATCAGCAAAAGTGGACTTGGCCAAAACAAAATAAGTTTAGTCCCTTCAAAATAAGAATTAATTCCATATGATTCCCTGAGCCATAAGCCAATCAGCCCAAAACTATTGCCTCCTGAGACATCTTTATTGATTATGGATCTGCTCAGCTATGTGAGGGATTAGGCAAGCAGAGATCCGCATAGGCTCGAAGCCACATAAGCACCCGGATTGTTTCTGACATGTTGTTGAAGATAGGCAGGGCTAGCCTTAGTGATTGACAGTGTGGTCAGGTGATAGATGGGTGCCTATGAGGGATAGGTAGGAGGAGTATTACACAGGGGTATACAGTCCTGGGTTTTGGCAGCCATCTTCCTCTTGCCAGTTTTTTCTTGGATGTGGTAAGTGTGCATTCAACAGTGTCACGTTTTTCCATTCTCAACCTCTGCTTTGCTCAAACTGGTGCCGCTGACTCCCCTGCGCTATGCCCCGTCCGAGACGTTCTGCTCCCTCTCCCCGTCAGCTTGCTGAGGCCGCTCGTCCCCTCGCAGCGGCTGGCTACCGCCGGCCGCGCGTGCGCGCTGCACCCACCACCGCTTCGCCGCCCGCTGCAGACAGTATGCTGCTCTCCCCGGGCGGCTTTTCTCCTCAGGCGTCGGCCGCTTCCGGGACCCGGCGCGGCCGTAATGCCGCGCGTGCCGGGGCTCCGGGCTGCGGGGATAGTCGGGCCGCACGCCGCATGGCGGCGGGGGGCGGGTCCGAGGACACGGCGAGTGGGTCCCGCGACGCCACACGCGGGCCAGTGCTGCCGGGGCTCACACCAGCCAGCTCCCCTGCGGGGGCATGGCTGTTGCAGGACGTCATTTCCCTGCCATCGGTTGCTGGGGTAGCTCGGGGGGCGGGGCCTAATTTTACCCAGGCACATGTGGGTGGGGTAGATACCCTTTTTTCCCCCGCTGTCCCCACGGGTCCCACTCCTGCGGGGGTCCGGGGAGTGTCGGTGGTGGGTGGTCAGGCATCTGGGATTTACCCGGGGGCGCTCCCGGTATCCCAGATCCTGCTGCCGCCAGTTAGTGGCCTGTGGCCCGGTACTGCGACGCCATCTGCTGGCCAGCTCGTGGTGCAGCAGATGGGGTCGGGTCACACTTCCATGGCCGCTTCATTTGCGTCTTAGGGGGGCGCATATCAGACTGCGACCGCGGATTTCATACCGGCCGCTTCGGTTGCCATGGCCTGGTCGGGGGCACTGCAATTCCCGGTCATGACGTCCGGGGCGTCACCTGATTTCCGAGGAGGTTGTGCCCCTTTTTCCTCCCCTTACTTGTCGGGGGCGTTTACGCACTCGCAGGGCTCGGTGACGTCCTGTCCCGCAATGAGCGGTCCGGGTTTTGCTCCGTGGGGGGGGGGGGTCTTACGCCGATAGCTTTACCTCCGGGGCTCTCGCACATACACCTTATTGGTCGGGGCCGTTTTCTCAGGCTCAGTCCAATTGGCGCGCTGGTTTTACCTCCTCGGCCACAGGGCCTCCAGCATCTGGCGCAGCCATTGAAGGGGCTGGCGCTGCGGCCTTGGGCATGCCCGCCCCCGTGTCACGGCCCCCCATTGCTGCTTCCCCCCCTCCGTTACCGCCGGTTTCCCCCCCGGCGGCTGCCGCTTTTGTGCCTCCCCTCCCCCCCCCCCCTCTGTTTCCCCAGCAGGTGCCGACATGTCAAGGGGGGTCTCTCCCCCGGGCGGATCGTCTGGAGCCATGGAGGCAGCAACATCCAGTGCGCCACAGCCGGGAGGGGCGAAGCAAGCGGAACAAGTGGGATCGGGCGCAGCAGGGGGATCTCGGTTCCCTGAAGAGGTGCCTTCCGGCCCCGCCGCCGCGTCGAGAGAAGGGGACGGTCCTGCTGGAAAGGGTGAGACAGTTAATCCTTCTTCCGATAGTTCTTCTTCCAGCTCTTCTTCGGATACTAGGTCTTCAGGGTCCCCCAGGCGCCCGCGTAAGCTAGCCAGGCTCATTGCGCATCGCTTACACAAAAAAGATAAGAAGGCTAAGGGCCCGGTTGCGGCGGTCACACAGGACCCTCCGCGTTTTACGGAAATGGTACACTGCGCAAACACTGCGGTCACCAGGGGTTTGCGTAAACGGATGAGGGAGAAGATTAGGAGGGGTAAATATGTCGACATGTTCACCCTTACGGACGACATGCGGAAGGCGTTCGATAAGGCCAAGAAGGTCGGGGGCATTGGTGAGAATGCATTTCGCAATTTTCACCAGTGGCTCCGAGGGTTTTTAGTGTTCACAGCGTGCTACGCCGAGACGAGGCCAACGGAATATCACAACACGGTCAAGTATTTGTTCTTGGTGCACGAAATGTATTTGACCTCCAAGGGTTACGCGTGGCGGGACTACGATGAGAAATTCCGTCGTAACCAAGACGGTAACCCTACGCTACCCTTGGGGTTCAAAGACGTTGAAGTCTGGTTAGAGGTCACGCAACATAATAAGCCCCTTTATGAGGCCCAAGGCGGCAAGCCGGGTTTAAGTGTCCGGCCGAGCCCGCCTCTGGGGAATAAAGGGAAATGCTTTGCTTTCAACGAGGGCAAGTGTTCCCGGGGTTCTAACTGCCGTTTTCGCCACTCCTGCAAGGTCTGCGGCGGTGGGCACGCGGCCAAGGATTGCCAGTCCCCTTCCGGGTTCATGCCCTCTGATGCTGCCGAGGTGCCCGGAAGTGGAAAGTAAGGCATTTTCCCCTATCAACGTCCCCGAATTGGCTAAATGGTTGGGCGTTTACCCCGACGTCACTTCGGGGTTGTTTTTATTAGACGGTTTCCGTAGCGGTTTCAGGCTCCCCATCCCGGATTCGGTCATAGTGGTCTCCAGACGCAATTTAAAATCCGCACGCGATTTCCCATCCGTGGTCGCCCGTAAGGTCCAAGCGGAAATCGATTTGGGTCGCATGTGCGGCCCTTTCCCGTCTCCTCCGCTGCCCCGGCTGTGCGTCTCGCCTTTAGGGGTGGTTCCCAAGAAAGCTCAGGGACAATTCCGCCTCATTCAGCATTTGTCACACCCCCGTGGCGGCTCGGTCAACGACGCCATCCCGGAGGAATCTTGCAGGCTGCGTTATCAATCCTTTGATGAGGCCCTGCGGTTAGTCCAAAGGGCCGGTCCCGGCGCCCTCATGGCCAAGCTGGACATTGAGTCCGCTTTCCGCCTTCTGCCCATCCACCCCGATTCCCTTCGTTTCCTCGGTTTCAAGTTAGGAGGGGGGTTTTACGTAGACAGGTGTTTGCCGATGGGGTGTTCCATTTCTTGCGCCTACTTTGAGAAATTCAGTTCGTTTTTACATTGGTGCGTGGTGTCAGCCTCCGGCCACCCGGGGGTTGCCCACTACCTGGACGATTTTCTCTTCGTGGGCCCAAGGGATGGATCGGTTTGCGGAGATGTACTAGGTTTGGCCAAGAGTTTGTTCGGGAGCCTAGGCATTCCCGTGGCCTCGGATAAGACCGAGGGGCCCACGGTGTGTCTCAGCTATTTGGGCATTGAAATCGATTCGGAGGCCGGTTGCTGCCGACTGCCTGCCGATAAGGTGCACAAGTTGCTGGGTCTCATTGAGCAGTGCCTCCTCAGTCGTAGGGTAAGATTGCAACGGGTTCAGTCGTTACTTGGGTCTTTTAATTTTGCCTGCAGGATCATACCCATGGGTCGCGTTTTCTGCCGTAAACTTGAGAGATCCATGTCAGGGGTTCGCAAACCGCACCATACGGTTTACATGTCACGCGAGATTAGGGAAGATTTGAGGGTCTGGTCCACTTTTTTGGTTTCTTTTAATCGGGAGGTGTTATGGCCAACAGAGCGTTGTTCCAACGCGGCGTTGCAACTTTTTACCGATGCCGCTGGGGGTTCGGGCTTTGGGGCTTTTTTCAGGACAGAGTGGTGCGCTGCGCCCTGGCCCTCAACATGGGTTGCCCGAGGTTTTACAAAGAACTTGCTGCTTTTGGAATTGTTCCCCTTGATAGTGGCTGTCGAATTGTGGGCACACAGCTTGTCGGATAGGAGCATCGTGTTCCGCTGCGACAATCTGGGCGTCGTGCACGCTGTTAATAACCAGCGCTCATCATCTCCGGAGGCTCTGCGCTTGTTGCGTTAATTGGTGCTTAAGTGCTTGAGGCATAACATTCATTTCACGGCTGCGCATGTCCCGGGGATTGACAATAGAATTGCTGACTCACTGTCGCGTTTTGAGTTCGGTAAGTTTAGGGAGCTGGTTCCTGATGCTACGATTGGGGGTCTATCGGTGCCGCCCTTCCTGTGGAAAATCGTTGAATAAGGCCCGCCCCGGTGAGTGGTCTTAGCCTATGCGGGCTGGATACCATCTTGGGTAAGGAAGCCCGGTCTCAGTTGGCTAGGCTTGCGCCTGGTTTAAGGAATGTAATAAATGTTTTTTATTATTGCGCCTGTTGCGCGAACCCGGAAACGTGTTTTACCCGTCGGTTCTTGAACGGCTAGCGTTCAGGAATGGAGGGTGTGAAGTGAATTTTTTAATTTTCCTCCGAGGGGACCGAATTACAATTGGCATTCACACATGGTTCACAGGAGGTTTTTTGAGTTTTCTCCTTCACTCGGGTTCTTTAAATGCATGTTTCGTTATTGTTTGTGGTATGTTATGGTGTCTGACGGTAGGAATTTTCTTTTGCAGCTACTTTGGACGTCTCGGATCAGATTTGGCTTATTGGCCATTCTTTTATTTTTTGGGCGGAGAGGCATCCTATGGCAGGGCGAACAGGCGAATTTTTTGGGGACAAGGTAGTTAGATGGTTAGGAGTTAGAGGTTTGCGTTGGATGGGTTTACTTCGCTTGCTGTTTCGCCATGAGCGACGGTGGGGTCGGCCCGGCTGGATTGTCATTCACCTCGGGGGGAATGATATGGGGCGGGTCAAAGGCATCGATCTCATTCTGAGTATCAAAGCAGACTTAGTGGCGTTACGGGCATCCTGGCCCCAGCTGATAGGCGTGTGGTCTGACATGGTGCCCCGTTTTCACTGGCGGGGTGCCGTTCGTTTTTCTGCAATTGAGAAAGCGAGGAAGAAAGTGAATTCCGCGGTGTCAGTGTACGTGCTGGCGATAGGAGGTTTAGTGGTTAGGCACCCGCTTTTGGTTCTGCGCAATGTACAGTTTTATAGGGAGGACAGTGTTCACCTTTCCCCTGCGGGTATGGGTGTGTTTTTGGAAAGTATTTTCAGAGTACTGTCTGGTTGAGTTTTCTTTTGTTTTTGGTTGGATGGTGGTCTGCGGTTTTGTTAAAATCCTTGTTGTGGCGGAAAGTCGCTACCAGCCAGCGGTCAAAAGTTACATAAGTGGTCACTGTGGGGCACCCCCTTTTGATTGAACAGCGAGTGTGCCCTCCCCTTGCGGGTGGACTACGGATGTTCCCGTGCGGGTTCGTCCACGGCTCTGCTAAAGTAAGGGGGTGAGTCCTGCGCAGTGCGGGTTATGTTAAGGAGGCGGTTTGTGAGGCCCCTCCTATTTTATTGTTTATTATAGTTGACTGGTGCTGGTGAGTTGGTAGCGCCTTTTCTCGCCATCCTCCAATATTCTTAGTTTAAACGACAGGTCATCAAACAATAAATATCTGTTTGACCTTTAAATCTAGCAGTTGGTGTCCGTGTCTTTATTTCTTAGTGATAAGCTAGCTAGTTATAAAAGGTTAAGTTCGTCGGAATAAAGTCATGGGTGGCTTATGGTGGTCATTCCGAGTTGATCGCAGCCAGCAACTAATACACGCCTATGGGGGAGTGTATTTTAGCTTAGAAGCTGCGAACGCTTGTGCAGCCCTGCTAAGCTAAAGAAGTTTTGTGTAAAAGAAGACTAGCCCTAGAACTACTTACCCTGTGCGACGGCTCCAGCGATGCAGGTCCCGGCTTTGACGTCAGACATCCGCCCTCCGTTTTTCTGACCACGCCTGCATTTTCTCCACCACTCCCCGAAAACGTCCGCCAACGGTCTGGTGACGCCCAGGAACGCCTTGTTTCTGTCAATCTTCTTGCGGCCGCCGCTGCGACCGCTTTCTTCGTAATCCGCTTCGTAACCCGGCGACCCCTGTTGCCGTGCAACGATGTGTGTGCGCAGTGCGCATGCTGCGCATGTGCATTCCGGACCCGTTTGCACCACAGCGACAAACCATTGTGTGCGAACGGGTCGGAATGACCCCCTATGTTACACGTGCAATAGGAGATTTGTGATAGGGTAAAATTGTTTATTACAGTTAAAAACACATAAGAGTTGACACCTGCTCTGAGCCCATAGGCTGGAGAAGTAATACTAATACTATAGTACGAGTGGTTGCTAGTTTTCATTTCCATGAATTCCTAGATATTTGCAATCGGTCTGCACCAATAAAGCTTTTTATTAATTTGATCTTTTAAAGCAGAAAGCGACAGATGTGTGTATTTATGTGAATTTAATTAGATACTTGTGATTTTATAATTACACTGTACAATATTGTCTATGAATTGTGTTCTATAGTTTTAGCATAAACTACTAATGCTGTGAAGTCTCCTGGTGTAAACCAGGTGCATACAGTATACTACTGATTTTCATGGAGTTAAGGTCACACGCTGGACTTAAAGAGCTTTTACGCATCTTACATATACAGCCAGCTCTGCAAACTAAGTGGTGCCTTTTACATGAATTATGTTCAACCCAGCATGAGCCACAGTATATAGATTATATGACATTTATCATTGGAACAATTCAGTGCTAGTTTTGGAGGTGTCAAAGGCCGTTATAAGGAGCCAAATAATTATTTACATTCAAAAGACACTATCAGCCGCTACACAATTCTTTGGTTAGGACACTTCCCAGTGCATACGGACTTGCCAAGTGATGACTGAGAAGCCACAACTGGCAAGTCTTTCCTCTCCCACCCTTTAATGGGACAAACATACTGTATTCCAAATCGAAAGATATCCAGTTACAGTTCCATGCATATAAAAACTTTACTAGTAAGTTTTGGTCCCCACATACGTCGGGTTCCAGGTCCACAGCCGTCCCCTGACTACTTTTACTTACCCTTTGTAAGCTGCTATGGTTACAGGATGGCAGACCATGGTGCACTATTATATAGAATATATACAAGGCAGTCCCTCTGGACCTTGTACTTTAGGAGCAAATAACTAGAGAAGTCTAATTTCCCAAGCATACACTAGCTCAGTGGAATATACAGTATGAGGGAGAAATTCCAATATTAGAACTTAATTCTATTCTCTGGCTCAGATGGGCAGACAGGTGAATATTACAAATTACTGCAACATAATGTAGTACCTACAGTATGTTGCTCAAATTGTATAAAACAAATACATAGACAAAGAGCCTACAATCCCTCATTTAATGAAGCTCACAACATACTACTTCCCAAGCCCAATAAAAATGTATAGCTATTTCCTGCTACATCCAACTCCTGTTGGCGACTTTGTGGAGGGGAGGGCACGTTCTTCCACACGTGGTACTCATCCCTGTTCTCCAACATTTTTGGTATCATTGGGCAGATGTATTAACCTGGAGAAGGCATAAGGAAGTGATAAACCAGTGATCAGTGCAAGGTGATAAAGGCACCAGCCAATCAGCTCCAATATGTAAATTAACAATTAGGAACTGATTGGCTGGTGCGTTTATCACCTTGTACTGATCACTGGTTTATCACTTCCTTATGCCTTCTCCAGGTTAATACATCTGCCTCACTGTTTTCTGATCAGAAAAGCTCCTGGATACTGTATCGTTGTTAAATGTCCTGGATCCCAGTACTGACAAGACACAGGACAAACTACTCACTCACATCTGTAATTGCCAAGTCTCTAATAGGAAAACACTGGAAAAACAAACATCTCCCTCCACTGCTTCGATTGAATATATCACTGGCCTTCAGAACAATACAGTTTCCAAGTTCCACAGTGTATGGTCTGGGGTTTATTCATAAAGCAGTGAAAATGGTGGAGAAGTGAGCCAGTGGAGAAGTTGCCCATGGCAACCAATCAGCATTGAAGTAACATTTATAATATGCATACTATACAATGGTACGGAGCAGGTGATTGGTTAACATGGGCAACTTATCCACAGGCACAATTCTCTACTCTTTCCACTGCTTCATGAATAGACCACACAATCTCTCTCCACCCACAGACTCTGATGATCTCTCTGATCTCCCTGTTCTATCTCCCTTCCCTCTCTGTTTTCATTCTATGTTTCTTATTACACTCTACAATAAAACTTGGTTGCCATCCAGTGTTAATTATTTATTTATTTTTTTACTTTTTTTTTATTCTTTTTACTTATTGTTTTTCTGAAGCACTGTGTTTAAGATAAGTATGTTTTTGTATTATAACTGTATGTATTGGTATATTTTTGACAGTTTTGTCCTAAGTATGCCGTTACTGCTGATTGTAATTTGTATATAACATATTGGTCTATACCAATAAAAACTATTGTTGTTGTTGTTGTTGTTGTTGTTTTTAAAATGTACAGTTAGCCCCATCATATTGACCTATTACACTGCTCAACACTGATTTTTCTTTTTTTTTAAGTTACACTTCTGAGTACATGACAGAATGGACCACCCCAAATCTTTTCAGTAGTCATCAACTCACTAATGGCATCCATACTACTATTTCCACAGTGGTGTCTTTTTCTCAACAATTACACTCAATATACTGTACCATTCAGCCTCAATGCAAATAAAATATTTGACACTGTCTCATTTATTCACAGTACAGAAACACAGAACTTTTTTTGACCCCACATTCATCGAATTAATTCAACATGTTTATACTAACTGAATTATGTTTCTCTTATGATTTTCTAATTTCTAACATTTAATGCAGCACTGTACATTTATAGGATACTTTTATGACACAAGCCAATTAAATAGAATGACATAATACAAATGTTAGGACCCCGTGAGAGGGACTGCATGATTCAGGAAACTGCGGCCCAGAAATAATCTTTTGTTCCTATAATATTATTGATCTCAATAACATTCATTTCCAGTCACTTACCGTCTATTTTTAAACTTCACAGCTCACATTATTGTTGTCATCCGTTTTAGGCCAAAGGCTGCAGCGAGCTGGCTGGTTACTAAACAACAGAGCAGCGACACAAACACATGGCAGTTTATAGCACATCTACTGTATGAAACTTTGCCGTATAGCAGTGGCAGCAAAGAAATGTGATGCAAGATGGAATTGTCGTTGCGTCCCCCCCCCCCATGATGGATTTAAAAAGGACATACACAGCTTAACAAACCAAAAACTTCAGTGACAGGGACTGACACTTTTGTGGCTGAAGTACTTGCTTTGTTTGGGCTCCCACAAATATTTTTTGGAGGGACTACCTCCGATAATTAATGAGGAGGTTGATAATGAGTGTGTTAATTACATTATAATCTTTTATAATAAATTTCATGAACTCGCCGCAAATGACGTGACATGGAGCAGGTGCCTTCACAAACATTGTCAGGGTTTGAGTACAAATAATCCCAAACCCAAGAGGTGGCTTTTTTGGTCTTATGCCCAGGCATCACAATGGCATTCTTTTATCACGGGGGAAAAGAACTGCAGCCGCTGGTGGTTGACTTACACAAACAAAATCATCAACATCCTCATCTATCAGTGTCAGATAGTAGTAGTACACATATATCCCCCTCATCCTGTTCCACTTCCACACAAGCATCCTCAATCTCTATTATGTCCCTGTCACCATCTTTACTTGTACTGTTCCCCACATGTGCAGATGGTGCAGAAATGGTGGAAGGAGATAAAAGAGGCTTCTATATGAGTACAGTGTGAGAAATGTCAGACTCACACATAGCTAAAGTGGACACCCCTAAGCATTCCTCAGAAATGTGCGACAGTTCTAAATGCACAGTTTGTTCTACTGCTTTATTGGTTTTCATTGTTTTGACACTTTTTCTAGACTCTGAGTGAAAAGTTCTTGCATCGTCAGGAGACGCAGAGGAAGATGCCTCACTGAAGGTTGCAGAACCACCACTGATAAATAAAGTCTAAGACCTGAGTCTTTCCTTGCAACTTGGTGTGGTGAATGGTATATTTCCAATTTAATTTTTCTCTGTAGCTAACTTTCCTTATCATATTTTTTTCTTTACCAGTGTAAAATTGAATTGCTTCTTTGATTTTACATGCCCTGACTTAAGCCCTCTATGCCCTTGGGCATTGACCTTAGTAGATGGCGTTGATGGACTTCTATCGTCATGACTGGTGGCATTACCTGCAGCACTAGTATGTGCTTCCTGCTCTCCTTTGAATTGTTAATCCTCCATATCTATCAACAAACACGAACGAAGTGGGGTGCAGCACACACCACAATTTGTACAAAATGTACCACCTACAGTATCACAATTCGAGTATGAGTCAGAAATAATAATCTAACACTGCGTTTTACTTTCAGCTACAGTGTCACACAATACATGTATGAATCAGAAATAATAATTTAACACTGTGGTTTACTTTAACCTACAGTGTCACACAATATGTGCTTGAGTCAGAAATTATAACCTAACACTATGGTTTACTTTCACCTACAGTGTCACACAATACACGTATGAGTCAGAAATAATAACCTAATACTGGGGTTTACTTTCACCTACAGTGTCACACAATACACATATGAGTCAGAAATAATAATAATCTAACAGTGTGATTTACTTTCACCTACAGTGTCACACACAGTATGTGTATGATACACATTGGGGTCTGGCCGGCAGTGACACAGAAAAGTATAAATATTAGTTAGTACACTGAGGCATAGCACAAAAATAAATATTTTCTAATTATTTGTTCAATTCTATTTGTGGCTTTTATTTATTTTTTTACACTGCGGTCGCACCCATAGTTTGTCAGAGCATCTCTGGATGGACCTCCTACAGTGTTACACAGTATGTGTATGATACACTGCGGTCTGACCGGCAGTCTCACAGAAAAATAATAGTATAGTACACTGGGGTAAATCACCAAGAATTTATTTTTTAAAACAATATATTTGGCTTTTATTTTGTTTAAAATTGGGCAGAGTACCCCTAGATTGACAGAGCACCCCTGGAGGACACAGCACCCCTTTATGGATGGAGAGAGTATCCCTGGTAGACACAGCACCTCTTTATGGATGGAGAGAGTACCCCTGGAGGACACAGCATGCCTTTATGGATGGAGAGAGTACCCCTGGAGGACACAGCATCCCTTTACGGAAGGAGAGAGTGCCACTTGCACCACTGGATGGACAACACAGCACCACTGGATGGACACCACACAGACACGTCCGTCCAATACAATACAAACCCGCGAGAATCCGACAGTGGGAGGATGAAGTTTGCCTCGTTTTGGTATACGAGTCAGGTGGGAAACCCCGAGTCGGACTCAGACGCCCGCTCGGATCGCCAAGTTCTGACCCGCTAATCTCTAATTTTTATGTCATGGTTACCAGGAAATGTTGTTATGGGCGTAGCCTTTGGTAAACACTCCGTGATCAGCTGATTGTGTAAATCATGGCAGTGAGCCAGGTTGGGCAATTAGTCCCTTATAGTAAAGAAAAAGGAAACAGAGCTAGAATCAAATTCCTGAACACATTTAATATATTAGTGTTAAAAAACAAATTTAAAATTCAATTGAACTAACAAATCTCATATGAGAATAAAATGTCCATTGACCATGGGGATGATAAGATTGACTAAATACTGCCACTATTTTGCAACACCTTATGACCGAGTTACTGATAAGTTTGTCAGATTCACACATGAGGACTTTAGTATGACAGATTGTCCATTATTACCAGCCTTGTGTTCCTATGTAAGGATCCGTAGCGATGGTGCCTGAATGCAGCTGGACTCCACGCAATTTTAATTGGTATCCTGGTCCACAGAGGGCTTGAAAAGCTTGGAAATGGAACCGGATTGATGAATTACCGGAAAAGTCCTCCAAAATCTTGTAAAGGCAGCAATAAAACTCCAGGTCTTTCTTGGTGTAGTGGTGTATGTAGCAGTTGGTTTCTCCTGACGCGTTTCGCTGCTCTAGGCAGCTTTATCAAAGGTCTTATAGCCTGATTTCACTCACCCATCTGTGCTGGTCATAGGGGGTAATTCAGACCTGATCGTAGCAGCAAATTTGTTAGCAGTTGGGCAAAACCATGTGCACTACAGGTGTGGCAGATATAACATTTGCAGAGAGATTTAGATTTGGGGGGGTTATTTTGTTTCTGTGCAGGGTAAATACTGGCTGCTTTATCTCTACACTGCAATTTAGATTTCAGATTGAACACACCCCACCCAAATCTAACTCTCTGCACATATTATGTCTGCCCCCCACGCCCCCCCCCCCCCCACAGTGCACATACTGTAGGCCCTCATTCTGAGTTGATTGCACGTAGCAACTTTTTGCAGGGCTGCGATCGCTTGTGCAGCCCTGCTATGCTAAAAAAGTTTCCTGCAAAACAAGACCAGGGTAAGCGTTACTTTCCCTGTGCAACGGATCCAGCAACGAAGGTCTCGGGATTGACGTCAGACATCCGCCGTCCAAACGCCTGGATCCGCCTGCGTTTGCCTCACCACGCCTTGAAAACAGTGAGTATCCGCCCCGGAACGCCTCCCGCCTGTCAGTCTTCGATCACTTTCTGTGCTGGCGGCGTCGACGCGCGTGTGCATTGCGGGCATCGCGCAGCCGCAGTCCTGACCCGTTCGCACCGCAGCGAAGAACCGCTGCATGCGAATGGGTCAGAATGACCCCCATGGTTTTGGCCAACTGCTAATAAATTTGCTCCTACGATCAAGCCTGAATTATCCCCATAGTCTGTTATACTCTTGTCCGGGAGCATTGCTAAAAGACCTCTGTCCTGCTCACAGTTTTCTGTTTGGAACCCAGAGCATAATTCAGACCTGATCGCTGTGCTGCAAATTTTGCAGAGTTCTGCGATCAGATAGTCCCCACCCAGGGAGAGTGAAAACCCGCCCCGTGCAAGTGTGCAAATGAATGTGTACGCTGTGCGAAAATTTTGCTAGGCAAAATACGTTTGCTACTCACTCACCATCGAATGATTTTTCCATACTGTGCAGTCTGTGTGTAGCCCAGGACTTACTTCTACAGTGCGATACAAACAGGCTGATCGGGGCCGGAGCTGACGTCACACACTCTCCCGGAAAACACTTGGGAACGCCTGCGTTTTTCCTGACAATCCCAGAGAAACGGCCATTTACCATCCACAAAGTCCTCTTCCTGTCAATCACTTTGCGATCTAAATTTTCACACCATCCTGTCACTGTTTGGCATCGCACTTGTGTATTGCGGTGTATATGCATGCGCAGTCATTTGATAATCGTACGCTGTGCGATTTTGCACAACAGCGATCAGGTCTGAATCGGGCCTCATGTTTGGATATCTCTTGTCTACCACAGATCCATGAACCTGCTTATCACATTGGATAATTACCACACGTCTGCATCTCTGCATGCTAACTCTGGTGGTCATTCCGAGTTGTTCGCTCGCTGCCGATTTTCGCAGCGCAGCGATCAAGTGAAAAAACTGTAATTCTGCGCATGCGCATGGTACGCAGCGTGCATGCGCTAAGTACTTTCACACAAAACTATGTAGTTTTACCCAAGCTCGAGCAACGTTTTTCAGTCGCTCGAGTGATCGTAGTATGATTGACAGGAAGTGGGTGTTTCTGGGCAGCAACTCTGCGTTTTCAGGTAGTGTGCTAAAAAACGCAGGCGTGCCAGGCAAAAACGCAGGAGTGGCTGGAGAAACGGGGGAGTGGCTGGCCGAACGCAGGGCGTGTTTGTGACGTCAAACCAGGAACTAAACTGACTGCAGTCATCGCAAGACAGGAGTAGGTCTGGAGCTACTCAGAAATGGCATGACATTTTTTTGTAGCAATTCTGCTAATCTTTCGTTCGCAATTCTGCTAAGCTAAGATACACTCCCAGAGGGTGGCGGCCTAGCGTGTGCAATGCTGCTAAAATCAGCTAGCGAGCGATCAACTCGGAATGAGGGCCACTGTACTTTAAGTCTATTGGGGGTAATTCAGAGTTGATCGCAGCAGCAAATTTGTTACCTGTTGGGCAAAACCATGGGGGTAATTCCAAGTTGATCGCAGCAGGAATTTTTTTAGCAGTTGGGCAAAACCATGTGCACTGCAGGGGAGGCAGATATAACATGTGCAGAAAGAGTTAGATTTGGGTGGGTTATTTTATTTCTGTGCAGGGTAAATATAAATACTGGCTGCTTTATTTTTACACTGCAAATTAGATTGCAGATTGAACACGCCACACCCAAATCTAACTCTCTCTGCACATGTTATATCTGTCTCCCCTGCAGTGCACATGGTTTTGCCCAACTGCTAAAAAAAATCCTGCTGCGATCAACTTGGAATTACCCCCCATGTGCACTGCAGGTGTGGCAGATATAACATGTACAGAGAGAGTTAGATTTGGGTGGGTTATTTTGTTTCTGTGCAGGGTAAATACTGGATGCTTTATTTTTACACTGCAATTTCAGGGAGATTGTGAAAGTAACACCTATCAGCGCTGACGTATACTTCTACTTCTGAGAGGCGTGTTATGAAAATGACTGACATCCAAATGTAAATGAGCCCCAAAGTTAGTAAGATCTACTTGTTGAAGAAAAGACACTGATATTTTGCAGAATTTGTTTGTGTATTGTGTTTTACAAGAGGTTCCATATACTGTAAGAGACCATGAGAAACCTTATTTAAAATGCATGTAGCCAAAGGGATCATTGTGCCTTGTAACCAATACAGCTGCATAATGGGGATAAGGTGAAATCAGGGAGATTTGTGATCTATTCAGGAAGTGAGGGAGACTGCTGCTATTTCCGGGAGTCTCCTGCAGAATGAGGGAGGATAGGGAACTTTGCTCTCTCTGCACATGTTATATCTGCCCCCCTGCAGTGCACATGGGCCCTCATTCCGAGTTGTTCGCTCGCTAGCCGCTTTTCGCATCAGTGCACACGCTAAGCCGCCGCCCTCTGGGAGTGTATCTTAGCTTAGCAGAATTGCGAACGAAGTATTCACAATATTGCGAAAAGATTTTTCTTTGCAGTTTCTGAGTAGCTCGAGACTTACTCTTCCAGTGCGATCAGTTCAGTGCTTGTCGTTCCTGGTTTGACGTCACAAACACACCCAGCATTCGCCCAGACACTCCCCCATTTCTCCAGCCACTCCCGCGTTTTTCCCAGAAACGGCAGCGCTTTTTCACACACTCCCATAAAACGGCCAGTTTCCGCCCAGAAACACCCACTTCCTGTCAATCACACTCCGATCACCAGAACGAAGAAAAATCCTTGCAAAGCCGTGAGTAAAATACCTAACTTTTGAGTAAAATAACTAAGCGCATGCGCTCTGCGAACATTGCGCATGCGCAGTAAGCAACTAATCGCAATATAGAGAAAATCGGCAACGAGCGAACAACTCGGAATGACCACCATGGTTTTTCCCAACTGCTAACAAATTTGTTGCTGCGGTCAACTCTGAATTAGACCCATTAGGGGTCATTCCGAATTGATCGCTAACTGCCGTTGTTCGCAGCGCAGCGATCAGGCTAAAATTCGGCATTTCTGCGCATGCGTATGGGCTGCAGTGCACACGCGCAACGTACTTTCACACAAAACTATGCAGTTTCACACAAGGCCAAGCAATGCTTTTCTGTCGCACTGCTGATCGGTGAGTTATTGACAGAAATGGGGCGTTTCTGGGAGGTAACTGACTGATTTCCGGGAGTGTGCTAAAAAACGCAGGCATGTCAGGTAAAAGCGCAGGCGTGCCTGGGGAAACGGGGGAGTGGCTGGCCGAATGCAGGGCGTGTTTGTGACGTCAAAACAGGAACTAAACAGACTGAAGTGATCGCAAGGATGGAGTAGGTCTACAGCTACTCTGAAACTGCTTGAAATTTTTTTAACCCCGTTCTGCGATCCTTTCGGTCGCACTTCTGCTAAGCTAAGATACACTCCCAGAGGGTAGCGGCTTAGCGTTTGCACTGCTGCTAAAAGCAGCTAGCGAACGATCAACTCAAAATGACCCCCATTGTCATTTACCTCTACAAAAGAAGCAACACTTTGTGCATCATCAAAGACGTCTGCAAGTTTTCTGGAAATCTGGTCAACCACATCACATCACAGCAAATACTGCAGTTGCCTTACTTTCAATACCTTTTCAAAGTTAAATATACTCCATTTGCCATATCGCCACTTCTCTCCTTAAAATAAATGGAATGCTTTGTCTCCCTGCTATTCAAGCCTTCTGATTATCTTCACCTGGGACAGTCCTGCTGAATTTCTCCTTGCACCGCAAACTTGTGAGCTATTAATCATTTACTTACATTTTATGATGGTTGTATGCTGTCTAACTTCATGCATAAGAACAGTTTCTTAAAAGATTGCAGTTCTGATATGACCACTAAAGACAGTTTGAATGTTATTGGTTTGTGTATTGCATTCTGTGATCTGAATTGGACATGGGCCCTCATTCCGAGTTGTTCGCTCGGTATTTTTCATCGCATCGCAGTGAAAATCCGCTTAGTACGCATGCGCAATGTTCGCACTGCGACTGCGCCAAGTAACTTTACTATGAAGAAAGTATTTTTACTCACGGCTTTTTCTTCGCTCCGGCGATCGTAATGTGATTGACAGGAAATGGGTGTTACTGGGCGGATACACGGCGTTTCAGGGGCGTGTGGCTGAAAACGCTACCGTTTCCGGGAAAAACGCAGGAGTGGCCGGGGAAACGGTGGGAGTGCCTGGGCGAACGCTGGGTGTGTTTGTGACGTCAACCAGGAACGACAAGCACTGAAATGATCGCACAGGCAGAGTAAGTCTGGAGCTACTCTGAAACTGCTAACTCGTTTGTAATCGCAATATTGCGCGTACGTCGGTCGCAATTTTAAGAAGCTAAGATTCACTCCCAGTAGGCGGCGGCTTAGCGTGTGTAACTCTGCTACATTCGCCTTGCGAGCGAACAACTCGGAATGAGGGCCTTGGTTCATAACAACAAAAATATAAGGATGGTCCTGCCCAAATGAGCATGCCATAAAAGAGGTGAAGGAACAGATGATACAGATGTTAGCAAAATAGCAATTGGTAAGGAAAGTGTGGGTGGCTGTTGTTGGGAGGCAGCGGGAAGCATTCGATATCCCGGCTGGCAGGATCCCGGTGCTCAGCATACCAGCGCCAGGATCCCGACTGCCGGAATACCGACACCTAGTCTCCCACTTGGGGTGTCCACAACACCCCTGGAGGGAGAATAAATAGCGTGGCCTGCAAGGGCCTTTTTTGTGCTCACACCGCTGCCGGCATCCCGCAGTCGGGATTCTGACTGCAGGGATGAAGGGTGCTGGTATTTTGATACCAACCCGGCAGCAGCACTATCAGTCTGCAAAACAAGTAATAAAGCAGTCTGTCAAGTTTGTGAAGTCAGATCAAGAACCGGAGGATCAGCTTGGGTAAGGTGAGAGTATAGAAAGCTAGGAGGCCTGATGAGGCTCCTCCTCATGTGGGAGGTGACTGAGTACCAGAGGGTTTGCGTTGAATAGTCTGTTAAGGAACTGATGGTTCCAGGTGTTATGCCAACTTGGGAGTAATGTGTGGGCTATAGTGCTACACTCACTATGGGTGTAGTATGGTATGCCGGCGGCCGGGCTCCCGGCGACCAGCATACTGGCGACGGGAGCCCGACCGCCGGCATACAGACAGTGCGGCGAGCGCAAATGAGCCCCTTGCGGACACGGTGACGCGCTATGCGCGCCACGCTATTTATTCTCCCTCCATGGGGGTCGTGGACCCCCACGAGGGAGAAAACCTGTCGGTATGCCGGGTGTCGGGATTCCGGCGCCGGGATCCCGACATTCGGCATACTGAAGACCACCCCTCACTATACTGATAGAGTATTGAGGAGTGGAATGCACCACACTGTGCTTACTAGATGAGTGCACAGTATACAATGGGAACTGGTGAATGGAGTACACAGTTTAGAATGGTTATTATTACTTGCTGGTTGTCAAATGAATAATGATACTTGCAGACTGAAGTGCACTGTGTAGAATGGAGACTAGTACTAATTGGAATTAGCAGACAGGAACACAAATACGAACCAGAACACACCAAGGAACAGTGGCTGGGAGCCAGTAGCATGTCAAAGGAGTGAAGTTGTACTGATACTGGTCTGCTCACTGGAACAGCCTTAAATAGGAACCCTGATAGGCTCCTTGGATCAGATGAGCTTAGTGCAGCTTCTGGTTGGTGAACAGAAAGTCAGATGACAGGAATCAAGATGGCAGTGCACATTCACCACCAGTTTGAAAAATGATCCTAGCCTAGAGCTATGACCCGGCTGGTTGGCAGATACAAGACTCAGAGTTGCCTTCTGCGGCCTGCAGGAGTCCCTAGGGCCAGGAAGCAGCATTGCTGCATAAGGTGAGAGGGCATGGAAGCCTGATGAGTGACACAGTCATTGGTGAATGCCTTTCTGTGAAGCTACCAGTGGTGTATTACAGTTGGAACAAGTAGAGAAAGCAGAAGCCACCAACACAAAACATGAACTAGTCATTGTAAAAAACATAAAATAGCAAACTACAGGCAACCATAACTGTCCTTCAACAATTATATTAAATAAGCATCCTTCATCTGCTGATTCTAATGGGCTTTTGCTTTTTGTGCACAAGGCACTCTTGTGGTTATCTGTTCAACTGAAGTTAATTGTTATGTTGGATTCTGTCAAAAGAGCCAAGACATAGTTCTCCATGTTCACTGGAAACTGTTGTAACCAAAGAGGCAATGAAGATAGGCAACTGCAATGACTGTTAAACTCACTGGGTTCAGGAACTGAACCGAGATGTCACTACAGTACTTCTTATAAACATCCTTGACTATGGTGAGGCGACACTCCTTGACATCATTGCAAACATTTTCCACTGTGTTCACAACTATTTAGCCATTTGATATTGTGGGAAGACGATTATGTGAGATGTTCATTAGAGCAAACAGCTGATCAAAAGTGCAGTCACTTCCAATTGCAGTCCAAATGCCAATTATTATATTCAGCATTGGAGCAGAGCTTCCCAGCGCCTTGTACCTGCCCTGTCCCAAATCTGTGATATCACATGGGGAAAGTATACAGCGGTCCGGATGTTCCAAGTGACTCTACACACTGTAAGATGCATGCCCAGAGGGTCCTTTGGAAGCTCCGAGTAGCACAGAAGCTACACTACTGGCCACAGGGTTTTCCAGGCACCCTGCTAGATACAGGGGCTGTTTGGTAGCGAAAGTGCAGCCCCCATGGTCTCCCATGGCCAGGGCCGTAAATATGTGTGTGCGGAGTGTGCTCCACACATTGTGCTGCAGGGTAGGGGGCGCTGTTGGCAGCAATTGTTATGAATTATCTAATTCATTTCACTTGCAGCTAACCCACTTTTTGAAGCCCAGCATCTCCTGACCGCCCCTGTTGCATACCACCACCCCTTCTGTCACTAACACCCATACAGAATTCATGGACTTGACTTGATAGCTCTTTGTTGTTAAATCGCACTGTCCTTTATTACATTTTGTCATGTTAATGTGCCCAGGATTCAAACCCATTGCCTAACACATTGCAGTCGGACACTCTGTTCATTATTGCTTTCTGACCTTCCATAGAAAGCTAGAGAATTCCAAGCTGGAGAGTTTTAACTATTGAAGCTTACCTTGTACTTTGTGAAGGTGTGATCAACGTTGCGGCTTGGCAGACAGGGCCGGCCTGACGCATACGCGGGCTACGCAGCCGCGTTGAGCGCCAGGCAGTAGAGGGCGCTGCTGCAGACAGTGAGTCACAGTGACTCACTCTCTACAGCAGCGGTGGCCAGCAAGCGGCTCGATCCGCTCCCGGCCACCGCTGCCCGGCGCACTCTGAGGTGTCCGGCGGCTGCTGCTGTGAGGGGAGGAGAGGGGAGGAGAGCACAGCGCGCACCTCTCCTACCCCTCTGTCTACAGCGGGGGTGTCTATCTTAAATTCGGCATTGGACCGTGAGCCAATCAGAGCTCGCGGACCGACAGCTAAGGCTCCTGATTGGCTGCCGGACCGCAAGCTCTAATTGGCTCACGGGCTGGCGCCGAATTTAAGATAGACACCGCCACTGGAGATGGAGGGGTAGGAGAGGCGCGCGCTGCGCCCTCCTCCCCTCACACCAGCAGCTGAAAAGAGGTGAGCAGCACTTTTTTTTGGGGGGGGGGGGAGGGGGAGGCATTGTGGGCATATCTGGCATGGGGAGGCACTGTGGGGGCATGTATATCAGCAGTGGGGGCATATCTGGCACTGTGGGAGGCGGCACGTGTATCAGCACTGGGGGCATATTTAGCACTGTGGGGGCATATCTGGAACTGTGGGATGCATGTGTATCAGCACTGGGGGTATATCTGGCACTGTGGGGGCATGTGTATCTGCACTGGAGGCATATCTGGCACTGGGAGTATGTGTATCTGCACTGGAGGCATATCTGGCACTGTGGGGGGATGTGTATCTGCACTAGCAGCATATCTGGCACCGTGGGGGGATGTGTATCTGCACTGGGGACATATTTGGCACTGTGGAGGCATGTGTATCTGCACTGGAGGCATATCTGGCACTGTGGGGACATGTGTATCTGGCACTGGGGGCATATCTGGCACTGTGGAGGCAGATATGTATCGGCACTGAGGGCATATCTGGTACTGTGGGAATATATGTATTTGCACTGGCGGCATATCTGGCACTGTGGGAGAATGTGTATCTGCACTGGGGGCATATCTGGCACTGTGGGAGTATGTGTATCTGCACTGGGGGCATATCTGGCACTGGGAGTATGCACTGGAGGCATATCTGGCACTGTGGGGGGATGTGTATCTGCACTAGCAGCATATTTGGCACCGTGGGGGGATGTGTATCTGCACTGGGGACATATCTGGCACTGGGGAGGCATGTGTATCTGCACTGAGGGCATATCTGGCACTGTGGAGGCATGTGTATCTGCACTGGGGGCATATCTGGCACTGTGGAGGCATGTGTATCTGCACTGGGGGCATATCTGGCACTGTGGAGGCATGTGTATCTGCACTGGGGGCATATCTGGCACTGTAGAGGCATTTGTATCTGCACTGGGGGCATATCTGGCACTGTGGGGACATATGTATCTGCACTCGGGACATATCTGGCACTGTGGAGGCATTTGTATCTGCACTGGGGGCATATCTGGCACTGTGGGGACATATGTATCTGCACTTGGGGGCATATCTGGCACTGTGGGGATATATGTATCTACACTGGGGGCATATCTGGCACTGTGGGGGGATGTGTATCTGCACTGGCGGCATATATGTCACTGTGGGGGCATTTGTATCTGCACTGGGGGCATATCTGGCACTGTGGAGACATATGTATCTGCACTTGGGGGCATATCTGGCACTGTGGGGATATATGTATCTGCACTGGCGGCATATCTGGCACTGTGGGGGGATGTGTATCTGCACTGGCGGCATATATGGCACTGTGGGGGCATGTGTATCTGCACTGGGGGCATATATGGCACTGTGGAGGCATGTGTATCTGCACTCGGGGCATATCTGGAACTGTGGAGGCAGATATGTATCGGCACTGAGGGCATATCTGGCACTGTGGGGATATATGTATCTGCACTGGCAGCATATCTGGCACTGTGGAGGCATGTGTATCTGCACGGGGGGCCTATCTGGCACTGTGGGAGAATGTGTATCTGCACTGGCGGCATATCTGGCACTGTGGAGGCAGATATGTATCGGCACTGAGGGCATATCTGGCACTGTGGGGATATATGTATCTGCACTGGCGGCATATATGGCACTGTGGGGGCATGTGTATCTGCACTGGGGGCCTATCTGGCACTGTGGGAGAATGTGTATCTGCACTGGCGGCATATCTGGCACTGTGGAGGCAGATATGTATCGGCACTGAGGGCATATCTGGCACTGTGGGGATATATGTATCTGCACTGGCGGTATATCCGGCACTGTGGGAGAATGTGTATCTGGCACTGGGGGCCTATCTGGCACTGTGGGGACATGTTTATCTGCACTGGCGGCATATCTGGCACTGTGGGGACATGTGTATCTGGCACTGGGGGCATATCTGGCACTGTGGGGACATGTGAATCTGCACTGGCGATATATCTGGCACTGTGGAGGCATGTGTATCTGCACTGGGGGCATATCTGGCACTGTGGGGATATATGTGTCTGCACTGGGGGCATATCTGGCACTGTGGGGACATGTGTATCTGCACTGGGGGCATATCTGGCACTGTGGAAGGATGTGTATCTACACTGGCAGCATATCTGGCACTGTGGGGACATGTGTATCTGGCACTGGGGGCATATCTGGCACTGTGGGGACATGTGTATCTGCACTGGCGGCATATCTGGCACTGTGGAGGCATGTGTATCTGCACTGGGCGCATATCTGGCACTGTGGGCATAGCTGGCACTGTTGTGACATGTGTATCTGGCACTGGGGGCATATCTGGCACTGTGGGGACATGTGTATCTGCACTGGCGGCATATCTGGCACTGTGGAGGCATGTGTATCTGCACTGGGGGCATATCTGGCACTGTGGGGATATATGTATCTGCACTGGGGGCATATCTGGCACTGTGGGGATATATGAATCTGCACTGGCGGCATATCTGGCACTGTGGGGATATGTGTATCTGCACTGGGGGTATATCTGGCGCTGTGGGGACATGAGTATCTGGCACTGGGGACATCAGTCATCCACTATCTCAATGTCACCCTGCCTCAGTCACCCACCATCTCCCTGTCACCCCTGCCTCACCAGTAACCTATTATCTCCCTGTCACCCACTATCACCCTGTACCACGGGGAGTACAATTGTGTAGCCACACCCCTTTCTTGTAAGACCACATCCATTTTATCCCATCAAGGGGCGCCAAAATAGATTTTTTTCTTACTACTAAAAAATAAGCTTGGGCCGGCCCTGTTGGCAGATCTATGCAGTGTGTGGCTGCAAGGGACTGGATGTGTGGCTGCACACTGCATGAATCTGCTCGATTATGGTGCTGGTTATTTTTTTAGGGGGTACAGGTAGCTTCATATAGTTATAAATCTCATAGTTTTTACGTGGGATCAAGTGACTTGGTAGGGTGGGGTGTTTGGCTGGGATGCAGCAGGTTGTGGGTTTGAGTCCTGGGTGTGGCAGTATATCATTATTATTATTATTATTATTATTATTATTATTATTATTATTATTATTTATATATTATTTAATGAGGAGTATTGTGGCTGAATGGCAGAAAGCTCTCGAGTTGAGTGCATGAATGTGATATAAAGAAGATTTGTCTCCAAGTCCATTTCCTTGCAGTGTTCTACAAATGTGTGTATTAATATATATATCCTCTAGGATCAATTTTGTCATTCCCTTCCCCCGCAAGTCATGCACCTTATGTCTCTGTTGGAAAAATGGGGGGAGGAGGGTTGGGGGCGCCAATCCTCTTTCTGGCACAGGGCACCAAAAAGTCCCACAGCAGACTCCCTTCCTACAGCCCTGTTCCTATTGAATGGTATGGGGGGACAGGGTGGAGATGGGTAGAGGCACTCATCAGCGCTGCCTTCTATTGCCACTCTTGTTAAATCCCTCATCAGATCCGCTGTTACTGTACGTATTTTACACAAGTGGCCTGTTTTCAAAAGCATTCATATTAGGGATATAAAAGTTAAAATACCAGCTGCCTGCCCAGACAACTTATTGCAAGTAATTTTGGCAAAAAATCAAGAATATGCGAGTTTTGGGTTTCTCAGCCAAGTTGGAAAAATGGATGGTTATGTCTTTGTAAGTGAAAGTCACACAACCAGTTGGGAATTTTCCTTTTCAGTTGGTCAAAGATCATATTACATACATATAAAACTGAATGTTGCAAAACCCTATCTCTGACATATGACCAGATCAATGCGTCACTTGGCAAGGGAGCTACAGTCCTGCAGTCATCTTCTCCTAGCCTAATGGGTTGAGCAAACTTAATAACAATGATTTCTTTTACCAAATGAATGTATTTATTACAATCTTTATCAATTCCTGTACAAATAAAGGGTTAAATGTAATAGACTGCGAGTTTGCCTGATGTTTTAAAGGGGCAATCCTTTAAAAGGCAAAACTGACATGGCTTAGTGCATGCAACCTCTGGTATGTCCCTCAGAAGCTGGACTCCACTCGCAGGGGAAGGAGCGATCCCTCAGCTTAATTAAGCAGCTCTACTGGGGGCTGGTAGTGTAGGGTACAGGTGAGCAACAATAAAAATGAAAAGTTATAAATCAGATAAAATACAAAACGTATATAAACAGCATTTTTAACAGCATCTCACAGCTACATTCAGATATAATATGAGACAGAATAAAAATCTGACTCTCTAATTAAACATTGCCTCTAATGTGATGTCCTTATTCTGGGCATGGTAAAACATGGATGGAGCCTGTTCCTGTATATTTGGATAGGAAATTACTTCTATCAATTTCCCGCCTTTGCTTCTTTCCTCAGGGTAGCTGTGAATGTTGTTGGCTCAGGATCCACCTTGCAGAACCCCTCACCTACAGCAAAGCTTAGAAAATCTTCCGCTCTGCCAAATTGGCCTCACAGGCCATGTTCAGGGCTGGTGTGGCTTCCGCTTATTTCTGGGTGGGAGGAAGTCTCAGGCAGCCTCAGGTTGACAGAATGCACAGACAAAGCTCGTTTGAGGTTTTATTACACGGTGGGAAAGGACGTGATAATCAAATGATGTAATTTGGTTGTTGTTTTAAGAACAATGTTTTCATTATTTCTGTATGAAAAATTACCTATAAAAACAAATAGAACTTGCTT
Source organism: Pseudophryne corroboree (assembly GCF_028390025.1). NCBI lineage: Eukaryota > Metazoa > Chordata > Amphibia > Anura > Myobatrachidae > Pseudophryne > Pseudophryne corroboree. The sequence continues at coordinate 307,482,460 of NC_086446.1, forward strand.
CCTTGATAGATAGATAGATAGATAGATATATATATATATATATATATATATATATATATATATATATATATATACTGTATATCTGTCTACCGATAATCACAAATGTTCAAGTGAAAGTTTCAAGAGCTCAATGACAGAGCAGAGGAAATTTTACAGAAAACTATGGTGTTAAAGTCTGTTGAAAGACATTGTAAGGGGTCGCAGTCACAAGCAAACTGCACTATTTATTATAGTGGAAAAAAACTATTTATTAAAGCACTCACGGCTGCTGCTAACTAGCTTTTGATGGTAGACAGCATCTGACACAAGAAGGGTCGCAATTCAAGGGATGCAGGGAAACAAACTTGGTGCAGGAGGAATGCTTAGTTACCTAATTTTTGTTGATTCATTCCCCTCTGAATTGGGGATTAGGTGGAAGCCGAAATGGTCTGGATTCAGCAAGGGGGTGGGGTCACCATAATGCCATTATGCCGGTAAATGTTATCATAATACCATTTACTGTGAATCATGTTATCATGCCCCCATCCCACCCATCACTGTGAAAGTGGGCAGGATCCAAATGAATGGACTACTCTATCAGGAGTCCAATGAAACTCACCAAAATTCTTAGTCTTCTGGAAATTATGGGACTGTAGACTAGTATTAAGGTGACTATACATCTTGTTTTATGCTTTTCCTACCTGACACATTAGTTTGCTATTTTTGTCCTATTCTCCAACAATAAAAAATTCTAATATTAAAAACCTTTACCACATTGAAATAGTCAATAAATAAAACATTGAATCATGATATTATGATCATGTGATTGCAGTAAAGCCAATAAAAGGAGAAGGTGACAGTGCAGTTCTGCTCATCATGTGCCTTACTCTGCGAGATGTGTCTGTGCTGTTGCTGTGAATTTGTGTTTACATTTTTTTGGCATGTGGGTGATATATGTCACATCTGGGTGCAGTGTGTGTTATCTTGGTGAGGGGTGTGGCACATTGAGGATTATATAGGGAGTCTCCCAACCTTCACCCAGTGCACATCCTACCAAGTTTGTCAGTCATTTGCGTTCTGTTATTCCAACGTTATGTTAGATACATTGGGGTTCAATTCAATATATAGTTTTGTTAAGCTTTCCCCGGTGATGCAATCCGGTATCCATTGCTCCAGTGGTCCTCTCTTCAGCTGCGTGCCTTGTGTGAGAAGTGTGGAGGGGAAGGCTGGTCCTTCCTGTGCATGTGCCAGTGGCTGGCAGAGGTTGCAGGGACTGCTGTGAGTTCAGGGAGTAGAGCCAGAATGGATGCCGGGCAGAAGTTAGGGACGTAAGCAACTTCCCTGCCCATTTTGCATTGATGCTTAGATTACCCTATCCTGAGATGGCGAATCTGAACACACGGGAGAAGCAGAAAGCTGAGCTTTCTGTCCTTAAATGAATTGTACTAAAGTATAGTAAGGCGATTTAGCCATGGAGCAGCGGTGTTGCTGGAGAAATCTAGTATAGAATGCAAAGTTAAGAGAGGGAGGCATTTGACATGCCGGCTGTCAGGATCCAGGCGCTCAGCATACCGGCGCCGGGATCTCGACAGCCAGCATACCGACAACTATTCTCCCTCTTGGGGGGTCCACGGCACCCCTGGAGGTAAAATAAATAGTGTGGCATGCGTAGCACACCACCGTGCTCACAAGGGGCTCTTCTGCATTCACCCCGCTGCCGGCATGCCGGCTGTCGAGATCCCGGCGCTGGTATGCTGCGCACCGGCATCCCGAGCACCGATGTAACGTAGTAGACCCGTAAGAGATGCATCATCGCTTGGAAAGTGATAACGCGTCGGGATACCGAGCACCGGCATAACGTAGTACACCTGTAAGAGATGCATCATCGATTGGAAAGGGATAAAATGGAGAGTGAAAAAGTATCAGCCAATCAGCTCTTAACTGACATTTTTCAAACACAGCCTGTGAGATGGCAGTTAGGACCTGATTGGCTGGCACTTTTTCACTCTCCATTTTATCACTTTCCAAGCGATGATGCATCTGGTCCTCTGGCTCTTATATCGACCATCATAGATCACAGTTAGTAGTGCATACCAGCTGTATTATTTCAGGGTGTGGTTCATAGGGTCGACCACACTTAAGTCGACAGTGTCTAGGTCGACCACTATTGGTCGACAGTGAATAAGTCGACACCTAAAATATGTCGACACAAGCATTATGACGACATGAGCAAGGTTGACACGACAAAAGGTCAACATGAGATTTTTTAAATTATATTTTTGGTGCCCAATTAGTGCTCCGTGTCCCTTTGCATGGCTTGCTTCGCTCGCTCAGGTTACCGTTCCCAATTGTAGTCCACGTGGATCATAAAGTATGAAAAAGTTAAAAAAATTAAAAAAATTGTAAATAACTCATGTTGACCTGTTGTCGTGTCGACCTAGAACAAGTTGACATAGAAACCCTGCCGATCTAATGCATGTCGACAAATAGTGGTCGACCTAATGACTGTCGACCTAAGTGTGGTCGACCCAGAGACCGGATACCATTATTTCACACTGCAGCCAATCCTTTGCATACTAAGCAGGAAAGAAAACACATTTGGTTTCCCCCAGCACCCTGAATAATAGCAGTAACCAGATTATTCAGGGTGCTGGGGAAACAAAATTTGTTTTTTTTCCCTGCTTAGAAAAACCCCTCCCTTTCAAGCACCTTTATGATATCACTAAGCTAATTGAGCATCTGCCACTATAAATCCTTTGCATACTGTATGTAATTTCATGTTGTTTGCATACAGCAGTTGGTTCATGTTGCTTGTTCATGTATTGCATCTTGCATGTTATGTTTGCATTGCCTCCTACCTTTCAGAGGCGTAACTAAGGTTTCCGGAGCCCAGGGCAAGATGAAGAGTGCCCCCCCCCCCCCCAAAGGAAAAAAACCCTCAAGTGGGCGTGGTCACATTCCAGAATGGGCATGGCCACTGAAAATAGGGCGTGCCAACATGACTATCACCTACCCCCTGTGTCGCCTCTCAGCACAGTATCCCCTCCCACTTGTGTCGTCTCTCAGCACACTATCACCTCCCCCTTGTGTCGTCTCCCAGCACACTATTACCTACCCCTTGTGTCATCTCTCAGCACACCTTCATTAAATTTTTGCACATTATGGCAGTAGAGTCCCCTTTTTACACAGTATGCAGGCAGCATCCCCTTTTTACACAGTACGCAGGCAGAATCCCCTTTTTACACAGTACGCAGGCAGAGTCCGCTTTTTACACAGTACACACAGTGCCAGATACACATTACCCCAAATTGCCAGATACATATATGCCCCCACAGTGCCAGATACATATTACCCCACAGTGCCAGATACACATTGCCCCACAGAGATACATATTACCCCACAGTGCCAGATACAAATTTCCAGATACACATTGCCCCACAGGGATACACATTGCCCCACAGTGCCACTGCCAGATACACATTGCACACAGTGCCATGCCAGATACACATTGCCCCACAGAGATACACTCCACAGTGCCATGCCAGATACACATTGCCCCACAGAGATACACATTGCCCCACAGTGCCACTACCAGATACGCATTGCCCCACAGAGATACACATTGGCCCACAGTGCCACTGCCAGATACACATTGCCCCACAGAGATACACATTGGCCCACAGTGCCATTGCCGGATACACAGTGCCACTGCCAGATACACATATACACATTGCCCCACAGTGCCACTGCCAGATACACATTGCCCCACAGTGCCACTGCCAGATACACATTGCAACTGCCAGATACAAATTGCACCACAGTGCCCCCCCCCCCCCCCCCAGGTCACTGCTGGCCACTGCTATGTGATAATGTGAGGGGAGGAGAGCGCAGCGCCTCACCTGCCCGGCCTCAATGCACCATGAAGTTCGATCTCCGGCTGCCGGCCACGGGTACCTTGGCACCGGGCGTTAGCCAATCAGTCAATCAGAAGCCGATCCGCAAGCTCTGATTGGCTAACAAACCAAACCAAGGAGACTCGCCCCGCCGCCGCTGGAGAGTGGAGACCAGACACTGAGCACATTGAGGGGCAGGAGAAGCGCTGCGCTCTCCTCCCCTCAGATTATCACATAGCAGCGAGATGGGGGATGGTCCTTGGGCAGAGCAACAGTAGCGGGAGTGAGTGGTCATGATGCCCGGGCCGCCGCCGGCGCCCCCCTCTGCTGGGCCTGCCAAGGCGTCCAGGGTACGTGCCCTGCTTGACCCCCCTTAGGTACGCCTCTGCTACCTTTGCATATTGTAAAGCATTTCATGATTTGTATTTTTACAGTTTTATCAGTTTCCTCTATTGCATAATAAACACCATTCTTCAGATCATCACATCCCCTTCCCCTTTAGAATGTAAGTTCTCACGAGCAGGGCCCTCAACCATCATGTGCTTATCCTTCTCTTACTTAAACCATCCTTGACGGAACCTACTCCTGCGGTTTTCTGCAACCCTGTACTTATGTGTTTATTTACCCTGTACTTGTCCTATATTGTCTTCAACTGTAAGTCACTACTGGCCTGTTTTGACTTTTCATTTATGTACTCTGTAGTTGGGAGCTGCGGATCCCTTGTGGCGCCATATAAATAAAGGATAACAATAATAATGATGTTAGTGATGCATTAATAGTAATAATAGTAGTTAGAATCTGGTAGACAGTAGATATCATTATTCTTTCTAAAGGTGCATACACATGGAGAGATTTTGGCTATGAGAGATTTTGACTAACTTTTCCCTTGAACTGGCAGTAGGAGATTTTGACTAACTTTACCAGAGATTTTGTCTAACTATTCAAGAGATTTTGGCTATGGGAGATTTTGGCTATGGGAGATTTTGACTATCTCATTTAAATAAGGGGATGAGTGTCATATATAGGACGATTTTACAGGGTGGCTGGTATTTAAATAGCTAAAAGTAAAAAAAAAATTTTTGCGTGGGGTCCCCCCTCCTATGTAAAACCAGCCTCGGGCTCTTTGAGCCAGTCCTGGTTGTTAAAATACAGAGGAAAAAATGAGTAGGGTTCCCCTATATTTAGACAACCAGCACCGGGCTCTGCGTCCGGTCCTGGTTTAAAAAATACGGGGGACAAAAGACATAGGGGTCCCCCGTATTTGTAAAACCAGCACCGGGCTCCACTAGCCAGGGAGATAATGCCACAGCCGGGGGACACTTTTATATTGGTCCCTGCGGCCGTGCCATTACCCCCCCCAACTAGTCACCCCTGGCCGGGGTACACTGGAGGAGTGAGGACCCCTTAAATCAAGGAGTCCCCCCCTCCAGCCACCCAAGGGCCAGGGGTGAAGCCCGAGGCTGTCCCCCCCATCCGTGGCCCGGTGGATGGGAGGCTGATAGCCTTTCAATAGTAATATTGTTCTTTACAGGAGGCCTACAGGTCCCAGCAAGCCTGCCCCAGCATGTTGGCACTTGGAGAACCACAAGTGCCAGCATGCCCGGACATAAAGGGCCCGCTGGCACCTGTAAAGAAAATATAAAAAAAAACACACAACACATTCTTTTAAAAATCCTTTATTAAACTGGGTCTTCACCTGGGGGCGGCGGCCTTTAAGCTCTTTTGCATGGCCGCCGCCTTCCCAGGGCTTCCGGCGTCTTCACCTGGGGGGGCGCCACCTCCCCAGGGCTTCTGGGGTCTTGCTCCGGCGTCTTCACCTGGTGGGCGGCGGCTGCTAAGCTCTTTTGCATAGCCGCCGCCCATCCAGGACTTCCACGACGTCTTCACCTGGGAGGCGGCGGCCTTTAAGCTCTTTTGCATGGCCGCCGCCTTCCCAGGACTTCCAGCATCTTCACCTGGTGGGCGGCGGCTGCTAAGCTCTTTTGCATAGCCGCCGCCCATCCAGGACTTCCACGGCGTCTTCAGGAGCTCTTCTCCGCTCCTCCTCCGCCGTCGGACTGACAGCCGCTGCCTCGCGCTGACTTATATAAGTCAGCGGGAGGGGGCGGGGCGATGACGCGGCGAGCCGTGATTGGCTCGCGGCGGCCATCTTGAATTTCAAAAATGACGCTGAGGCGCCATTTTTGAAACTGCTACCGCTCCGCTGCCAAACTCTGCAATAGAAAGGTAAATTTCCCCCGCCCGCACCGCTGCCGCAACCCGCCGCCGCCCGCACCGCCGCCGCCCACACCGCCACCGCAACCCACCGCCGCAACCCGCCGTCGCCCACACCGCCACCGCAACCCGCCGCCGCCCGCACCGCCGCCACAACCCGCCGCCGCCCGCACATCGCTATCGCTGGGAAAAATCGCTGGCCTCTTAAAGTGTTAGCGATTTTGACTAACTTTTGCAGCGACATAGCCAAAATTGACTTGCCTGCACTGACTATTTTTCCCAGCGATAGCGACCTAGCGGGGACGCGCATCGCTATCGCTGGCTGTGTACACACGGAGCGATCTGCACTAACTTTCTGAGCGATTTTGACTATATAGTCAAAATCGCTCAGTTATATCGCTCCGTGTGTATGCACCTTAAGATCAAATTTCAAGTTACTGTTAAAGCAGAATTCTAAATATTTAAGCATTTCTGAAGGTAGCAAACAGTGAGCCTAATTTATGTTTGTAAATAAAGCAAACTATCAATCAACTGGGCAAAATCATGTTGCACTGCAGGTGGGGCAGATGTAACGTGCACAGAGATTTTGGTGGGTTATTTTGTTTCTGTGCAGGGTAAATACTGGCTGCTCTATTTTTACACTGCAATTTAGATTTCAGTTTGAACACACCCCACCCAAATCTAACTCTCTCTGCACATGTTACATCTGTCCCACCTGCAGAGCAACATGGTTTTGCCCAGGTACTTGATAATTGACTTTACTTACAAACATGAAGCAGGCCCAGTGCTTTTGACTGAGGGCCTAATTCAGACATGATCGCAGTTGTGCGAAATTGCACAGCGGACGATTATCGCATGACTTCACATGCATATGCACCGCAATCCGCATGCGCATCGCCAAACAGTGACAGGACAGAATAGTGTGAAAATTTCGATCGCTTGGTGTTCGCAAGGCGATTGACAGGAAGGAGACGTTTGGGGGTGGTAACTGGCCGTTTTCAGGGGGTGTCAGGAAAAACGCAGGCGTTTCCAAGCGTTTTTAGGGAGGGTGTGTGACGTCAGCTCCGGCCCCGATCAGCCTGTTCTCATCCCACTGTAGGAGTAAGTCCTGGGCTACACACAGACTGCACACACTGGAAAAGTCATTAGATGGTGAGTTTCCAACGGATTTGCAGATGTCTGGTGGAATTTTCGCACGGCGCACACATGCATTTGCACACTTGCACGGGGCGGGTTTTCACTCTCCCTGGACGGTGACTGTCTGATCGCAGACGTCTGCAAATTTGCAGCACAGCGATCAGGTCTGAATTAGGCCCAGAATCCTGAACTTGTTTCATAATCAGTTTCCTTAAAACTGGCTATTGATTACCTTTTATTTTAACTTTTTTGGGGAATAAAATTTTTTGGGGAGCTTCCTGAACTCCTACAGCCAGTTTGTAATTCAACATCTCGTTTTAAAATTCCTTATATTCTGTTTTTTTCTACAGCTGTGCCCTCATACACATAACGTCTATATACTGTATGATGCAATACATCGGCTGCGACTGAGATGCTCCAAGAGGTGTAGCATATCATTCATTTCTTTAAATGTTGCAACTTATTCCGAGTTGATCGCTAGCTGCCGTTGTTCGCAGCGCAGCAATCAGGCTAAAAAGCGGCACTTCTGCGCATGCATATACGTCTCAATGCTCACGCGCGACGTACTTTCACAAAAGCTGATGCCCGAACGTCATCATCCTGCGGTCGGATTCTCGCGAGATTCGTATTCTATATAAGGAGCCGCACATCGCCGCCATTTTAAACTCGTGCATTGGAGATGATCGTGAGAGCACGTGGCTGGCGTCCTCTCAGTTTCTATGTACAGTGGGCTGCAAATATCTGTGCTCAGTGGCCTGCAAATATCTGTGCTCAGTGTGCTAATTGCTTTATTGTGGGGACTGGGGACCAGCAGTATTATATAGTAGGAGGACAGTGCAGAGTTTTGCTGACCAGTGACCACCAGTATTATACGTTCTCTGCCTGAAAAACGCTCCATATCTGTGCAGCATTGTAGTATATAGTAGGAGGACAGTGCAGAATTTTGCTGACCACCAGTATAACTATATATATATAGCAGTACGGTACAGTAGTCCACTGCTCTACCTCTGTGTCGTCAAGTATACTATCCCATCCATACCTGTGGTGCATTTCAGTTTTGCACAGTTTGCTGACCACCAGTATATAATATATAGCAGTACGGTACAGTAGGCCACTGCTCTACCTACCTCTGTGTCGTCAAGTATACTATCCATCCATACCTGTGGTGCATTTCAGTTTTGCACAGTTTGCTGACCACCAGTATATAATATATAGCAGTACGGTACAGTAGGCCACTGCTCTACTTACCTCTGTGTCGTCAAGTATACTATCCATCCATACCTGTGGTGCATTTCAGTTCTGCACAGTTTGCTGACCACCAGTATATAATATATAGCAGTACGGTACAATAGGCCACTGCTCTACCCACCTCTGTGTCGTCAAGTATACTATCCATCCATACCTGTGGTGCATTTCAGTTTTGCACAGTTTGCTGACCACCAGTATATAATATATAGCAGTACGGTACAGAAGGCCACTGCTCTACCTACCTCTGTGTCGTCAAGTATACTATCCATACATATCTGTGGTGCATTTCAGTTTTGCACAGTTTGCTGACCACCAGTATATAATATATAGCAGTACGGTACAGAAGGCCACTGCTCTACCTACCTCTGTGTCGTCAAGTATACTATCCATCCATACCTGTGGTGCATTTCAGTTTTGCACAGTTTGCTGACCACCAGTATATAATATATAGCAGTACGGTACAGTAGGCCACTGCTCTACCTACCTCTGTGTCGTCAAGTATACTATCCATCCATACCTGTGGTGCATTTCAGTTTTGCACAGTTTGCTGACCACCAGTATATAATATATAGCAGTACGGTACAGAAGGCCACTGCTCTACCTACCTCTGTGTCGTCAAGTATACTATCCATCCATACCTGTGGTGCATTTCAGTTTTGCACAGTTTGCTGACCACCAGTATATAATATATAGTAGTACGGTACAGAAGGCCACTGCTCTACCTACCTCTGTGTCGTCAAGTATTCTATCCATCCATACCTGTGGTGCATTTCAGTTTTGCACAGTTTGCTGACCACCAGTATATAATATATAGCAGTACGGTACAGTAGGCCACAGCTCTACCTACCTCTGTGTCGTCAAGTATACTATCCATCCATACCTGTGGTGCATTTCAGTTTTGCACAGTTTGCTGACCACCAGTATATAATATATAGCAGTACGGTACAGAAGGCCACTGCTCTACCTACCTCTGTGTCGTCAAATATACTATCCATCCATACCTGTGGTGCATTTCAGTTTTGCACAGTTTGCTGACCACCAGTATATAATATATAGCAGTACGGTACAGTAGGCCACTGCTCTACCTACCTCTGTGTCGTCAAGTATACTATCCATCCATACCTGTGGTGCATTTCAGTTTTGCACAGTTTGCTGACAACCAGTATATAATATATAGCAGTACGGTACAGAAGGCCACTGCTCTACCTACCTCTGTGTCGTCAAGTATACTATCCATCCATACCTGTGGTGCATTTCAGTTTTGCACAGTTTGCTGACCACCAGTATATAATGTATAGCAGTACGGTACAGTAGGCCACTGCTCTACCTACCTCTGTGTCGTCAAGTATACTATCCATCCATACCTGTGGTGCATTTCAGTTTTGCACAGTTTGCTGACCACCAGTATATAATATATAGCAGTACGATACAGTAGACCACTGCTCTACCTACCTCTGTGTCGTCAAGTATACTATCCATCCATACCTGTGGTGCATTTCAGTTTTGCACAGTTTGCTGACCACCAGTATAAAATATATAGCAGTACGGTACAGAAGGCCACTGCTCTACCTACCTCTGTGTCGTCAAGTATACTATCCATCCATACCTGTGGTGCATTTCAGTTTTGCACAGTTTGCTGACCACCAGTATATAATATATAGCAGTACGGTACAGAAGGCCACTGCTCTACCTACCTCTGTGTCGTCAAGTATACTATCCATCCATACCTGTGGTGCATTTCAGTTTTGCACAGTTTGCTGACCACCAGTATATAATATATAGCAGTACGGTACAGAAGGCCACTGCTCTGCCTACCTCTGTGTCGTCAAGTATACTATCCATCCATACCTGGGTGCATTTCAGTTTTGCACAGTTTGCTGACCACCAGTATATAATATATAGCAGTACGGTACAGAAGGCCACTGCTCTACCTACCTCTGTGTCGTCAAGTATACTATCCATCCATACCTGTGGTGCATTTCAGTTTTGCACAGTTTGCTGACCACCAGTATAAAATATATAGCAGTACGGTACAGAAGGCCACTGCTCTACCTACCTCTGTGTCGTCAAGTATACTATCCATCCATACCTGTGGTGCATTTCAGTTTTGCACAGTTTGCTGACCACCAGTATAAAATATATATCAGTACGGTACAGAAGGCCACTGCTCTACCTACCTCTGTGTCGTCAAGTATACTATCCATCCATACCTGTGGTGCATTTCAGTTTTGCACAGTTTGCTGACCACCAGTATATAATATATAGCAGTACGGTACAGAAGGCCACTGCTCTGCCTACCTCTGTGTCGTCAAGTATACTATCCATCCATACCTGGGTGCATTTCTGTTTTGCACAGTTTGCTGACCACCAGTATATAATATATAGCAGTACGGTACAGAAGGCCACTGCTCTACCTACCTCTGTGTCGTCAAGTATACTATCCATCCATACCTGTGGTGCATTTCAGTTTTGCACAGTTTGCTGACCACCAGTATATAATATATAGCAGTACGGTACAGAAGGCCACTGCTCTACCTACCTCTGTGTCGTCAAGTATACTATCCATCCATACCTGTGGTGCATTTCAGTTTTGCACAGTTTGCTGACCACCAGTATATAATATATAGCAGTACGGTACAGTAGGCCACTGCTCTACCTACCTCTGTGTCGTCAAGTATACTATCCATCCATACCTGTGGTGCATTTCAGTTTTGCACAGTTTGCTGACCACCAGTATATAATATATAGCAGTACGGTACAGAAGGCCACTGCTCTGCCTACCTCTGTGTCGTCAAGTATACTATCCATCCATACCTGTGGTGCATTTCAGTTTTGCACAGTTTGCTGACCAACAGTATATAATATATAGCAGTACGGTACAGAAGGCCACTGGTCTACCTACCTCTGTGTCGTCAAGTATACTATCCATCCATGCCTGTGGTGCATTTCAGTTTTGCACAGTTTGCTGACCACCAGTATATATAATATATAGCAGTACGGTACAGTAGGCCACTGCTCTACCTACCTCTGTGTCGTCAAGTATACTATCCATCCATACCTGTGGTGCATTTCAGTTTTGCACAGTTTGCTGACCACCAGTATATAATATATAGCAGTATGGTACAGAAGGCCACTGCTCTACCTACCTCTGTGTCGTCAAGTATACTATCCATCTATACCTGTGGTGCATTTCAGTTTTGCACAGTTTGCTGACCACCAGTATATGATATATAGCAGTACGGTACAGAAGGCCACTGCTCTACCTACCTCTGTGTCGTCAAGTATACTATCCATCGATACCTGTGGTGCATTTCAGTTTTGCACAGTTTGCTGACCACCAGTATATAAAATATAGCAGTACGGTACAGTAGGCCACTGCTCTACCTACCTCTGTGTCATCAAGTATACTATCCATCGATACCTGTGGTGCATTTCAGTTTTGCACAGTTTGCTGACCACCAGTATATAATATATAGCAGTACGGTACAGAAGGCCACTGCTCTACCTACCTTTGTGTCGTCAAGTATACTATCCATCCATACCTGTGGTGCATTTCAGTTTTGCACAGTTTGCTGACCACCAGTATATAATATATAGCAGTATGGTACAGTAGGCCACTGCTCTACCTACCTCTGTGTCGTCAAGTATACTATCCATCCATACCTGTGGTGCATTTCAGTTTTGCACAGTTTGCTGACCACCAGTATATAATATATAGCAGTACGGTACAGAAAGCCACTGCTCTACCTACCTCTGTGTCGTCAAGTATACTATCCATCCATACCTGTGGTGCATTTCAGTTTTGCACAGTTTGCTGACCACCAGTATATAATATATAGCAGTACGGTACAGAATGCCACTGCTCTACCTACCTCTTTGTCGTCAAGTATACTATCCATCCATACCTGTGGTGCATTTCAGTTTTGCACAGTTTGCTGACCACCAGTATATAAAATATAGCAGTATGGTACAGTAGGCCACTGCTCTACCTACCTCTGTGTCGTCAAGTATACTATCCATCCATACCTGTGGTGCATTTCAGTTTTGCACAGTTTGCTGACCACCAGTATATAATATATAGCAGTACGGTACAGAAGGCACTGCTCTACCTACCTCTGTGTCGTCAAGTATACTATCCATCCATACCTGTGGTGCATTTCAGTTTTGCACAGTTTGCTGACCACCAGTATATAATATATAGCAGTACGGTACAGTAGGCCACTGCTCTACCTACCTCTGTGTCGTCAAGTATACTATCCATCCATACCTGTGGTGCATTTCAGTTTTGCACAGTTTGCTGACCACCAGTATATAATATATAGCAGTACGGTACAGTAGGCCACTGCTCTACCTACCTCTGTGTCGTCAAGTATACTATCCATCCATACCTGTGGTGCATTTCAGTTTTGCACAGTTTGCTGACCACCAGTATATAATATATAGCAGTACGGTACAGAAGGCCACTGCTCTACCTACCTCTGTGTCGTCAAGTATACTATCCATCCATACCTGTGGTGCATTTCAGTTTTGCACAGTTTGTTGACCACCAATATATAATATATAGCAGTACGGTACAGAAGGCCACTGCTCTACCTACCTCTGTGTCGTCAAGTATACTATCCATCCATTCCTGTGGTACATTTCAGTTTTGCACAGTTTGCTGACCACCAGTATATAATATATAGCAGTACGATACAGAAGGCCACTGCTCTACCTACCTCTGTGTCGTCAAGTATACTATCCATCCATACCTGTGGTGCATTTCAGTTTTGCACAGTTTGCTGACCACCAGTATATAATATATAGCAGTACGGTACAGAAGGCCACTGCTCTACCTACCTCTGTGTCGTCAAGTATACTATCCATCCATACCTGTGGTGCATTTCAGTTTTGCACAGTTTGCTGACCACCAGTATATAATATATAGCAGTACGGTACAGTAGGCCACTGCTCTACCTACCTCTGTGTCATCAAGTAGACTATCCATCCATACCTGTGGTGCATTTCAGTTTTGCACAGTTTGCTGACCACCAATATATAATATATAGCAGTACGGTACAGAAGGCCACTGCTCTACCTACCTCTGTGTCGTCAAGTATACTATCCATCCATTCCTGTGGTACATTTCAGTTTTGCACAGTTTGCTGACCACCAGTATATAATATATAGCAGTACGGTACAGAAGGCCACTGCTCTACCTACCTCTGTGTCGTCAAGTATACTATCCATCCATACCTGTGGTGCATTTCAGTTTTGCACAGTTTGCTGACCACCAGTATATAATATATAGCAGTACGGTACAGAAGGCCACTGCTCTACCTACCTCTGTGTCGTCAAGTATACTATCCATCCATACCTGTGGTGCATTTCAGTTTTGCACAGTTTGCTGACCACCAGTATATAATATATAGCAGTACGGTACAGTAGGCCACTGCTCTACCTACCTCTGTGTCATCAAGTAGACTATCCATCCATACCTGTGGTGCATTTCAGTTTTGCACAGTTTGCTGACCACCAGTATATAATATATAGCAGTACGGTACAGAAGGCCACTGCTCTACCTACCTCTGTGTCGTCAAGTATACTATCATCCATACCTGTGGTGCATTTCAGTTTTGCACAGTTTGCTGACCACCAGTATATAATATATAGCAGTACGGTACAGTAGGCCACTGCTCTACCTACCTCTGTGTCGTCAAGTATACTATCCATCCATACCTGTGGTGCATTTCAGTTTTGCACAGTTTGCTGACCACCAGTATATAATATATAGCAGTACGGTACAGTAGGCCACTGCTCTACCTACCTCTGTGTCGTCAAGTATACTATCCATCCATACCTGTGGTGCATTTCAGTTTTGCACAGTTTGCTGACCACCAGTATATAATATATAGTAGTATGGTACAGAAGGCCACTGCTCTACCTACCTCTGTGTCGTCAAGTATACTATCCATCCATACCTGTGGTGCATTTCAGTTTTGCACAGTTTGCTGACCACCAGTATATAATATATAGCAGTACGGTACAGAAGGCCACTGCTCAGCCTACCTCTGTGTCGTCAAGTATACTATCCATCCATACCTGTGGTGCATTCAGTTTTGCACAGTTTGCTGACCACCAGTATATAATATATAGCAGTACGGTACAGAAGGCCACTGCTCTACCTACCTCTGTGTCGTCAAGTATACTATCCATACATACCTGTGGTGCATTTCAGTTTTGCACAGTTTGCTGACCACCAGTATATAATATATAGCAGTATGGTACAGAAGGCCACTGCTCTACCTACCTCTGTGTCGTCAAGTATACTATCCATCCATACCTGTGGTGCATTTCAGTTTTGCACAGTATATATAGTAGCAGGCCATTGCTATTGATACTGGCATATAATTCCACACATTAAAAAATGGAGAACAAAAATGTGGAGGGTGAAATAGGGAAAGATCAAGATCCACTTCCACCTCGTGCTGAAGCTGCTGCCAATAGTCATGGCCGAGACGATGAAATGCCATCAACGTCGTCTGCCAAGGCCGATGTCCAATGTCATAGTAGAGAGCATGTAAAATCCAAAACACTAAAGTTCAGTAAAATGACCCAAAAATCTAAATTAAAAGCGTCTGAGGAGAAGCGTAAACTTGCCAATATGCCATTTACGACACGGAGTGGCAAGGAACAGCTGAGGCCCTGGCCTATGTTCATGGCTAGTGGTTCAGCTTCACATGAGGATGGAAGCACTCATCCTCCCGCTAGAAAACTGCAGTGCCACTCCTAGATGGGCCAGGTGTTTGTGTCGGCCACTTGGGTCGCTTAGCTTAGTCACACAGCTACCTCATTGTGCCTCTTTTTTTCTTTGCATCATGTGCTATTTGGGGACTATTTTTTTGAAGTGCCATCCTGTCTGACACTGCAGTGCCACTCCTAGATGGGCCAGGTGTTTGTGTCGGCCACTTGGGTCGCTTAGCTTAGTCACACAGCGACCTTGGTGCGCCTCTTTTTTTCTTTGCATCATGTGCTGTTTGGGGACAATTTTTTTGAAGTGCCATCCTGCCTGACACTGCAGTGCCACTCCTAGATGGGCCAGGTGTTTGTGTCGGCCACTTGTGTCGCTTAGCTTAGTCACACAGCGACCTTGGTGAGCCTTTTTTTTCTTTGTATCATGTGCTGTTTGGGGACAATTTTTTTGAAGTGCCATCCTGTCTGACACTGCAGTGCCACTCCTAGATGGGCCAGGTGTTTGTGTCGGCCACTTGTGTCGCTTAGCTTAGTCACACAGCGACCTTGGTGCGCCTCTTTTTTTCTTTGCATCATGTGCTGTTTGGGGACAATTTTTTTGAAGTGCCATCCTGTCTGACACTGCAGTGCCACTCCTAGATGGGCCAGGTGTTTGTGTCGGCCACTTGTGTCGCTTAGCTTAGTCACACAGCGACCTTGGTGCGCCTCTTTTTTTCTTTGCATCATGTGCTGTTTGGGGACAATTTTTTTGAAGTGCCATCCTATCTGACACTGCAGTGCCACTCCTAGGTGGCAAAGGTAAGAGAACTGAAGAAGCGGTTGATAAGTCGGGTGCACAAATCAGATTTGTAGAATTAATTATTATAATAAAACGTAACTTTTATTGCTTTTTATTAATATTAACACAGTCCCTACTGTAGGACACATACAGCAAAATATAGAGGTTAAAAACTGATACATACAAACATATAAGTGATAAAGGTTGAGAAAATGGTGAACTTAGTTTATTTAAAAAGGTGGGCTCACCACAGTAACTCCTACAACCATATGTTTATAATGTGTGTCATTGGAGCCAAAAAGGACATTTAAATACGTTGGTATTATTTCTTACCACGGCACATTTATAAGAGTCTTATTATTTCATACCACGGCACAGTTGTGCAAATATGGTGATATATAGTGTGGATTCAACTAGTGTATTACTAGGTCTGTATCTAAATAATACACTTTATTGTGAGAAATTGAATTTTTAAAGCATGACCCATAACCTGAGTATATCTCTTGCTGTATTCAGATAGATCTTAATGCACACACAGATATAGGGCAATTGAGGATATATGTCAACTTCTGAGAGAATTGGTAGATCATACATTCAGTTCCTATAATTAATCTGAGTCACTTGGGTCAATTTTAATATTCAAACACAAAGTGCCCATACCAATATCTAAAGTTGTTTATTTTGCAAACAAAAATGTGCCGGTTTTTAAATATGTTACCAGATATTATACACCATTGTTGTATGTGATCTAAATAGATTGGAGCTATACTATATACATTCTGGATTCGGACAATGTTCATCTACCAGTAACTGTCTGATCAGTCTGTGGTTAGTGACACATAAATGTTGCTACTTATCCCTGTGATACACTGTGTACAAGGCAACAATTGTTGCAATCAATGCTCTTGAAATAGAGTACACAATCTCTACTGAGGCGGGTTTTACGATAGAGTATCTCTTGTGAGTGTCTCTATTTTATAGTTAACTCCATGCTGTATGACTATACAGAAATGAAGAGATGATAATTTAGATTCCACTTGAGATGTATTGGGATCTCAGACTGAACAAATTAAACTGTAATCAAGGTTCTAGTTGAAGGTTAATCACGCTGCAAAAATTATTAATAATTTGGATAGTTGTACAATGGAACCCAGCAGCTTGAAGCATTTTAACCATGTTTTTATATATGAGTGCATCCTTAACTGTCCCAGTTATTTGTCTGCAGATTTCCTCATCCCCTTTGATTCTTAGCAGCTCCCTCACCTCTTCATCACTCCAAGTTGTGATAAAGCTAAATATTTATCTTATAACATTCACTATATATTGGTAAGAGACTCAGTACGCAATGGGCTTAGCGTAGCAGATGCTTGGCCGTGGTCGAGACGCACGAGCGACACGTTCGCTCACGGCTTACGCTAGGCTATAGGCGGTCCGAGTCCGTAATGCTACGCTACTAGCGTAGCGGACGCCGTGCCCACAAGAGGAACACGAGCGGCGCAGACGCTCACAGGATGACACACAGTAAACCTTGTATGCAACACAATGAAAGGATATGCTTATGCTGTAAACCTTATTACTGTAATATTACCACAATGCAACGCTGATTAACCCTTATCGTATGAAAGCTGTTGGAGCGATTAAGACGCTCTGAATACCCTTAGAAATGTAATAAACACACAATACCTTGCTAAGGTTCCAAAACCTTTACTAACGAGATTATAGTATGTTAAAGGGGAAAATACAGTTAACAGTTTATACACTACAGACTAACATCAATATCTAAACATAATAACTACACATATACGATATACAACAGCGTAACAATAACAGAGAGAGAGAGAGAGTATGGCAAATACAAACAGAGAACAAGTTGGTTACAGATAAACACTTACACACTGGGGAATGATCGCTGCGCAGTCCTGGTACCAGCTCTCAAGTTAGTCAGTGATGAAAACCTTTTGTGGAGAGTAGACTGAGCTGGCCCAAGCTGGCTGCCTTATATACACTGCATACAGTACACTACAAAGGGGCCTACAATCTCATTGTTCATTGGATGCAGGAATCTGTCCTTACATTATAACAAAAGGTCATAGGTTGATTCAAACAGGTGGGCTGTGACTATTTTATACTGCTCAGGTGGGAGGGAATCTCAGGATTCCCGCCGCATGGATAATGAACTGCAAATATAGCAAATGTCCATAAACTTCTTATAGACATAACTATTCGCAGGAGCGATTGATTTCTTTCAAACCAATACCGGAATGTTTCTAATAATATACTCTACCGTTGCATACTAAACACCACTGCTCAAAACCTGTCTGACCCTTCGTATCATGCAAAGAGGGATTTCTCTGTCCATAAACCAGTTACACTAAACAAACTTACTGATATTATTAAGGAGACCATAACCTACAAAATGCACTATTTGGATTAAATATGTTGCGATCGAGTCGCTCGCTAGACGCCTGCAAACTCCGCCGTAAATACACATCTCCATGCGCAGGAGACGTCGGAGCGTCCCTTACGCAACCTGAGGGGATGCGTACGCACGGGGGAGTGGGTGCACGAGCAGCGGGCAAGCGCATGGGGTTAGTACAAGACATGAGAATAACGATATTTTTCGACTTTGACAGTCCACCCTTTGGCAGTCACCAATAACTGCCACTTCCTAAACAAAACAGAAAAATATATGTCATCATGTAAACACCTTTTTATGATTGGGTAAGAGGAGGAGAGGAGAAGGTAGGAAAAGTATGACCTAGTGAGATAGTAAAAGCATGTGTGTATGAAATCCATGTTTGAGGGGTCATGTATCATCGTGCCGTACGTGTTTTAAATCAAGCTTCGAGGTATTGCGAAGTATACATTTGAATCCTTCTTATCCCGTGTCAAGGGTCTGTGGATGGGCTGTCAAACTCTACCGAGCTCTTTTCGGCTTTTGGTTGCAACAAATGGGGAGCACATTTAGTTGATGATACATGAAGGGGGGAACATGTGAATGCTGATATATGTGTCTATATTCCCTGTCGACTATGTGTGTCATTACCTGGAGGTTGTAGAGATGAAGATAAGAAACAATCATTATAAATGCAGTCGTAAACTATGTGAGTTTATATAAACAGTCGCCGATTGAGGTCTTGTCTGATGTCTTGTCTTGATGTACATGTTGTCTGATGTCTCTCGGTGCTTTTGCTATAAATAGCGAGCAAAAGCTTTTCCATTGTCCATAAAGTTACAGTCTCTAAAGTATTGGGCTATCGTAAAAGTTAAAGTCACTAGGGATATTGGGGGCTTGTAGCATAGTTCATCAATGGTCTGTATAAAAGAGGTTGTCAAATTCTTCTTCCAAGCGGATGTCTTTGTACCTTGGAGGAAAACAAAGGAGAAACGGGTGAAAGAAACGGACCGTGGAATCACATTTTCATCACAACATTGTCTCTATCGTTGGGTCATAAATCAAATTAGTTGTTGTTATTACAGTGTCCTCGCTCCTCAGACTCATCACTCTGGTACTACCTTTACACTTCGTTAAAGCCCGAACGCATCTAAATATCAGGCCAACCATTATGACGACTCCCAGAATACACAAGAGAAATTTCCCTACGTCCATTATAATACCTTGGGTCCATTCTCCTAAACCAGAGAACCAATTTCGTGGGTTCAACCATGACACCCAACTGGTCAGCTCATTACCCACAGCAGCGAGTGTGAGATTGTGTTTCCTTCAAACTCCCACTTCAATTGCAAAATGTCATCCATCTTTTGGTCTATGACCTCGGCCGGGTCCTCAGTGCTGTTTGTAATATACGTGCAGCACTTTACACCATACTGAGTTGCTAGGGTAACACAATACCCGCCTGTCACTGCTGTGAGATAATTGAGAATCATCCTATGCTGAAGCAGCTCTGTTTTGTAGGCTTGTAACTCTTTCCCAGTGTACCTGAACGTGTCGTCATACATTTCGGTGATATTGTCTAATAAATTTGCAAGCGCAGATATATATTTATAATTTATCACTCCTCTGGCGGTACGAGTGATATCTAACGCGAGTAGGAATTGAATCCCGGTGGATTAATGGATCAGATCAGAGGCTGGATGCTCTGTCCTCTCTATCAGGTGCCTTTTAACGATGTGCTCGTAATGAGTGTGAGTATAAGGAGCTTGGGCACCGCGGTGAATGTCTTTCATTTTGTTATGGGATACAGTCATTACTTCAGGCAGTACTTTTCCAATGTAACACAATCCCTCTGAGTTTGGGGCAAGCCACTTATACGCCTTTCTCCCGCATATGAAATATGAATCATCGGGGAGAACATATGGGACGGAGTATGACATTACCATGTTACAAATTTTCCATGTGAAATCTCCTAACCCTAACTCTCCCATCTGTCTAGTACACGTATCAGGTTGTACGATATGTGCACAGTATCCTGGTGATACTTCTCCAACTCGCATGGTCCTACTTCCTAGAGTATACCTATACCGGAAATATTTTCCACTGTTGGCGATCTGGCGTATAAGCTCTGTGTCTATGGGCATTCTATCGGCTCTATATGAAAATGTCATGGTTTGATTACTCCATGACACTTCCCAATTTCCCGGCTTTCGGGGATTGGAAATGTTAAAGCATACTAAGGACTTATCCACGTGATACTGGTGGAGCTTCAAACTAGGAGGACTAGAGATATTAAACCTCTTGTCCACCGGCCTCCCACCACTTAACTCAAGTACCTCTCCTACAGTTAAAGGGAATGGTACTAGTCCTGATTTGCTATGACCTTGAGGTACTTGAGAGCATACCCAACAGTCTGTCTGATTTAACACTTTACCCACTAAGGAGTGATAGTCACTCAATGGATGCCGGTCCATGTGGACATTAAAACTGGACTGACATTTCTTGATGCACCCATCCTCAACTATATTGTCACAATGCCTACAGATGCAGTTCTCTTCAGCTAACAATCCTTCACAATTCCTTCTATTGTCAATGCTACCAGATCGTTTTCTGATACTCGCCTTTACTCTGTGATTATGTTGCTCTTGGAAAACTACGCCTCCATCCTGGTCATCAGAACCCATTCCAGATCCTTTCTCGACCTCCATGGTACTCTCACCGAAACAGACTGCTCTGGTCAACATCATGGTCAACATGAAAATCCAGATCACAGTCTCTTGGGGCAAGTCCATCTTATAGGAGGAAAAGGAGAAATTTGTAATGGGGGTACAGAAAATAATTGAAGGGGGAAAAAAATGTTACGATGTCTTTTGTCCTCTAGTCTTGTTGTTCTTCTTGCTCTGTTGTCATCTCAAAGGTGCTGTCTCTCAGTCTTCCAAACGAACATTCTGGTGATACAATATTCCTTCCAAATCTGCGATCTTTCTGTAAGGAGCAAAAATCTTGCATTACCATTTGTCTAACTGATGTGTGACATACCATCTGTAAAGCATGAGAACATGAGAGAGAAGAGGAGAAAAAAACACAAACGAGAGAGAGAACAATTCATATATATGTTACCTAAAACAACAAACAAAAAAAAAACATTGTCAGATCTTCCGTTCACCATCAGGCTGTCACACCATCACATCCATTGGTCTCTTTGCGCAGTCTCCCCCCCCCCACCAGTATTTCCACACTCCACCCTTTTGTGCCTGGCCAGGACACACCGATGTCGGTAGGTCACACTGGGGTTAGATAGACTTCTGCAAAGACCAAGTAGCTATGTGATGTTTGAGTTCTGCCGATGAACGTCAGAGATGTGGAGAAAGAAACATTTTACAGATAAATTTCAAAGTTTACCCGGCCGTTCCTGTGTCTACAAGGAACTGACCTCCCAATATCATTAACTGTAACCTCAGGTTTACTACCAGGCCTAATGATCAACTTTCCTGACTGCATATTACAGGTGCGGCCCAAAATTCTTCCTAGGTGATTCCTGATTACAATTTCGTGTATCATGACTTTGCTCATGTTTTTGTCTTGGGGGTTGATATATCTTTTGTGGATCTTTAAACCTACAACTTCGTGCAAAATGACCTTCCTTCTGGCAATTATAACATCTTATCACCTTTGACTTACCCACAGGGATCTGAGGCTTCTTACCTCCCTGTGTTTCCCTGTGATTGCTGATGTTTTGCTCATGCCCAACAGCGGATTTTCTTAATGCAGCCACCGAGATATTTCTCCAGTTAGGTAGAGAGGTCTGTACCCTGATTCTTAGTGTGTCTTTTAAGCCGTCCATTAATACGGACACAGCTACCTCCCTATGATGTACATTTGTTTTGATGTCCGTGATCCCAGTGTTTCTAGCCATTACTTGCAGTGCTCGATTGAAATAATTAGAAGTACTTTCCCCTTCTTTTTGTCTTATGGAGAAGATTTTGTTCCACTCGACAACGGCTGGGAAATATACTCCCAACTGTCGGTTGATCTGCTTAATACATTCCTGATTGTGTTCCTCCGTACGAGGTACTTCTGAGTTTAACTTACAATCAGTAATAAACTTCGCAGGGTCAACACTGGAGGGCAAACATGCCCTCAGCACTGTCCGCCACTCTTTGTTGGTGGGTTCTGTGGAGTTTCCTAGTTCTTTAATAAACCTCTGACATGCAACTAGCTCTTTCCTAGGATCAGGGAATTCAGACTTAATTGTCCTTAATTCTGTCCGGGACCAGGGACGGCGCATTGCACTGTCCCTGGCGGGAATGACTCCCTGAGCGTCAGTCTGTCCATTTGGGACTGTGATCACCCTGACAGGGTTAAGTTCAACTACATCATCTTGTGTTGGTTCTACAATATGAGATACACTTGTTTGTGCGTTATATATAACACTGTACGTACCTGTGGACATGACCTCACCTGACCCTCCGTAAGGGGGTTTGACTACTGCCTTTACCGATTTGGTCGCGTCCACCTGGATGTCTTGTATGATGGCTGCTGGAAATGGCGCCGACTTCGTGCTGGGCTCACTTTCTTGCCTGTAATCCTGAGGGAAGTTTAACATGGAGTGCAACTTGCACAGGTTAACAGTTGTACATTTAACAGTTTTACTTTTATCATTGTTACATTCGTTACAATTATTCTTATCATCTATACAGTTACTAAGTGCATGTTTATCATACCCCAGTGTGCCATTCTCTGTAACCACCTTCTCTCTCGTTGCCATATTTTTCTTACCAAAGTGAGTCAGCTGTGTAAGCTAATTCTCCTTGTATTTCACTTTCCCGTTGCCATAACTGTAAACAATCATAATATTTGATCCATCTCTTTGCAGATTTAATGAGACATATCCTTCTCCTTAGATTTTGTAACACCTCAGGGCTAAAACTGCCTACCCGTGGGAACTTTTCCCCGTCATGCACAGTCATTCTTTCCCATTCATCGCACAAAACCTCTGTGTGTGAACCGTATTTCTCACACATGATATACCTTGCCGACCCGATTGGTCGGTTTACTGAATCAACTTGGACCAGGGTTGATCGCCCCCTACCTGAACAACTGACCCCCATCTTTGCAGCTGTTGCTTTTGCTACCTCTGACCTTCAAATCAGGGTCTTCAGCGAACCCTTACAAAAACCAAGATGTCCGGGGTAGACTGACGGTGAAAGTTTACCGAGTACCTCCACTCACTCTTCGCCCACGTTGGCCAGTACTTCAATCACTGACTCAGAGCTGCTGTACCCAACCTAGGGCCCCTATGAACCTTTATTTACTGGGGCGTTGTGGGAGTAGGTTACCCGTCCCCAGCAAGTTTCGGTTGTTAGAGAATTCCTGAGTGACCAGCGAACCTCCCTTAAAATAAAAAAATAATTACACAAATCACGTTAGAATGTACAAATAGCGTTTATGACCCCTCTAGCGTACGCAAATGGTACTGGGTCAAGTTACTAACTAATGCACACAATTACATGCGGTACAATCGTTCTGCACATAAGCAACTAATCTTATGTGCGGAACGACCAGTGGAATCGAAAATTGTGGCTGCGGATTCCTTCAGCCAGAGCTTAATGGCCTATATGGGTATTGCACCAACCCTCCTGGTGTTGTGCTTCTTGACTCTATCTGTAGCGGACTTCCTAGTCCGCTGTACCTAGACCTCCTGGTCTGTCTCTGGACCTCCTGGTCCGTTATCTCTAATGCTCTTTTTTTTTTTATATGTTAACAAGGGATGCCTCCCAAGCCACCGTGCTGTCACTTGCACGTATATGTACCTCACGAGAACTCGATTTCCTGTGATTCCACCCAAAAATGAGAAACTTATATATATATGTATACACACTCTTTCACCTCATATACTCTTTACTTTCGTTTCTGCGCAGAAATCCCTTTCATTCGGTATCACAGTCTAGTCCCGAAAGGAGTTACAACTAGAGAAGGATTATTTACGCTAAAATTTAGGACACTGAGATTGACTTGCGCTATTATCTCGTTGCCTCCGTATCGCCTACTTAAACAATACTATCGTGTGATTTGTATTACGTGGGCGTACCCGTACGCTCCGTTGCGTAATATACGCTACGTGTGTAAGCCCTTGCGTCGCGTACGCTTGTCCCGCCCTTTGTTAGGGACACGTGTACACAAGCCAGACACGTCCACAGTAACACAAGTAACACTTTTATATCAATGTAAATGATCTTTAACTGTAATCATTTACTGAACACCACACAGAACTTCCTTGTATCTTAGGCAAGCCGTGTGCGTTTTTTACAAATTACTCCCTTACGTATTAATTTTACTTTTAACTACCAATAGCAACAAATCTTTCTCAGCACGTTATCAATGATAAATGGCAAAACAGGAAGGCGAGATGTGAAATTACACAAATGAAAAATGCAGGTGTGTGCGTGTGTTGCGTGTGTTGCGTATCAAACAGAAATAAAACAGTTTTAAAAGACAATAGCGTACTGTTCTTACCTTCCGGTTCCGGATTCCACCAGCACTCCTACAGCGTAGCGATGCAGACGCTTATCTAGTCAGCACTACCATATCCCTAACCACCAACACGGATACAAAGGGATACGCCTTCCCGCCCTTTGCTGACAGATAAAGTCTGCTTGTGTTCGCTAGAGCGGATATGTGGAGGACGGACGAGCCGCCTATTGATAAAGCTAAATATTTATCTTATAACATTCACTATATATTGGTAAGAGACTCAGTACGCAATGGGCGTACGGGGTACCGTAAGGGTACGTACTTAGCGTAGCAGACGCTTGGTCGTGGTCGAGACGCACGAGCGACACGTTCGCTCACGGCTTACGCTAGGTATCGAGCACGCTATAGGCGGTCCGAGTACCGTAATGCTACGCTACTAGCGTAGCGGACGCCGTGCCCACAAGAGGAACACGAGCGGCGCAGACGCTCACAGGATGACACACAGTAAACCTTGTATGCAACACAATGAAAGGATATGCTTATGCTGTAAACCTTATTACTGTAATATTACCACAATGCAACGCTGATTAACCCTTATCGTATGAAAGCTGTTGGAGCGATTAAGACGCTCTGAATACCCTTAGAAATGTAATAAACACACAATACCTTGCTAAGGTTCCAAAACCTTTACTAACGAGATTATAGTATGTAAAAGGGGAAAATACAGTTAACAGTTTATACACTACAGACTAACATCAATATCTAAACATAATAACTACACATATACGATATACAACAGCGTAACAATAACAGAGAGAGAGAGAGTATGGCAAATACAAACAGAGAACAAGTTGGTTACAGATAAACACTTACACACTGGGGAATGATCGCTGCGCAGTCCTGGTACCAGCTCTCAAGTTAGTCAGTGATGAAAACCTTTTGTGGAGAGTAGACTGAATTGGCCCAAGCTGGCTGCCTTATATACACTGCATACAGTACACTACAAAGGGGCCTACAATCTCATTGTTCATTGGACGCAGGAATCTGTCCTTACATTAAAACAAAAGGTCATAGGTTGATTCAAACAGGTGGGCTGTGACTATTTTATACTGCTCAGGTGGGAGGGAATCTCAGGATTCCCGCCGCATGGATAATGAACTGCAAATATAGCAAATGTCCATAAACTTCTTATAGACATAACTAGTCGCAGGAGCGATTGATTTCTCTCAAACCAATACCGGAATGTTTCTAATAATATACTCTACCGTTGCATACTAAACACCACTGCTCAAAACCTGTCTGACCCTTTGTATCATGCAAAGAGGGATTTCTCTGTCCATAAACCAGTTACACTAAACAAACTTACTGATATTATTAAGGAGACCATAACCTACAAAATGCACTATTTGGATTAAATATGTTGCGATCGAGTCGCTCGCTAGACGCCTGCAAACTCCGCCATAAATACACATCTCCATGCGCAGGAGACGTCGGAGCGTCCCTTACGCAACCTGAGGGGATGCGTACGCACGGGGGAGTGGGTGCACGAGCAGCGGGCAAGCGCATGGAGTTAGTACAAGGCATGAGAATAACGATATTTTTCGACTTTGACAGTTGCCATTGTATAATATATTTGCAGTAAGAAAACTCTTCTAAACCCACTCTCATGTGTCTGATGTGTTTTTCCTTTAGCTTCCTGCTTCTGCCTGGTGACATCACACATGGAGACAGCCTATCACCTCCTGTGGCTTGGAAATACCGTTTCAGAGCCTTTCACACTGCACAGTGAAACGGTTCTGAACCGGGTAGGACCCTGCTTTTTAACCATTTCAAAATACCAGTATTTTGAAAACGGTAAATTCAAGGTGGCCCTTTCACATCGCAGCTAGAACCGTTTAGGAAGGCTGAAAAATCGGCAATTTACCGGGTTAAAGCTGCAGTGTGAAAGGGGTATAAGTGGTATCTCACTAGTGGGGTAACTAATTCCCCAATGCAGCTTATTATCCCCTACTGATTCCCTCTATTCTTATATTTGCTCCGCCACTGTCTCTGCCCTTATATAGCTTGGCAGGTGTAACACTGGTAGTTAAATACTACATATGCTGATAAGTAGAATATAACCCATGCATATGTTTCCATTCCTAATATGCTCTATGCTATATGGGTATACTGAATGAGGAAATAATGATTTTGTTCAACATAATGTAAGCTGCAGTCACAGATTAACAGGGGTTAAGCTACTAACAGCGTTTAGAATGCTGGTGAATCATGCTGCAGATAATCAATATTTCATTGATATCATGACTGGTTCCCCATGAACTTTGTTTCAGTAACCCCTGCTGGTTCCCTGTACTGTGATATTCGCTCCACTACTACCACTCATTCCTAACTGATATAGCTCTTTCAGATATAATGATAGTGCTGGCAAACCAATGACTGTTATAATAATCACAACATATGTTATTGCAGGGATAAGTAGCAACATTTATGTGTCACTAACCACAGACTGATCAGACAGTTACTGGTAGATGAACATTGTCCGAATCCAGAATGTATATAGTATAGCTCCAATCTATTTAGATCACATACAACAATGGTGTATAATATCTGGTAACATATTTAAAAACCGGCACATTTTTGTTTGCAAAATAAACAACTTTAGATATTGGTATGGGCACTTTGTGTTTGAATATTAAAATTGACCCAAGTGACTCAGATTAATTATAGGAACTGAATGTATGATCTACCAATTCTCTCAGAAGTTGACATATATCCTCAATTGCCCTATATCTGTGTGTGGATTAAGATCTATCTGAATACAGCAAGAGATATACTCAGGTTATGGGTCATGCTTTAAAAATTCAATTTCTCACAATAAAGTGTATTATTTAGATACAGACCTAGTAATACACTAGTTGAATCCACACTATATATCACCATATTTGCACAACTGTGCCGTGGTATGAAATAATAAGACTCTTATAAATGTGCCGTGGTAAGAAATAATACCAACGTATTTAAATGTCCTTTTTGGCTCCAATGACACACATTATAAACATATGGTTGTAGGAGTTACTGTGGTGAGCCCACCTTTTTAAATAAACTAAGTTCCCCATTTTCTCAACCTTTATCACTTATATGTTTGTATGTATCAGTTTTTAACCTCTATATTTTGCTGTATGTGTCCTACAGTAGGGACTGTGTTAATATTAAGAAAAAGCAATAAAAGTTACGTTTTATTATAATAATTAATTCTACAAATCTGATTTGTGCACCCGACTTATCAACCGCTTCTTCAGCTCTCTTTCCTTTGCCATTTAATTGGTTGCATTAGGGTCGCACCCCCAGAGAAGTATAAGGTCTAAGTAAGACATACGAATATTGGGGTTTTCTATAGGTTAGCCTATTCATAAAAAGTGATATACAAATTCATAGTGTGCAGATGTTTTTTCTCTGTTCTTTTTGACAAGCCACTCCTAGATGGGCCAGGTGTTTGTGTCGGCCACTTGGGTCGCTTAGCTTAGTAACACAGCTACCTCATTGCGCCTCTTTTTTTCTTTGCATCATGTGCTGTTTGGGGACTATTTTTTTTATATATTCTTCATTTTGATTTTACAGAAGAAATAAAGATGTTACAAACAGTACAACAAATAGTACATTGTAGAAACACATAGGTCAATAGACCAGTGAAACATAGAACATCAAGAATCCACACAAAAGACAAGACAAAGGATAGTGGGGGGAAAAGGGGTAAAATCAGGGAAGGGGAATGAGCGAGCTAATCAATCTTAACTAGATGCAAGTTTGGGTTCCGTACAGCGAAGCGGACTACACAGGAAAGCGGTATCATGGTGAGTCTAGTGGGATCTGGTCTTTGTAGGTAGAGGTAGATTTAAATTCCAGCCAAGAAAACCACGTGGCGACATAATCGGCATGTGAGTCAAGGACTGAATGAAAAATATCCTCCATTGTTCTATAAAATTCTATCCGCTGGAACCATTCCCATATTCTGGGGGGGGCCGGAGACTTCCAGTGAACCGGTACCACCGCCCTCGCTGCGGAATTGAGGTGCTTGAGAAGGGAATGTTTATACTTTGCTAGTGGAATTGTAGTGTGGGAGAGCAACCAGAAGTCAATCCCAGTAGGAGCCTGAAACCCCAGGATATTGGAGGAGATTTGAATAACCTGGCCCCAAAAGGTAGAGATCAGGGGGCAGTCCCACCATATATGAAAAAGGGTACCACGATCCTTTCCACATCTCCAACACAAGGGGGACATTGAAGGAAAGAACTTATGCAAAAGGGAGGGACATCGATACCACCTAGTAAGCAGTTTATACTGTGTTTCAATAACTTCTAAACTTGTAGAGCAACGGGACATAACTTCACAGTGTTTCTTCCAATTAATATGTATCCCTCTAGGTGCAAGATCAGCATCCCATTTTGTGCAGAAAGCGGGATCTCCTGGGAAACGTCCATGTAACAATATCTTATATATACCCGATACAACATGTGTGGGTTCAGAGGATTGGGAACACATTGCTTCAAAAGGGCTACTGCTACTACTACTGCTACTGCTAGTCAATGCAGCAGCTGTCCTGTGAGACAAAGTAAAGTGACGAGTTTGGAGATAGAACCAGAAGTCAGTCGCAGGAATATCAGTGCCCTCCCTGAGGTCATCAAAAGCTTTGACCCTCCCCCCAGAGAGCAAATGCGTTACTCTAGTCAAGCCTGCCTGCCTCCACCTAGCGGCCACACCTCCACCCATACCCGGTCCAAACAGTGGGTTGTCAAGAAGCGGGAGAAGCAGGGAAGTTGATGAAGAAAGACCCATTCTAAATCGCAGTGTTCTCCACAGAGCTAAGGTGGGCCCAACCGTCAGATGTGGGGAGCGGCCAATGGTCCTAAGCCAGGGTACTGCCTGTAATTGTAGACCCGAGTACCGTCTCTCCAAGTCAACCCACTGCTTAGAGCCGGCACCAGGTCGCGACCAATCCAGAATCCTATTCAAAATTGTAGCCTGATAATATGCCGAAACCATGGGCAGCTGTTGGCCCCCCCTGAGCCTTCCTATAGAATAAGTAGCAATGCTTGAACCTGGGCTTTCTGCCACCCCAAACAAATCGGCTAATAGCTTTGTGTGTGTCTACCAAAAAAAGGTGGGCTGTGACTATTTTATACTGCTCAGGTGGGAGGGAATCTCAGGATTCCCGCCGCATGGATAATGAACTGCAAATATAGCAAATGTCCATAAACTTCTTATAGACATAACTAGTCGCAGGAGCGATTGATTTCTCTCAAACCAATACCGGAATGTTTCTAATAATATACTCTACCGTTGCATACTAAACACCACTGCTCAAAACCTGTCTGACCCTTCGTATCATGCAAAGAGGGATTTCTCTGTCCATAAACCAGTTACACTAAACAAACTTACTGATATTATTAAGGAGACCATAACCTACAAAATGCACTATTTGGATTAAATATGTTGCGATCGAGTCGCTCGCTAGACGCCTGCAAACTCCGCCATAAATACACATCTCCATGCGCAGGAGACGTCGGAGCGTCCCTTACGCAACCTGAGGGGATGCGTACGCACGGGGGAGTGGGTGCACGAGCAGCGGGCAAGCGCATGGAGTTAGTACAAGGCATGAGAATAACGATATTTTTCGACTTTGACAGTTGCCATTGTATAATATATTTGCAGTAAGAAAACTCTTCTAAACCCACTCTCATGTGTCTGATGTGTTTTTCCTTTAGCTTCCTGCTTCTGCCTGGTGACATCACACATGGAGACAACCTATCACCTCCTGTGGCTTGGAAATACCGTTTCAGAGCCTTTCACACTGCACAGTGAAACGGTTCTGAACCGGGTAGGACCCTGCTTTTTAACCATTTCAAAATACCAGTATTTTGAAAACGGTAAATTCAAGGTGGCCCTTTCACATCGCAGCTAGAACCGTTTAGGAAGGCTGAAAAATCGGCAATTTACCGGGTTAAAGCTGCAGTGTGAAAGGGGTATAAGTGGTATCTCACTAGTGGGGTAACTAATTCCCCAATGCAGCTTATTATCCCCTACTGATTCCCTCTATTCTTATATTTGCTCCGCCACTGTCTCTGCCCTTATATAGCTTGGCAGGTGTAACACTGGTAGTTAAATACTACATATGCTGATAAGTAGAATATAACCCATGCATATGTTTCCATTCCTAATATGCTCTATGCTATATGGGTATACTGAATGAGGAAATAATGATTTTGTTCAACATAATGTAAGCTGCAGTCACAGATTAACAGGGGTTAAGCTACTAACAGCGTTTAGAATGCTGGTGAATCATGCTGCAGATAATCAATATTTCATTGATATCATGACTGGTTCCCCATGAACTTTGTTTCAGTAACCCCTGCTGGTTCCCTGTACTGTGATATTCGCTCCACTACTACCACTCATTCCTAACTGATATAGCTCTTTCAGATATAATGATAGTGCTGGCAAACCAATGACTGTTATAATAATCACAACATATGTTATTGCAGGGATAAGTAGCAACATTTATGTGTCACTAACCACAGACTGATCAGACAGTTACTGGTAGATGAACATTGTCCGAATCCAGAATGTATATAGTATAGCTCCAATCTATTTAGATCACATACAACAATGGTGTATAATATCTGGTAACATATTTAAAAACCGGCACATTTTTGTTTGCAAAATAAACAACTTTAGATATTGGTATGGGCACTTTGTGTTTGAATATTAAAATTGACCCAAGTGACTCAGATTAATTATAGGAACTGAATGTATGATCTACCAATTCTCTCAGAAGTTGACATATATCCTCAATTGCCCTATATCTGTGTGTGGATTAAGATCTATCTGAATACAGCAAGAGATATACTCAGGTTATGGGTCATGCTTTAAAAATTCAATTTCTCACAATAAAGTGTATTATTTAGACACAGACCTAGTAATACACTAGTTGAATCCACACTATATATCACCATATTTGCACAACTGTGCCGTGGTATGAAATAATAAGACTCTTATAAATGTGCCGTGGTAAGAAATAATACCAACGTATTTAAATGTCCTTTTTGGCTCCAATGACACACATTATAAACATATGGTTGTAGGAGTTACTGTGGTGAGCCCACCTTTTTAAATAAACTAAGTTCCCCATTTTCTCAACCTTTATCACTTATATGTTTGTATGTATCAGTTTTTAACCTCTATATTTTGCTGTATGTGTCCTACAGTAGGGACTGTGTTAATATTAAGAAAAAGCAATAAAAGTTACGTTTTATTATAATAATTAATTCTACAAATCTGATTTGTGCACCCGACTTATCAACCGCTTCTTCAGTTCTCTTACCTTTGCCATTTAATTGGTTGCATTAGGGTCGCACCCCCAGAGAAGTATAAGGTCTAAGTAAGACATACGAATATTGGGGTTTTCTATAGGTTAGCCTATTCATAAAAAGTGATATACAAATTCATAGTGTGCAGATGTTTTTTCTCTGTTCTTTTTGACAAGCCACTCCTAGATGGGCCAGGTGTTTGTGTCGGCCACTTGGGTCGCTTAGCTTAGTAACACAGCTACCTCATTGCGCCTCTTTTTTTCTTTGCATCATGTGCTGTTTGGGGACTATTTTTTTTATATATTCTTCATTTTGATTTTACAGAAGAAATAAAGATGTTACAAACAGTACAACAAATAGTACATTGTAGAAACACATAGGTCAATAGACCAGTGAAACATAGAACATCAAGAATCCACACAAAAGACAAGACAAAGGATAGTGGGGGGAAAAGGGGTAAAATCAGGGAAGGGGAATGAGCGAGCTAATCAATCTTAACTAGATGCAAGTTTGGGTTCCGTACAGCGAGGCGGACTACACAGGAAAGCGGTATCATGGTGAGTCTAGTGGGATCTGGTCTTTGTAGGTAGAGGTAGATTTAAATTCCAGCCAAGAAAACCACGTGGCGACATAATCGGCATGTGAGTCAAGGACTGAATGAAAAATATCCTCCATTGTTCTATAAAATTCTATCCGCTGGAACCATTCCCATATTCTGGGGGGGGCCGGAGACTTCCAGTGAACCGGTACCACCGCCCTCGCTGCGGAATTGAGGTGCTTGAGAAGGGAATGTTTATACTTTGCTAGTGGAATTGTAGTGTGGGAGAGCAACCAGAAGTCAATCCCAGTAGGAGCCTGAAACCCCAGGATATTGGAGGAGATTTGAATAACCTGGCCCCAAAAGGTAGAGATCAGGGGGCAGTCCCACCATATATGAAAAAGGGTACCACGATCCTTTCCACATCTCCAACACAAGGGGGACATTGAAGGAAAGAACTTATGCAAAAGGGAGGGACATCGATACCACCTAGTAAGCAGTTTATACTGTGTTTCAATAACTTCTAAACTTGTAGAGCAACGGGACATAACTTCACAGTGTTTCTTCCAATTAATATGTATCCCTCTAGGTGCAAGATCAGCATCCCATTTTGTGCAGAAAGCGGGATCTCCTGGGAAACGTCCATGTAACAATATCTTATATATACCCGATACAACATGTGTGGGTTCAGAGGATTGGGAACACATTGCTTCAAAAGGGCTACTGCTACTACTACTGCTACTGCTAGTCAATGCAGCAGCTGTCCTGTGAGACAAAGTAAAGTGACGAGTTTGGAGATAGAACCAGAAGTCAGTCGCAGGAATATCAGTGCCCTCCCTGAGGTCATCAAAAGCTTTGACCCTCCCCCCAGAGAGCAAATGCGTTACTCTAGTCAAGCCTGCCTGCCTCCACCTAGCGGCCACACCTCCACCCAAACCCGGTCCAAACAGTGGGTTGTCAAGAAGCGGGAGAAGCAGGGAAGTTGATGAAGAAAGACCCATTCTAAATCGCAGTGTTCTCCACAGAGCTAAGGTGGGCCCAACCGTCAGATGTGGGGAGCGGCCAATGGTCCTAAGCCAGGGTACTGCCTGTAATTGTAGACCCGAGTACCGTCTCTCCAAGTCAACCCACTGCTTAGAGCCGGCACCAGGTCGCGACCAATCCAGAATCCTATTCAAAATTGTAGCCTGATAATATGCCGAAACCATGGGCAGCTGTTGGCCCCCCCTGAGCCTTCCTATAGAATAAGTAGCAATGCTTGAACCTGGGCTTTCTGCCACCCCAAACAAATCGGCTAATAGCTTTGTGTGTGTCTACCAAAAACTGATGGGGGAGCTTTAAGGGGATAGTCTGGAAAAGATATAGTAGCCTTGGCAGGATATTCATTTTCACAATGCTCATACGGCCTAGCCAGGAGAACTTCTGTTGAAGCCACTGCGACATTTCCTTACGCAGCTTGCGCAGTAAAGGGAGGTGATTTAGAGTGACAGTGGTCGAAAGGGAGAAGGGATCAAAATGCCTAAATATTTAATGTGTGAGGGGTGCCAGGTGAAGGGAAATACAGTCTTCAGGGACGAGACTAAGTCCGCGGGGAGAGAGATATTAAGGGCCGTCGATTTAGCATAATTAATCTTGAAATTGGATAATGCTCCAAAGCGTGCAAATTCTTTCATAAGACCAGACAGGGATATAGCAGGGTTTGTAACGACCGCCAGAAGGTCATCCGCGAACAATGCAAGTTTATGTTCGTTTCCACCCACCTTCAAGCCAGTTATATCAGGGTTCTGTCGAATGGCTCTAGCCAGAGCCTCCATGCAGACAACAAATATCAATGGTGACAACGGGCATCCTTGTCTAGTCCCATTAAAGATGGCAATCGGGTCAGAAAGTATTCCATTTACCCGCACCTGTGCCGAGGGAGCTCGATATAGCGCCAAGATTTTTTGCAAGAACACCTCTCCCAGGCCCAATCGTCGCAGCGTCTTTTCCATAAAGACCCAGTCGATGCGGTCAAAGGCTTTCTCAGCGTCTATGGAGAGAAGCATCATGGGAACCTTAGCGGAGCTTGCATGGGCTATTAGGTCAATCACTCTTATGGTGTTGTCTCTCGCTTCTCTACCTCGAACGAAGCCAACCTGATCCGAGTGTATCACTGCCGGCAGCAACAAACACAGGCAGTTCGCTAAGAGTTTAGCATACAATTTAATATCAACGTTAAGGAGGGAGATTGGTCTGTAACTGGATGGCAATGATGGGTCTTTTCCGTCTTTAGGGATGACCGTGACGTGAGCCCCTAAGGACTGGTTCGAGTAGGGGGCCTGCGGAGAGACAGAATTGCAAGCGCGGAGCAAGAGAGGGAGAAGTTTATCTTGAAACGTTTTGTAATAAGATATGGGGAAGCCATCGGGGCCCGGACTTTTACCAGACGGGGAGGACTTCAGAGCGGACACAAGTTCGTCGTCTGTAAAAGGGTCTTCAAGGGCTTTAATTATAGCTGGGGAGAGGGACGGGAAATTAATCTCTTCTAGGAAATCCTCTACTGCCTTCCCATGCATTGACTGCTCACATTGGGAGCGCAGCGATGTCAAATTATAGAGTTTCGTATAGTACGCATGAAAGATCTCAGCCATCTTACCGTCAAAAGCATGGGGCACACCGGAGGAGTCCCTAATCTCCCTAATACAAGTCAGGGATCTTTGGGCATTAAGAGCGCGGGCAAGAAGCTTCCCGGGTTTGTTACCCCACATATGGAACTTGTGCCAACAGTAGCGGAACGCCCTGCGGGTGCCTTCATTCAGCAAGTTATTAAGGGAAGATCAAGCTTCCTGCAGCTCTGCTAACACATCGGAAGTTAGTGTGGATTTATGTATGAGTTCCAGTCTTTTAATTTTAGCAAGTAGGGCTTCACGACACTAATTTTTTTGTTTCTTGAGGAGGGAGCCCAGTTGGATGCATTTGCCTCTAATCACGCATTTATGGGCTTCCCACACCGTCACTGGGGATACCTCGTCAGTCAAATTAAGAGCAATATAATCCTCAATAGTACTTTCTAATTGGGCCCGACAGTCTGGGTCTCTTAAAAATCACTCGTTAAAGTGCCAACGCCATTGGCGCGGGGGAGGGTGGCGCAAAGACAGGTTAATAGTAGTGGGGGGCATGGTCAGAGCCGACTATTTGACCTATTGTGGCATCTACAAGAAAATCAAGGGAGTTATGGTCCACAAAGAGATAGTCGATACGGGTGTAACAATTGTGTGGGTAAGAATAAAACGTGTAGTCCCTATCTTTGGGGTGGAGCAGGCGCCAGGTGTCTATTAACTGGAAATCATGTAGAATTGACTTAAAGCATCTAACATCATTTAATGAGGATCTGGGTGCTCCAGTTGAAGTATCTAGAAGAGGCTCCAATGCCCAGTTAAGGTCGCCTCCTATCACTAATACCCCTGCCAGAGATTGCTCTATCAGCTCCAAAGCCTCCCTCATAAAACGGATCTGGCCCTGATTAGGGAGATAAAGGTTAACAAATGTAAAAATTTGGTCAGCAATAGTAGCCTTCACCATCAGGCCCCTCCCATCTCCAATAGGGATTTCTGATACGTCATGCAATCTAATATGCTTAGCAGACAAAATTGCAACCCCCTTGGCCTTAGCCCCAGAGAAATCATTATAAAATCCCTGTGGGAAATGACGGGAGTCCAGCTTCGGAGAGGCACCTCTTTTAAAGTGCGTCTCCTGAAGGAACACCATGTCCGCTTTGTCGTTATACAGAGAGTGTAGAAGCCGGGATCTCTTCTCGGGGATGTTAAGGCCTTTTACGTTAAATGATATTAACTTTAAATTAGTCATAATGATCTGACACTAGTGAATACCAGCATTGCCATATTGCCATGTCACCCACATAACCCTGCTGAAAGAGCAGCCGCCCATAATACCTCATCCAAGTAAGGGGAGGGGGGAGGAAAACACAAGAGGAAGGACAGGGGGAAGTAACGTAGACAATAAAAGACAGAGAAAACAGCTGTCAATACAACAGCAATACTCTGCATCATAAGTCATGGGAGACCGGAAACGGCCCATGATTACAAATGTATAGCAGAGCAAGGGGGGGTCTGGGGGGAACCGGGACACATCACCACAACTAGCATTGAGGTACAAAAAAAATTATTCAGTGGACAGAGCAGTTCGAGTAAAGAAGAAACTGAATCAGAAGACTTCGAAATCAAGCAGAGCACTGGGTGCTGAAGGCAAAACGACATAACAGGTAACGTTAATCTAATATAAAAGCGACACAACCTAGAAACCAGGAAACAAAAACAAAAACCAAAGTACATAACTTGGCAGGAAGTATCAGTACCCAAGCAACTAGGGGAGGCAAACAAGTACTGAAACAGTTGCCGGCATAGAACTATTCAACCTGCAGTGGAAGGACATCGCAAAAGAGAAGACAACATATCAAAAACACAATAAGTATGTCAAGTAGTCACGTGTCCTTGTAAATTGTAACTGGAGGTCCTGCCCGCCCTCGTCATCCCGTGTCATCCGTGGCAACTGTAGCAGCAGGCACGGTTGCAGATTCCTCGAACGTATCATTCTGTCGTCGCCTCCTAGGACTACGGACCCTCTGCCACCGTTCCATTTGGGGAGGAGGAGCCAATGAAAGTTCAAGCGGGTCCAGCCAGTTAGGGAGACTCGGGGCCGGGATATCCAGGGCTAAGCAGAAGTCCTTAACGCCATCATATTCCTGTAGGACATAAAGGGTTCCTTTGTAGGTCACTTGGATAGATAATGGGAATCCCCACCGAAATTTGATGTTACGGTTTTTAAGTTCATCTGTGAGGGGGCGGAGTATATGCCTCTGTTGTAAGGTAGACCACGAGAGGTCCGGGAAGATTTGTATCCTATGGCCATCAAAAGTAATGTCCGGTGCCCGTCTGGCTGCTCTAAGAATCTCCTCCTCCTGAAAGTAGTGGAGTCTGCAGATAACGTCTCGGGGTCTTTCCGTCGGCGTCCCTCTAGGTCGCAAGGCCCGATGTGCTCTGTCAAACACCATCTGGTAGTCAGAGTCCGCTCCCAAAAGTTCATTTAATATTTTGGTTAGAGCAGATTTAACGTTTTGGGGTGCGACGTCTTCAGGCAATCCCCGTATTCGCAGGTTATTCCGGCATCCTCGGTTGTCCACGTCATCGAGTCGGCGGCCCATGGCTATCAGAGAACACGACTGGCGAGAGATGAGATCATGGAGATCAGATATTTTAGAATCCGTCGTCTCAGAGCAATCTTCCAGCGTTACCACTCTATCTGCGACCTGAGTGACATCGGACCTCAAGGAAAAAAGACGGGTCTGAATGGAATCCTGTATCCGTTGTTTCATGGACTGAAGGTCTTGCTGCAGGTCCTGATGGGTGGGGAGGGACCGCAATCTGGAGAGAATGGTAGATAAGTCTGAGGACTCCACCACAGGAGACGATGGCGGAAGTAGAGCAGGTAGTCCCCCAGCCGTATTACCTGCCATGGCTCTGGAGAGCAAGGAGGACGAGAAAGGGGTGGATGAGGTAGAGTCAGTTACTGGCGGCCGGAATAGCGTCCGAAAAGCCTTGGCTCGGGATGAGTTGGCTGAAGCAGATGACCCTTTCTTGGTAGAACGTCTTCCCGGCATGAGGCACAGTGCTAAGCGTGGTCAGAAGGAATTATCGTCGAACTGGGTATCCACTTACAGGTGACATATCACGTGTTCCCCCCAGCGTGGCTCGGTCAGGTCATTGTAATTTAAAGATCAGGCACCATGATGTGAAGGGTTGAGTGTCGTAGTTGCAGAGAGCTGGATGGCCGCCTACGCATCGTGGTGCTCAAGGAACCTCCTTTCCAGAAGAGCAGACACAGCAGCGGTAGGGGAGGGTGGGTCTCCGCTATCTCTCCGTTATAGTATAAGAAAGTCTGAAGAAAGGGTGCACCTCAGGGAGTTGCCACAGGAGGGAGTTCCAGTCCCATCAATGATACAGGGTATAGATAAGTGAGGCTGGCTGTGTTTCCCTCAGTAGATGAGAATGTAGGGCAATGAAAATATAACAGAGATACGGAGGCCAGGAGAGGGGGGACAGCTGGGACACTGCACACAGCCAATCCCCGGTTGTCTGTAATTTAACAGTGCCCAGCAGAGTGAATCATAAGCAGCCAGGCTGTGAGCACAGTGTGGAGGACGGTGTTTAGTAGCCCCCACGGTCAGCAGCGGGTGACAGGTGAAGACCGAAATCTTATCTCCCTCTGTGTAGAGATGAGCAGAGTGGGCATGCAGCCCTTAATCAAAATGGCGGCGGTGGGCTCCAACACAAGGCCTCCGAGACCGAACCACCCGCTGCTCCCCTGGAGCGGGCTGAAGCGTTGGTGGTAGTGGAGAGGGGCCTCCCAGCCAACGAGGCAGTCCGGAGGCCGAACGGGCTGGCGGGGTCCGGCGCGCTCCTGCGCGTGGTATTACTGTCTCTGGCGCTCCGCCGTCACCCGGCGCCGGTCAGCGGGTCCCCGCTCCGGGCAGCGCAGAGAGGAAGGAGCTCTCCGGCCGGCCAGGCAGGGGGGGAGCGCTGTAAAGGTGGCGGAGGGAGGAAACACCGCGCCAGCGGGGTGCTGACGGTCCACTTCCGGTCCGGGCTGGGGAGAAATTGAGCCCCCGGCTTCAGGTGGGCAAGTAGGCCGCAACCTGCACGGGTGCAGGAGGCACTCGCCGGCTCCGCAGACCACTGTACCCAAGGTAGGAGAGGGACGGGGGTGCAAAAACAAATAAGAGGATCCAGTAACAGCCGATAATAAGATAAATATAGGTGCCTCAGGCAGGAGCTCCAGCACCACACGTCTGCCTGGGTCTGTCACCAAGCCACGCCCCTGGGGACTATTTTTTTGAAGTGCCATCCTGTCTGACACTGCAGTGCCACTCCTAGATGGGCCAGGTGTTTGTGTCGGCCACTTGGGTCGCTTAGCTTAGTCACACAGCTACCTCATTGCGCTTCTTTTTTTCTTTGCATCATGTGCTGTTTGGGGACTATTTTTTTGAAGTGCCATCCTGTCTGACACTGCAGTGCCACTCCTAGATGGGCCAGGTGTTTGTGTCGGCCACTTGGGTCACTTAGCTTAGTCACACAGCTACCTCATTGCGCCTCTTTTTTTCTTTGCATCATGTGCTGTTTGGGGACTATTTTTTTGAAGTGCCATCCTGTCTGACACTGCAGTGCCACTCCTAGATGGGCCAGGTGTATGTGTCGGCCACTTGGGTTGCTTAGCTTAGTCATCCAGCGACCTTGGTGCAAATTTTAGGATTAAAAATAATATTGTGAGGTGTGAGGTGTTTAGAATAGACTGAAAATGAGTGTAAATTATGGTTATTGAGAATAATACTATGGGATCAAAATGACCCCCAAATTCTTTGATTAAAGCTGTTTTTGAGGGGTTTTTGTAAAAAAACACCCGAATTCAAAACACACCCGAATCCGACAAAAAAATTTCAGGGAGGTTTTGCCAAAACGCGTCCGAATCCAAAACATGGCCGCGGAACCGAATCCAAAACCAAAACATAAAACCCGAAAAATGTCCGGTGCACATCACTAGTTATAAGGTGGTGTTTGGTATCCAGCTGTAGGGTATTTTAAGGGTAACATTCCGGCATTGGTTTGAGGAAGATCGCATGTTCCTGCGGATAGTTATGTGCAGGAGCAGAATATAGATATAAACTGTATTTACTGTACATTATGTATGCGGCGGGAAACCAGAGGAGACCACCCACAAGAGCAGTTGGAACAGACATCGCCCACCTATTCAAACCGACCTATGACCTCTCCTGTACTGTAAATGACCATCCCTGTGTCCAATGGACAAAGAGATTACAGTATCCATTGTGTTAAGTTTTGGATGAATTGTATAAAGAGAGCCTGCTGCAGGCCTGGTCAGACACAAGACTCACAACGTTATCTTTCAGATGACGGAGGACCAGACTGGGTAGCGCGGCGAATCCACTCACGTATGTACCATTGATTGTAGCCATTATTCTGTTGTATTGTATTGTTTATATTGTAACCCCCTTTCAGCAATAATACGCTGTGGTGTCGGAACCCAGTGGTTTAACTACAAACTGGTGTCGTGTCTTCCTTTCCCTGCTAAGGTTTAAAGTGTATTACTATCGCATTGCATTGCTGTAAAAGGTTTAAAATGTATCTCTGGGTGTGTACGCACTGCGTTTACTTTGTACCGTCAGAGCGGCGTGTGTACGCAAAGTCCATACACTGTACTCTGTACGCAAACAGTGTACAATGTACGTAGGGTGTGTATTTAGTTTAGCGGCCGCAGCGGCTTCATGGTAAAGTGTATTTGAAGTGTGTATAAGGTATAGCTTTTCATTCCTGCATATAAAACGGCATTATCAATTGGGCACTCGTCCGGGATATCACGTTCTTAATGATGCACTGTACATTACAAACGCGGCTGTAATTGACCGGCTCCGATGGACGCATCGCGAAGCTGATGAAAATAACATTCACGTTAATGTATTGTTGTGTTATCAGTAAGCCGCTGATATGAAATTCAAGGGACAATGCGTTTCTCATAATATTTAAGATGCTAAAATGTATTTTTATTGTTGCAAAACAAGGTTCAAATAAGTCATATTGTGTTTGATTCAGATTGGATTGTTTATCTGTTAAGTATATTTAAAAGTTGCTGCATATCCTTGATATAGTTTTTTTTTTTAACTGAGGCCTAAAATAACTTCTGGTGCTTGTATGATGTGTGATTTTTTTGTGACAAAGGTAGCCGCATGGTCTGTCCTCCATTTTGGACTAGCCACATGGCCTGTCCACCATTTTGTGTAATCCTCATGGATGTGGAAGGGGGAGGAGCAGCGGCCATTTTGGGAGGGTCATTTTCTGAATAGCTGATTTTCAGTCTGCTCAGAATAATCAGCTTTCCTTGGTCACATCAAGCACGATTTATAAGTTACCAATGCATTTATTTAACCCATGCCATAGTCAATTGCAAATTGTTTCAATTGGGCCTACTGAAAGTTAATAGTGAGATGAATACTTGATGTAAGAATTACACACAGATATAAACAAAGTTTTTTTTTTCTTTTACCTCTAGGATTTAGTTAACTCTGCTTGCTATAAGATAGCCATTGAAATGCAAATTAACCTGTGTAACTGCTTTTTCTTAGCAGTGAAAAACCACTTTTACAGGCAGCCAAAAGCACATAGCATTGATATGCAAATTAGAAGCACTGAATGGGTAAATGAGTCTCATAGGAGACCAGTGAATGGTACATATATATAATATTATAATTATGTGTGTGTTTATATCAATGTATGTTCTGCAAGATGGCTATCCAATCTGAATCATATCATTTAAATTATTGATCATTGCTAGATTCATATAGATCTGTGTACATTTGTTGCTATATAGTTAAGACAAAAAAAATATAAGTTTAAGGAAGTAAATGTAAAGACACAAAACGCAGGTCTGGCCCAGTCGTAATAGGGTTTATACAGAAAGAATGTGTGTTGTGTTAAGTGAGCAATTATAGTTGGTATTGCTCACATTTATAGAAGTTGTGGGATTTGTTTAATTGCGGACGTACGGTTTTGTACACGTGTCTCAGACAAAGTACAGGACTGCGCACGCAGCGTAAGAGACACGCACGATCGCGTGTTTACGCAAAGTGCGTAAGAATACTAGGTACAAATTACACAATAGTGTTGTTTAGTTTAAAGGTGGAACAGTAGCCACGCTACAATAGCACCAAACTACCTGGTTTCCAAAGATTAGTATAAAACTTCTTGTTTAAACTGTATTGCCTCTGGGGGAAAAGCTGCTTATCTGAATGAATCTTAATTTTCTGTACAGAAAAAAACAAAAGTATATTTGAGCGAGCGAACGTAGGAGTGAGTGAAATTCGAACCCCGGAATTCAGGATCCCGTCGTCTGGTACACCAAGTAAGCTGAGGCTTGGTGGCGTGAAGTGGCTGGTTCACGTTAACATAGATTGAAATACGCAAATCGTGAGGTGATTTGTAGAGGAGCGTGATAGTGCATTGTATTGCGAATTATTGAAGTAAAAAGGTTTTTTTGGTATTACGCTCCGGACTGAGGGTCCCAGTTTGTACAACGACCCGTGGTCGTACGGCAGATAAGTAACAAGTACCTATATGCTGTGCGATTGGACCGCGCGTTTGTGGGTGCGATACATAGCGCAACGTGATATCCATTTTACGAGCTTTTGCTTAAAATAACGGTATCATTAGCACTGTATAGAGCATACGCAAGCGTGATTTGTGTATAATGAAGTGCATAGGGAGTTTTCGCTGGTCTCTCTCAGGAAAATCTCCAACAACCGATACTTTACTGGAAAGGGTAAGTTATTCCTGAAAACTTCCAGTAAATATAGGTTACTATAGGGCCCTAGGTTGGGTACATTGCCTTCGCTATCGACAGTGTATGGTAGTACTGGCCAACGTGGGCGTGAGTGGGTGGAAGCGCTATGAGAACTTTCACCGTCTATTCGGTGTGCATTGGGGATTGCGTTTATTGGCAAAAAGTCCGCGATCGGATCCAATTGCACAAGCGGTGGACGTTTTGTAACCAGGGTTCAGGTTGAATAGCCGCGGCCCAGGGGGTCAGCGAGGATTGTTATGTGTGAGAAATATGGTTCACACACGGAGGCTTTTTGCAATGAATGGGTATGTATGACTGGCAAAGATAGGGTGCCATTCCCTAAAGTGGGCAGCTTTGAACCAGAGGCACTGCAGAATGTAGGCAGTAAAATATGTCTTCTTAAATCCAGAAAACAAAGGATTAGACATACAGATTGTTTAAATTTATGGCAACAGGAGGGGGATATGCAAAGAGAATTAGCTCTCGCAGCAGGTTCCAAACCTAGCGGGAAAATAATGGCGACCGCACCACCACCACTACCATATATTGCGGGGGAGAAGATGGCTACAGTCAATGGTATATCCGTAAAATATAGTAGTATGTAAAAACAATGTATTAACCCTAATTATTTTTTGCAAGATGTATCCTGTTTTTGAAGTCTTTTCAAGGTTATAGGTCACAAGAGGATGATGAACGTGCTGGCAGATCAGTTCCTGTATTTATTTACAGAGAGAGAGAGACATAAGATGCATTGGAGGGAATGGTAATTGTATCGCTGGCCTGTAACTGTAATTGTATGTAACTGTATGTTTTAACTGCTTACTGTATGAGTTGTAACTATAGGTATACTGTACTTTCTAATATATATATTGAATC
The DNA here is from genome assembly GCF_028390025.1 of Pseudophryne corroboree. Lineage (NCBI taxonomy): Eukaryota > Metazoa > Chordata > Amphibia > Anura > Myobatrachidae > Pseudophryne > Pseudophryne corroboree. Next base: position 307,526,492 of record NC_086446.1, read on the forward strand.
TATATCTTTTTTTAAATAACAAATATATCCAGCCAAATCACAGCTCTCCTCCAAGCAGGTCACAGCTACCGGTAAGTGTAAGTGTGAGACAGTTCAGTGCACAGAGACAACAACACCTCACAGTAAACAGATTAGGAACGGAATGGTAGGATTACACCCTGTCTTGGAAATAGTAACCCCCAATGGGGGAACCGATAGTCAGGGAATAATCCTCACCAGGAATAATGCAATGTATTGCCCGTGGCCCAGAGATGAGCTGCGATCAATCATTTCAGAATTCCCCGACCCTCGGAAGCATTTAGCTAGATGTCAGAAATTTTTCAGAGATCTGGGTAATGCGTATGAACCGACAAATAAACACTGGCGGATATTTTTGAAAGGGTGCCTACCTCCTAATATTGACACCCAAAAATGTATCACTGATTGTAGATTAGAGTCGGATAGTCTTATGACTGACAAAACACAATCTGGAGAACTTAGAGCAAATTAACATGCAACTAGAGTTGTATTTCCCCACAACTGTTAAGTGGAGAAGAATTTTCTCCAAAAAACAGAGGGAAAATGAAATGACATCTGAATATTTCCATCGGGCCCTGCAAATAATGGATAGATACATTGGGGTATCAGATACAGGGAACGATGCGAATTACAGGAAGGTAGCTGTTTCTGTATTAACGGACGGACTCAATAAGACAGTAAGGGACAGGGTACAAACATCTTTGCCTAATTGGAGAGGGGTCACAATAGCTTGTCTTAGACAGTGCGCAATTGAACACCATAAGAATATTGCTAGGCGTAGAGAACTGCAGGAGGAGAGGCTGAGGATTGAAAGTATACAGGCTCTTACACCAGAGTCTCATCAGCCTTAACCCCAAAACCCTCGTGGTAAGAAAAGACCGAGAAATTGTTACATTTGTAAAAAAATAAAGGACATTTTGCTAGAGATTGCAAGAGTAGTAGAGCACATAGCCAATATAGACCCCTAGACAGAGAAAACAAGCCACGTTATTAAACACATAGACGGGATCAAGGGACATATAGTAAGGAGTCACAAGCCATATAGAAAACACAGATTCGGTTAATGGGAAGAATGGAATAAATGCAACTCTACCCTTTTGACAGAACTTACTGGGGTTAGGAGGAGGTCTCTAAACTTCTGCTTCTTTCTCTAGCAGAAGTGACCTCTAATTAATTTAGCAGAAGTTTTGTTAGAGATGGTATACATATAGCGTGCTCCCGCCAAGGAAGTACGAATTATGTTGGATACCCACGAAGACTAAGGTTGCATTTCACTGTTCTAGATACATGTCCATCACAGGTAGAGGAAATTATCTCAAAGATACCGGGTTCCCTATGAACTTAGAATGGACAGGACACTGGATTGATGGCTGGGATAGTCCAAGTAGAGATATAACACACATAGATTTTTTTGGGGGGAGCAGACCGAGTAGAGAATCATTCCCCGTAGTGCCCAATCCAGATGTCAAACTTTGTAAAATCTTCTTTGCCTCTACCAAGTTATCTGTTACTAAACTCTATGTGATTTGTCTTCAAAGTTTCCTCTTCATCTCTTACGTTCACCGACAGGGTTACAGTTCAGACGCCACAGGCCTACTCGGTCTTTCAGAGTTCTGCCCAAATCCAGTATATCTCACCAGCATAGGGACACCAGTATCAGTGTACCTGGTCATGCACAAAGGGTGGAGAATGGGAATACGGGTGAAGGGAGACTGTATACAGACACCGATATGCATGAATGCGTGACAGCCTGATGGTGAACGCAAATCTGACAAATTTTCTTTTTATTATTTCCTTTCTCTTTTCACTTTCCACAGATGGTTTACTTCACACAACTGATAATACACAATAGTTAAACACATTGAAATGCAAGACTTATGTTCCCTACAGAAAGGTCGCTGACCCGGAGAGAACTCGTGACAAAGAGCAGAGTGTAGAGAACCTCGTATCACTGGAGTGTCTGTTCCGGGAAGGTTGAGAGGCAGGACTGTTGAAGGGCATCCGAGCACAGATCTAGAACGGTTGTAGTATCATTCTTTTTTTTTCACCTCCCCCTGCATTTTCCTGTCTTCTCCCCTTCTTATTTTCCTCCTTTCCCTAAACGAAATGGATCGATCACAAGAGACTGCGTTTAGGGTTCTATTAGCAATTCTGGTTTTGATCAAGACAGTTTGTTTTGGTGAGGGTCCCAGAGAGGTCGAGCAGGGATCTGGAATGAGTTCTGATGACGAGTATGAATTTGTAGAATCTCAGGAGCGGCACATCGCTCAAGTAAAGGCTAGCATCAGTAAGCGCTCTGGTAGTCAGGGAGCTCGGAGGCACTGTGAGGGGTTATTGTCTGATGAATATTGTATTTGTAGGAATTGTGAGAATATAGTTGAGGATGGGTGCATCCAGAGATGTCAGTCCAACCTTAATATCGACATGGACCGTCATCCGTTGAGTGATTACCACTCACTAGTGGGTAAGGTCTTAAACCAGACAGAATGCTGGGTGTGCTCACAGGTACCTCAAGGTCAGAGCAAGTCAGGATTAGTACCGTACCCTTTAGCAATAGATGAGGTACTCGAATTATGGGGTGGGAGGCCAGTGGACAAAAAATTCAATATTTCTAGGCCCCCTAGTTTGAAGCTCCACCAGTATCATGTAGACAGGTCCTTATTGTGTTTTAATATTTCCAATTGTCGAAAACCGGGAGATTGGGAGGTGACGTGGAATAACCAGACAATCACCTTTTTCACACAGAGCTGATAGGATACCCATAGACTTTGAACTTGTACGCCAAATTAGCCAACAGTGGGAGGTATTTTCGGTATAGGTATACTCGAGGAAGCAAGACCATGTGGGTTGGAAAAGTATCGCCAGGGTATTGTGCTCATATCATCCAGCCCGATACTTGTACTGAGCAGATGGGAGAACTAGGGATTGGTTTCTTCACTTGGAAAGTTTGTAATATGGTGATGTCATATTTTGTCCCCTATGTTCTCCCAGATGATGCCTATTTCATATGTGGGAGGAAGGCGTACAAGTGGCTTGCCCCGAGCTCAGAGGGATTGTGTTATATTGGGAGAGTACTGCCAGAGGTCATGACCATAACCCATGATAAGATGAAAGACGTTCACCGCAGTGCTCAGGCTCCTTATACTCAAACTCACTATGAACACATCATCAAGAGACACCTCATAGATAGGACAGAGCACGCAGCCTCTGATTTAATCCACGAATCCACCGGGATTCAGTTCCTTCTCGCATTAGACATCATCCGTACAGCCAGAGGAACTATAAATTATAGGTATATCCATGCGCTAGCGAACTTGATAGATAATATCACTGAGATGTATGACGACACCTTCAGGTATACGGGGAGGGAGTTACAAGCCTACAAGAAGGAGATGATTCAGCACAGGATGGTCCTTAATTATATCACAGCCGTGACAGGTGGGTACTGTGTTACTCTGGCAACTCAATATGGTGTGAATTGCTGTACGTATATTACGAACAGCACTGACGACCCCACGGAGATCATTGATCTAAAGATGGACGATATCTTGCAGTTGAAGTGGGAGTTCAGGAGGAAGCACAACCTTACCTTGGCGACTGTGAGTAATGAACTAACCGGCTGGGTCTCATGGTTGAACCCACGCAATTGGTTCTCAGGTTTAGGAGAGTGGGCTTAAAATGTCATCATGAGTGTAGGGAAGTTTCTCCTTTGTATCCTGGGAGTCGTCATAATTATTGGTTTGATATTTAGGTGTGTTCGAATTCTGATGCGGCGCAAGCACGGCACAAAATTGATGAGTCTAAGGAGCAAGGGTACTGTTACAGCAGCAGATTTAATTTACGACCCATCCATAGAGACTGTGATATGATAAGGATTGCAAATTAATTTCATGGCCTGTTTCATTCACCTGTTTTTCTTTTGTTTCCCCCTCTGCCCAGATACATCCATCCGGAAAAGACATCAGCCCTACCCAAAATGTTTATGTGAATGTATTTTAGATATGTGTCTTATCTTCATCTCTGCAACCTCCAGTTAATGGCACACATAGTCGACAGGTGATATCCACATATACTAGCACTCACATATGTTTCCCCCTCCATGTATCATCAACTAAATGTGCACCCCATTTGTTAGAACAAGAAGCCGAAAAGAGCTCAGTAGTGTTTGTTGGCCCATTTACAGACCCTTAATACTGGATAAGAAGGATTTAATGTATACTTCGCAATACCTCGAAGCTTATTTAGAACATATACGGCACGATGATACATGCCCCTCAGACATGGATTCATACATACATGCTTTTTACTATCCCACTAGGTCATACATTTCCCACCTACAACTCTCCACGATCATCTGTAGATATATTGTATAGATATTTTTCTGTTTAGTGATTAGATAGTGGCAGTTATTGGTGACTGCCAAAGGGTGGACTGTCAAAGTCGAAAAATATTGCAATACACACATCACGTACAAACTACACACAGATGGCTTCTACGCGTGTACTAGTTCTGCCGTGCATGCACATATCCACAATTTGCGTATGGTCGCTCCCGCGGTCCTGCGCATTAGCGCGTGGTATGGGTATTTACGGTAGAGTTTGTGAACGCATGGAAAGCTATCAAAACACATTACATATTTAATCCAAATAGTGCACAATGTACACATAGTCTCCCTGCACCACATCAGAAAGTAACAGCAGTTTAAATGGTAACAGAACAAAGGGATTCACCTTTACAGGATAGGAGGGGACAGAACAAGGTTATAAGGTGGTGTTTGGTATCCAGCTGTAGGGTATTTTAAGGGTAACTTTCCGGTGTTGGTTTGAGGAAGATCGCATGTTCCTGCGGATAGTTATGTGCAGGAGCAGAATATAGATATAAACTGTATTTACTGTACATTATGTATGCGGCGGGAATCCAGAGTAGACCACCCACAAGAGCAGTTGGAACAGACATCACCCACCTATTCAAACCGACCTATGACCTCTCCTGTACTGTAAATGACCATCCCTGTGTCCAATGGACAAAGAGATTACAGTATCCATTGTGTTAAGTTTTGGATGAATTGTATAAAGAGAGCCTGCTGCAGGCCTGGTCAGACACAAGACTCACAACGTTATCTATCAGATGACGGAGGACCAGACTGGGTAGCGCGGCGAATCCACTCACATATGTACCATTGATTGTAGCCATTATTCTGTTGTATTGTATTGTTTATATTGTAACCCCCTTTCAGCAATAATACGCTGTGGTGTCGGAACCCAGTGGTTTAACTACAAACAGGTGTTGTGTTTTCCTTTCCCTGCTAAGGTTTAAAGTGTATTACTATCGCATTGCATTGCAGTAAAAGGTTTAAAATGTATCTCTGGGTGTGTACGCGCTGCGTGTACTTTGTACCGTCAGCGCGGCGTGTGTACGCAAAATCCGTACACTGTACGGGACTCTGTACGCAAATAGTGTACAATGTACGTAGGGTGTGTATTAAGTTTAGCGGCCGCAGCGGCTTCATGGTAAAGTGTTTTTGAAGTGTGTATAAGGTATAGCTTTTCATCCCTGCATATAAAACGGCATTATCACATCATGTGCTGTTTGGGGACTATTTTTTTGAAGTGCTATCTTGTCTGACACTGCAGTGCCACTCCTAGATGGGCCAGGTGTTTGTGTCGGCTACTTGGGTCGCTTAGCTTAGTCATCCAGCGACCTCGGTGCAAATTTTAGGACTAAAAATAATATTGTGAGGTGTTCAGAATAGACTGGAAATGAGTGTAAATTATGGTTATTGAGGTTAATAATACTATGGGATCAAAATGACCCCCAAATTCTATGATTTAAGCTGTTTTTGAGGTTTTTTTGTAAAAAAACACCCGAATCCAAAACACACCCGAATCCGACAAAAAATTTTCAGGGACGTTTTGCCAGAACGCGTCCGAATCCAAAACACGGCCGCGGAACCGAATCCAAAACCAAAACACAAAACCCGAAAAATTTCCGGTGCACATCACTAATTTTAATATTTTCTTTACAGGCGGACTACAGGTGCCAGCGGGCCCTTAATGTATGTGGTTCTCCAAGTGCCGGAATGCTCGGGCAGGCCACCTGTAAAGTACTCCATGAACCCTGTACACCCATCGCCACCAAAAGTGCGGGGCATAGCACTGAACTGGTTTTTGTTCGGGTGGTGGGACCCCATTTTATTTTTGGGGTGTCCCCACTTTCAAAGGAATTACAGCCCTGGGCTGACCAGTTTGTGGGTGGTTAATGTGATGGCAGGGGGACCCCATACTGAGTGTCCTCCCTGCTATGGCATTATCCCCCTGGCTTGCTGAGCCTGCTGCTGGTTATTATTAAGGTGAACCTTACGCTGTTGTTGTTTTTAAGGTGGGGGAGTTGCGTTCCCAGCAGTTGACCTCACCACACGGCACTGGGTGGACATGCATGATGGGACAGACAAGAGATAAGGCGACACAGACAAGAGGGCTGGAGATAAGGAACACAATATGCATAAGAAGGACAGACAAGAGACAACACTTCGACAAATGATGGTGGGCGAAAAGGGATTGTGAAGAATGAGAAGGCAGACAAGAGTGAACCAATCTGGAAGGGGGTTGGGTATGATATGTCAACATAATGTCGACACAACAATGTTGACAGGTTCATAATATCAATATATTTAGCATGTCTACATGTTCAAAATGTTAACAGATGACACGTCAACATCCACAATGTTAACACACTGACATAATGTTTGTCACGATCCGGGTGTCTGGTCGCCATTTTCTTCCATTTAGGTGTCTCCTGAGATTGGCTCAGCGTGCCAGGTCCGGGTCATAATTATGTTTGGTTTTACATTTCATTTTTGTGTTACCCGCAGCACCGGCTCAGTGGCCTTCTTAGTGTTTTCACTTAGCTTAGTATGGCGCTCTCAGACCCGTCGCGGCCGCCACCGCCGCACCCGTCATCCTGCCCCATGGAGACTGAGTGTGGCATCCTCTGTGAACCGCGGCTGCTGCTGTCATCCCTGTGGCCGCTGCGCGTGTGGCGTGGAGTCTTCTGCTGCCGCAGCCTCCGCCACCATTATCGTTTGGCACATGGTTCTTTCTCCTTCCAACTCGGTCAATAGGCGCAGCCATGTTGGATGAAGTCACGTCATTCTTTTACCAATCCGCAGCGCTGCTGGTGCCTGTGTCAAGTTGTCAACCAATGCCTGTTCACCAGTGGGTATAAATATCCTGTCCCAGCACCCAAGAAGTTGTCAGTGCTTCAATTGTCTTCCAGTGATCCCAGTCTTCAGCTTCACTAGAGACTCTCCTGTGTTATACTCTGCAGTACAGCCTGACTCCTCTGTGTCTATACTCTGCGGTGCAGTCTGCTTCTCCTGTGATAACTCTCTGTGGTGCAGTCTGCTTCTCCTGTGATAACTCTCTGCAGTACAGCCTGACTCCTCTGTGTCTATACTCTGCAGTGCAGTCTGCTTCTCCTGTGATAACTCTCTGTGGTGCAGTCTGCTTCTCCTGTGATAACTCTCTGCGGTGCAGCCTGCCTCTCCTGTGATAACTCTTTGCGGTGCAGTCTGCCTCTCCTGTGATAACCCTCAGTGGTGCTGCTTGACTTTTCCTGCTGTTGCACCCTGAGTTGGCAGAGTATAAGTTTTGGCTAACAGTAGCTACTCTCCAATGGAACTCTGTTCACATTGTTCACATTATCCCACATTACAGCTAAGTACTGTTCCTGCATTCTCAAGCATCATCCTACTAATTCTTCAACGTTCTCAAGCATCATTTAATACCTTCTACTACTTTCTAAATTACTGGTCTCAAACCAGTAGGAACCCAGAAAATCTCCCAATGATTATTGCTGTGTTGCACTTTTCTTGACTTTTATTATTTAATAAATAACACTAAAGCTACTTTCAGTTGTCGTGGTCACGCCTTCGCGCTTTGGTGCTGTAGCTCCTGCACATGTCTAGGAGGTATATTCAATTGCGGTCGAATTGCCGAAATTGTCGAAAAACGGGGCATTTTCGACACAAAAAACCTGTCGAATTGGACCTATATAAAAGTGTCCCCCGGCTGTGGCATTATCTCTCTGACTAGTGGAGCCCGGTGCTGGTGGAAAAAATACGGGGGACCCCTACGTCTTTTGTCCCCCGTATTTTCTGTACCAGGACCAGGCGCAGAGCCCGGTGCTGGTTGTTTAAATATGGGGGAACCCCTGTCAATTTTTTTCCCGTGTTTTTACAACCAGGACCGGCTCAAAGAGCCCGAGGCTGGTTATGCTTAGGAGGGGGGACCCCACACAATTTTTTTCAGGATTTATTGAACACTTTTGTGAGGTCCATGAAGTCGAATCCAGGCCGCCCACTATTCGTCAATTGGTCCGTTTTTCAACAGCGGGACTGTCGAATCCGTTATTTATTGAATATGTCGAATTCGGGTCCCGGCGGGAGGGTTTCACCTGTCGAATTGTGTCGAATCCAAAAACGGTCGAATTCACGCCTGAATTCGACCGCAATTGAATATACCCCTAGGAGTCTCATCTCACCTCCTAAGTTTATGTACCCGTCAGCCCCTACAACTGAGGCTTCCTGCTACCAACATCAGCCCTCAGTTGTGACAGTAAGCACTGACCTAATGGAGCCGGTCGGAGATCAAGTCCAGGGGACTAGGCCAATGCAAGAACTAGCAGCCCGCCTTGAACATCAGGAGGCTGCGCAAGGCCATGTCATTCGATGTCTTCGGGACCTCTCCTCCCGGCTGGTTGAAATTCAAGCAACCCTCCGTGGGTCAGGGGCGTCCAGTGTACCGACTGTAGCACCCGCCATACCCATTTCTGCTCCACGTCTCCACTTGCCGACACCTGCTAAATATGACGGATCCCCGAAAGCCTGCAGGAGTTTCTTAAACCAGTGTGAGATTCACTTTGAGTTGCAACCGGGCAGTTTTCCTGCAGACTGCACTAAAGTTGCTTATTTAATCTCTCCTCTCACTGGCTCCGCTCTCGACTGGGCATCACCTTTATGGGAAAGATCAGATACGCTGTTGTCATCCTACTCTGACTTCGTGGCAACATTTAGATGCATCTTTGATGTGCCAGGTCGAGTATTATCAGCCTCTTCTGAAATCCTCTGGCTACGTCAGGGGACACGAACTGTCGGACAGTATTTAGTTCAATTCCAGACTCTGGCGTCAGAAGATTCCTGGAATGAGGAAGCCCTCTATGCAGCTTTCTGGCAAGGCCTGTCTGAACGTATTAAACATGAGCTCGCTACTAGAGACTTGCCTTCGAAATTGAATGAGCTTGTATCTCTTTGCACCAAGGTTGACCTAAGGTTTCGTGAAAGGGCTATAGAGCAAGGTAGGACAACAGTTCATAAGACTCCTCCTGCTCCTCCTCCTCGCCAGCCATCTCTGCCCAAAGACGAACCTATGCAGATAGGTCACTCATGATTGTCTCCAGCTGAGCGTAGAAGACGTCTATCTCATAATCTTTGCCTGTATTGTGCTGCATCGTCCCATCTCATTAACGCCTGTCCCGAGCGTCCGGGAAACTCCAAATCCTAGCCTGCTAAGGAGAGGGTCCGCTAGGAGCAATGAATTCCTCTCCATCTACAAGTGACTGCAACCTCTCAGTTTCTCTTCAGGTGGCTCAATGTACCAAGAATCTTGTTGCCTTGTTGGATTCTGGAGCAGCCGGAAACTTTATAACTGAGAAATTTGTTAAGCAGTGGTCTCTACCCACTGAGAGACTTTCATCTCCTATATCTTTAACTGCCGTGGATTTCTGATGCAGTGATTACCTCCAAGACCCTACCTATCCATCTGAAGGTAGGGGTACTGCACACCGAACTGATTTCTTTCCTGGTAATCCCGAGGGCCACACATCCTGTGGTTCTAGGCCTCCCATGACTTTGCCTGCATAATCCCCAACTTGATTGGAGGACTACCCATATCCTGGCATGGGGTCCTACTTGTTCTGAGTCATGTCTACGTAAAGTACTTCCAGTTTGCAAATCCTCTTCTAAGTCTCCTGATGTTCCACCTGCTCCATATCAGGATTTTACCGATGTATTCAGTAAATCTTCAGCTGATGTTCTTCCTCCCCATAGAGAGTGGGACTACCCTATTGATCTCATCCCAGGGAAAACTCCTCCTCGTGGACGCACATATCCATTGTCATTGCCTGAGACCCAATCTATGGAAGAGTATATCAAGGAAAATCTGGCTTAAGGGTTTATCCGGCCCTCATCTTCTCCAGCTGGCGCAGGCTTCTTCTTCGTAAAGAAGAAAGATGGTGGCCTGCGGCCTTGTATTGACTACCGGGGTCTGAATGACATTACAGTGAAAAATCGGTACCCTCTGACGCTTATCACCGAGTTGTTTGACCGCGTCAGTGGAGCCACCATTTTTTCAAAGTTAGACCTAAGGGGTGCTTATAATCTCATCCGAATCCGAAAGGGAGACGAGGGGAAGACCGCTTTTAACACCCGTGACGGACATTATGAGTACCTCGTCATGCCCTTCGGTCTCAGCAATGCTCCAGCGGTATTTCAACACTTCGTGAATTAAATCTTTAGGGACATTCTCTATCGACACGTTGTAGTTTATCTCAATGATATCCTTATCTTTGCGAATGATCTGGAGGAACATTGGTTCTGGGTGAAAGAAGTTTTGTCCAGTCTCCGTACCAATCATCTGTATTGCAAACTGGAAAAATGCGTCTTTGAAGTTAAATGCATCCCATTCCTGGGGTATATTGTGTCCGGTTCTGGCCTGGAGATAGATCCCGAAAAGCTTCAAGCTATTAAAGATTGGCCGATTCCTGTAACCCTCAAAGGCATCCAGGGATTTCTATGTTTCGCCATCTAATACAGGAAATTTATTAGAGACTTCTCCACCATCGTAGCACCTTTTACTGCGCTTACAAAGAAAGGTGCCAATCCTTCCAAGTGGTCAGAAGAAGCCATTCAAGCCTTCTATCAGTTGAAACAGAGGTTCATCTCTGCTCCAGTATTAAAACAGCCAGATACCAGCTCACCCTTTACCCTAGAGGTGGATGCCTCTTCTGTTGGAGTAGGTGCAGTCCTGTCTCAAAGAGCCAATGATGGTCACCTACACCCCTGTGGGTTTTTCTCTGGGAAGTTTTCCCCGGCCGAGCGTAACTATGCCATTGGTGACCAAGAGCTTCTAGCTATCAAACTTGCACTGGAGGAGTGGAGATATTTGTTAGAAGGCGCTTCTCATACCATCACCATTCTGATGGATCACAAGAACTTTTTGTATTTAAAAAACGCTCGGTGTCTTAACCCTCGTCAAGCCAGATAGGCACTCTTTTTCTCCAGATTTGACTTCAAACTTCAGTTTTGTCCTGGGTCACAGAATCGAAAGGCCGATGCTCTCTCCCGCTCTTGGGAGCAAGAAAATGAGTCTGAGTCTACTGACAAACATTACATTATTGATCCAGTGGCGTTCTCCGCAGTGAGGATGGACTCTATGCCCCCCTCAGGGAAAAGTTTCGTAAAGCCGGCTCTCAGAAGGAAGCTCTTGCATTGGGCACATTCCTCCCGCTTTGCCGGACACGCAGGCATTCAGAAGACCTTAGAATTCGTTTCCAGATCATACTGGTGGCGGACCCTGAAGAAGGACATTACTGAGTTTGTTGCGTCATGTCCAAAATGTGCTCAACACAAAGTGCCCCGCCAGTCACCCACTGGGCAACTGGCTCCGTTATCTGTTCCTCATCGTCCGTGGACTCATTTATCTATGGATTTCATCACGGATCGCCCTATGTGTAATAAGTTTAACACCATCTGGGTGGTAGATGACCGGTTCACCAAGATGGCTCATTTCCTTCCTCTCACCGGTCTTCCGTCAGCTTCCAAGTTGGCACAAGTCTTCATCCAAGAGATCTTCAGATTACATGGTCTTCCAGAGGAGATAATTTCAGACAGAGGTGTTCAATTTGTGGCCAAGTTCCGGCGAAGTCTCTGCTAGGTTTTTCCAAGTCAAGTTGAAATTCTCTACAGCCTATCATCCCCAAACCAATAGGCAAACTGAGAGGGTGAATCAGGACTTGGAGGCCTTCCTTCGTATCTATGTATCATCTTCCCAAGATGATTGGGTTCAACTTCTCCCATGGGCTGAATTTTGCCACAACAATCAGTACCAGTCTTCATCTTCCTCTACGCCATTCTTCACAAACTATGGGTTTCACCCGAAAGTTCTAGAGTTCCAACCGCTTCCAACATCAGTGCCTGCTGCTGATATTACGCAGTTTTCGGAAAACTGGAAGAATGCCCGAACAGCTCTTCTGAAAGCGTCCTCCAGGTACAAAAGATTTGCAGATAAGAAGCGTAGGGCAATACCTGCTCTTAAAGTTGGTGATCGTGTCTGGTTGTCTACAAAGAATTTAAGACTGAGGGTCCCAAGCATGTAGTTCACTCCCCGCTATATTGGACCGTTGCTGATTGAACAAGTCATTAATCCAGTGGGTTACAAACTTCAGCTACCCCCATTTCTGAAAGTTCGTAAGACATTCCATGTTTCATTCCTCAAGCCAGTAATTCTGAATCGTTTTCACTCAGCGCTACCCTCTACTCCCAAAGTCAAGACTCAACGTGGTGTTGAGTATGAGGTTGCCAAGATCTTAGATTCACGCCTCAGATATGGCCATCTTCAATATCTGATTGATTGGAAGGGCTACGGTCCTGAGTAACGTTCCTGGACGAATGCATCAGATCTCCTCGGAAACCTGAGAAGTGTCCTGGGGCCACTCCTAAAGGGGGGGGTGCTGTCTCACAATCCAGGTGTCTGGCCGTCATTTTCTTCCAGTTTGGTGTCTCCTTAGATTGGCTCAGCGTGCCAGGCCCGGGTCATAACTATGTTTGGTTTTACATTTCATTTTTGTGTTACCCGCAGCGCCGGCTCAGCTGCCTTCTTAGTGTTTTCACTTAGCTTAGTATGGCGCTCTCAGCCCCGTCGCGGCCGGCACCGCCGCACCCGTCATCCTGCCGCATGGAGACTGAGTGTGGTGTCCTCTGTGAACCGCGGCCGCTGCTGTCATTCCTGTTGCCGCTGTGCGTGTGGCGTGGAGTCTTCTGCTGCCATGGCCTCCGCTGCCATTATCGTTTGGCACATGGTTCTTTCCCCTTCCAACTCTGTCAATGGGTGCAGCCATGTTGGATGAAGTCACGTCATTCTTTTACCAATCCGCAGCGCTGCTGGTGCCTGTGTCAACCAATACCTGTTCACCAGCAGGTATAAATATCCTGTCCCAGCACCCAGGAAGTTGTCAGTGCTTCAGTTGTCTTCCAGTGAACCCAGTCTTTAGCTTCACTAGAGACTCTCCTGTGTTATACTCTGCAGTACAGTCTGACTCCCCTGTGTCTATACTCTGCGGTGCAGTCTGCTTCTCCTGTGATAACTCTCTGTGGTGCAGTCTGCTTCTCCTGTGATAACTCTCTGCGGTGCAGCCTGCCTCTCCTGTGATAACTTTTTGCGGTACAGTCTGCCTCTCCTGTGATAACCCTTAGTGGTGCTGCTTGACTTTTCCTGCTATTGCACCCTGAATTGGCAGAGTATAAGTTTTGGCTAACAGTAGCTACTCTCCAGCAGAACTCTGTTCACATTGTTCACATTATCCCACATTACAGCTAAGTGCTGTTCCTGCGTTCTCAAGCATCATCCTACTAATTCTTCAACTTTCTCAAGTATCATTCTACTAATTCTTCAACCTTCTCAAGCATCATTTAATACCTTCTACTACTTTCTAAATTACTGGTCTCAAACCAGTAGGAACCCAGAGACTCTCCCAATGATTATTGTTGTGTTGCACTTTTCTTGACTTTTATTATTTAATAAATAACACTAAAGCTACTTTCAGTTGTCGTGGTCACGCCTTCGCGCTTTGGTGCTGCAGCTCCTGCACATGTCTAGGAGTCTCATCTCACCTCCTAAGTTTAAGTACCCGTCAGCCCCTACAACTGAGGCTTCCTGCTACCAACACCAGCCCTCAGTTGTGACAATGTTGACATATTCAGAATGTCTGGGCTACAACAAGGTGAGAAGAAGACACTTTTTGGGTGCCCACTTAAAGATAAACAAATACAGGTTGAGTATCCCTCATCCAAAATGCTTGGGACCAGAAGTATTTTGGATATCGTATTTTTCCGTATTTTGGAATAATTGCATACCATAATGAGATATCATGGCGATGGGACCTAAGTCTAAGCACAGAATGCATTTATGTTTCATATACACCTTATACACACAGCCTGAAGGTAATTTTAGCCAATATTTTTAATAACTCTGTGCATTAAACAAAGTGTGTGTACATTCACACAATTCATTTATGTTTCATATACACCTTATACACACGGCCTGGAGGTCATTTAATACAATATGTTTAATAACTCTGTGTATTAAACAAAGTTTGTGTACATTGAGCCATAGGAAAACAAAGGGTTCACTAGCTCACTCTCACTCAAAAAATTCCGTATTTCGGAATATTCCGTATTTCAGAATATTTGGATATGGGATACTCAATCTGTAGTTTAAATTGACAAAAATGAAAACATAACTTTTAATTGGTAGTTTTCTTAAATACGTATCGGTATATCCAACGAGACAAACAATGTTTAAATTTTTGTCAATTTAAACTATTTGTTATCTTTAAGAGTGCACCCAAAAAAAGTCTTCTCTCCATGTGTTAGCCCGGTTATATCTGCTGACTCTGGGTGCACCACCAACTTGACATCATCAGGGGGGTACTCCGCATACTGTCAATCTTGGTTCTCATATAATCATTTATAATTCTCTGCGGAATCACACACCTTTTTCGAATATTCAGAATGTCAACAGCACTGTTTTAGCTTAAACTAACCCTAACCCTAATTGCATCTTATTCCTAATGATAATTGTTTGCTAACCCTAATTATTGCATTACTGTAACCCTATCCTCATTGCATTGTTACTATTGACAATCACAATGTTGATATTTTGAACATGTCAACATCCAGAACATGTCAACATTCTGTAGTCAGTATTTTGATTGTCAACATTCTGAATGTCGAAATGTTGACTGGAAACTCATAAAGGGGGCGAAAACAGTCAAAGGTGAGACAATAATTATAGAGGATTGGAAGACACATGTGGAAGACAGTTAAGATAAAATAGCACAGGAGCAAACAAGAGACAAAAGGTGGGAGAGGTATAAGAAGCACAGACTGGGGTGGGACAAGCATGAAGGGGCAAACAAGACCTGGGACCACAGGAATGAGCTGACCAGAGACAAGAGTAGGAAAAGCATGATGGGGCAGAATAGACCTGGGACCACAGGAATGAACTGACCAGACCAGAGACAAGAGTAGGGAAAGCATGATAGGGCAGAAAAGACCTGGGACCACAGGAATGAGCTGACCAGACCAGAGACAAGAGTAGGGAAAGCATGATGGGGCAGAAAAGACCTGGGGCCACAGGAATGAGCTGACCAGAGACAAGAGTAGGGAAAGCATGATGGGGCAGAAATGACCTGGGGCCACAGGAATGAGCTGACCAGAGACAAGAGTAGGGAAAGCATGATGGGGCAGAAAAGACCTGGGGCCACAGGAATGAGCCGACCAGACCAGAGACATGAGTAGGGAAAGCATGATGGGGCAGAAAAGACCTGGGGCCACAGGAATGAGCTGACCAGACCATAGACAAGAGTAGGAAAAGCATGATGGGTCAGAATAGACCTGGGACCACAGGAATGAGCTGACCAGACCATAGACAAGAGTAGGAAAAGTATGATGGGGCAGAATAGACCTGGGATCACAGGAATGAGCCGACCAGACCAGAGACAAGAGTAGGGAAAGCATGATGGGGCAGAAAAGACCTGGGGCCACAGGAATGAGCTGACCAGAGACAAGAGTAGGAAAAGCATGATGGGGCAGAATAGACCTGGGACCACAGGAATGAGCTGACCAGACCAGAGGCAAGAGTAGGGAAAGCATGATGGGGCAGAAAAGACCTGGGGCCACAGGAATGAGCTGATCAGAGACAAGAGTAGGAAAAGCATGATGGGGCAGAATAGACCTGGGACGACAGGAATGAGTTGACCAGACCAGAGGCAAGAGTAGGATAAGCATGATGGGGCAGAAAAGACCTGGAGCCACAAGAATGAGCTGACCAGACCAGAGACAAGAGTAGGGCAAGCATGATGGGGCAGAAAAGACCCGGGGCCACAGGAATGAGCTGACCAGAGACAAGAGTAGGAAAAGCATGATGGGGCAGAATAGACCTGGGACGACAGGAATGATCTGACCAGACCAGAGGCAAGAGTAGGATAAGCATGATGGGGCAGAAAAGACCTGGAGCCACAGGAATGAGCTGACCAGACCAGAGACAAGAGTAGGAAAAGCATGATGGGGTAGAAAAGACCTGGGGCCCCAGGAATGAGCTGACCAGACCAGAGACAAGAGTAGGGAAAGCATGATGGGGCATAGGCAAGTGACATGTCTGGAGAAGCAGGAGTGGGGCAATGGGAAAAGCCAAGAGTCACTGAATTTGCAGTTAAATGGAATAAAATGCCTGTGGAAAAAGGTGTGATGTGCTAGTGTGTGTGTGTGTGTGTGTGTGTGTGTGTGTGTGTGTGTGTGTGTGTGTGTGTGTGTGTACAGTATGTGTGTGTATAATTTGTCACTTATATTACATGAGGGTGCAGGATTTTTTATGATGTGCCACTGCTGAGGTCCAAGTCATGCTAGGAAAATGATGTGATAGGGAAAGAGGACACAATACCCTTCCAGCAATATTATTACTAATTGTTTATATAACCCTACCACATTGGATCCAGAGCATGCACAGTGTGGAAACATGCAAGGTACGCTCTGCAAACAGGCGTTCGCTCCACTCTACATTGTTAAAGAGATTGCTGGTTCATTACTGTAACACACTCTTCAACTCTCTCTGCACCAGGAAGGCTAACAGACTGTTTCCCACTAAAGATGTGTGCCGGAGACACATTCTCCAACATTATTCCTAAAGCCGCTTACCGAAAATACTTTCAGCTTTCCAGTGGAACAAACCTTGAAATGCCGCCGTCTATGAATACGACCCCTGTGATGGCTTGCTGACTCCTCAATCTCCCTTTTCCTTAGGGTGGAACCTTAGCAGCCTCTCAAAACCACTTTAGAACAATGTCAACTGTAAATAAATCTTTCTGCATTTCCTCTTGTCATATCGCACCTACTCAGCAGCTGGGTCAAACACAACTACCTTGATCCAGCACGTTGCACTGTCAAAATATGACATTACAAGCAGATGGTTTAAATACAAACGATTAAGTGGAGCACAAATTAACACTGTGAAATGCCATCAGTCAGAGCTGACAGACTATGTCAGGCTTCCAGGATCACAAGAACGTTATTCCGTTTACAGTGATGTGGGGGTGGGAAGCAAAATATGACAGTTTAGGCAGATGTTGAAGATGTTAGCAGAACAAACGTCAGGAAAATGTCCTGTGCTGACCACATATTAGCACTCTGAAATGTTTTACCTAACAGTGGGGCACCATAAAGCAGCCAACTTTCTAAAGTGTTATTGTATTTCACGGGCTAGATGAAATACTTCATGACTGAGGTATGCTTTGCAACAACTATAAAACATTCAACACATCGATTTTTTTGGCCTGAGACTTAAAGCCAGAACTTTTGCACAATCTAAAATAGCATTACAGTAAAAACTGCCTTACATCTTTGTGGAGCACTGGAATAATTTATGTGTGTGTCCTGCAGGGGTGGTGGTTCTAATTAAATTCGACTCACAAGAAAAGATTTTAACCTAACACAAGATGACCTGTTAACAACCCAATTTGGAACAGTGATGTCACTACTCTCATTTATGGGATGTGCACTTGGCTGATTTTGTGGCCTTGGGGAAACAGGTCACGGTGAGATGCACTTATTGTTGAAAAATTCAAGATGTCATCAGCCTGAAAACTTTCTTCACAGAGATTAACCATGTTTCCATAATTGTAATCCTTATAAAGATGGTGAAGGAGTGAAGCACAAGTAAATGATGCAGTAGGATGACTGTAATTATAATTGAATTAATTTGCACAATTATAATTGAATTACTTTGCACAATTAAATGTAATATATAAGTTCTGTAAAACACAAAATAATCAGGCACTGAAAATATCTACATGGGCTACCCGGCATCGCCACAGTTTACATCTTCAAGATATTAAGTAATCAATAAGTTGGATGTAACGGTCAACATTTTTTTAAATAATTAGCAGCTTAGTAGCTCTTCCAACGTACCTTCCAACGTACCTATGAGATGGCTGCCCAGTGTGGGTTTTTTGTGGTTTTTTTTGGTGGGTGCTGCCAGTAACCCTAATTCCCAGCTTTCCATTCTGTTTAGCTTTATAATCAGTTTTACATTGCGAGATGGGTTTAAAGTTTTCCTTCTGTTATCAATGTTGTTATTCCAAGGATTTTGAGTACACAATATTTTTTGTCTTCCCACCTCCATGATGAAATGTTCATTTCATGCAATTGAAAAAAAAAATTGGTTTGATGAATATAAATAGAATTGATGATGTGGTGTTAAGTTACAATATCGATGAGGGAGTTAATTAGTACAAAGGGCTTAATTATAATGAATGTGGATGTTATGATGATGCTGATGCAGCTAAGGAGGAATTAGTTATTGATGAGGGGATGATGTTTGGTAGCCACAACAATGCTCTAATGTGACAGTCACTAGGATGCTCTCTGTATTGTGTGGTGGTCACAAGAATGCTCTTTGTATTGTATGGTGGTCACTTGGATGCTCCCTACATTGCATGGTGGCCACTAGAGTGTTCTGTGTATTGTATGGTGGATACTAGAATGCTTGTTGTAATGTGTGGTGGTCACTAAAGTGCCATCTCTGTTGTATGTTGGTTACTTGTATACTCTCTGAATTTCAGTCACTAGTGTTCTCTCTGTATTTTTTGGCAGTCTCTAGGATGCTTTCTGTATTGTATGGCAGTCACTGGGCTGTCCTCAGTTTTGTGTGGAGCTCACTCGGCTTTCTGTATTTTATATCAGTTTTTAGAGTGTCCTTTGTGTTGTATTGCAGTCTCTAGAATGTTCTCTATATGTTTCTATGGAATGCTTTCTGTATTATATATCAATCTTTGAAATGCTCTCTGTATTGTATATTAGGTTTGCTATGTTTATAGCAGTATATGGAATATTGTATAGCATAAAAGTCTACAAAATGTCTGCTAGTTTGTTGTGACTGCTATTGTGTGTTGTATTGGCCTCACATACTTTTGTGTTGGTCCTGCCAATGGTAAATTTGGCCCATCTCTTTGTGAGGCCATTTTCAGATGTTTTTCTCTGGTCACTTTAAGTTCACATTCTGCCCCTGGTGGACATATTTAGTTCTACTCTCTTGGTATTTAATTCCACAGCTAGACCCTTAGCTTGAAATGAGGTCAAAATATCAAGACCACAATGTTGATATTGAAGTGGTTGGCTTGCACAGACTGTTGACATGTTCACAATGCTGACATGTGAAATGTCAACATGTAAAATGCTAATATTCAGCACAAACAATAAGCAAAGGGTTAGGCTGCAGAAGATAAGGGATGGGTTTAGGCACGGGGGGAGGGGGGTTTTATAGGATTACCCTACAGGAAAAGAGGTTAGGGATATGCCCAAAGTGGGAGGAGGGGGGGGGGGGGGGTAGGGGTTAGTGATGCTCATCTCTGGAAGGGCAGCTGGAGCTGCTGGAAGTCCTCAGTGGCTGAAAGGTTTTATTCTGAGCTATTTGTTCGTGTGGCGCAATGCAGCCCGTCCACTACAAAAAACCAATGTAAAAATCACCTAGTTTTACAAAAAACAATCTATAGTGCCAAAGTGGGGTGGTATTTATCAATGTACAGGGCGCATATATTAAATTAGAAACATTAAATACATCCCTTAAGTTACTGGAGAGATGGTGAATCCTTAGTGTGATAGCTTGATGGATTATTCTGGAGTTTTCTTCCTCCTCTCATGAAATCATGTAAGGATCCAAATGTTCATAAAAAACAGAAAGTAGAAAAGAAAATGTGTAGAACAGTTTTTCCACCAGTCCAATATTTCCACAACATTAGGAACAAGAAGGCGTACCCCACTCACACAAAGACAAGTGAGTGGAAACCCATAAAGGTATCTTTATATCAGTAGAAGTGTTGGAGATTTAAATTACAGGGGCGTACCCAGAACTCACACAGATGAAGTAATGGAAATTCTCATAAAGGTATCTTTAGTAGACCTTCAAATATTCATCAGATGCGTACCCCAACTTACACAGACAACAGTTGGAACATATACATAAAGGTATCTTTCAAATATTCAACCAGCAGGCAAGGTGCGTACCACAACTCACTAGATATGGAGATGTTCAACTCCTATAATGGTATCTTTATCCACGGGTTTTAAGCAGTTTTTCCACACAGGATACACGGAAAAAAACCAGGAAAAAGTTCCACTTTCTCAGTTTAAAAAGAGGGTTTATTTCCCAAAAAAAGTAAAATATGATAATACAATTATCACAAAAAGTAAACAAAAATTCAAACACTAAAAAGACAAGTCCGGTTTTTAAAAAACGTCCCAGGTTACTCACAGTACAATTTGTTCAACGCGTTTCGGTCTCTCAAGAGGACCTTTTTCAAGAACTGCTTGTACTGTGCTGAGTCTGGATATTTATGCTAGAAGCATCCAATGAGTGAGTAGCAGGAAATTGCATCATTAATTGATTACTAAATTACATCTTTTTAAAACTTCAACAAAATATACAATGCTTTATACAGAGTAAACTTTCCATGTATTAAATACTATTTTCGTTATTTAATATAGATTATAAAGCCCTAAAAGGTCTTAATTCGACCATAATGTGCTGAACCGCTAGGAATTATGGGTAATGTAGTACAGATAGATAGAAGTACATGTCCATATAAGGAGATCCGCCGGATGTTCAGAGTTCTAATAACTAAAGATGAAAGGGCTATAACAATGAAAACAACCTAGATGTTAGATGAGGTGCTTTGGCTGTCTAAGTCAATTGCACATAACAACAGGTACAGTTCGTTTTTCGTCCGTTTTTGTATGAGGCCGCTGGGACTTGTGGGGGATGTAGTTTCCATATGGAGTTCTTATTCCCTTATAAGGAGATCCGCCGGAAGTCAGGTGACGGGTCCTCCGATGTGTCCTCTATTGTTCCCTCATATTAGTTCCGTTTGTATGCGCGGACCGGAAGTGACGTCCCGCAAGTGTTAGAAGTTTCCCAGGAGGATCATGGGATGTGTAGTTTAACGGCCCAATGTGCACGGACTCCAGAAACATTAACTAAGTATTCAACAGAGTATAAAAACAATAATTAATAGACATATTACATGGGAAGAAGTTATTCTAAGGTATTAACATACAGAAACGGACTTAAATAAAGAGAACAGACAATATTGAAAAAGTGTCATTTTTTTTTTCCTTCATCTCCTCCTCACAGAAACCACTTTAGCTCGAAATCACAGTTTAAGCCGTGTGGATTCAGAGTCCCATATGTGAAAATACACTGCATTTCTGACTTTGCAAGCTGTGAAGCCAGATCTTTCCTACGTTTATTTTCTTGAATATGTTTAATACCATAAAACCCCACTATCTCCGCAATAGAGCAATTGTGTTTAGTCTGAAAATGTGCAGAAAGTGAATGGGTAGCTAACCCCTTTTTTATGTTTCTTATATGTTCGCCTAAGCGAATTTTTAATGCTCTACTGGTACGTCCTATATAAAAGAGATTGCAGCTGCATTTTATGGCATAAATGACATTTTTGCTGTCACATGTTATAAAATCTTTAATAACATGATTTTTTTCATTTATTTCAATGTTCTCAATTTTGTTCTTCCCTTCACTTTTAATAGATCTACATCCGATGCAATTACCGCATCTATAGAAACCTTTCGAAGTTATCCTATGTAAGGGTTTGTTGGATGGCAGTGGCTGACCGCTGGACCCGGAAGACATTGTTGGAGCCGGTGAGAGAACCATAGCAGGTAACTCACCACCAGGGACATTTTGATGAAATTCTATTCATGTCAACATTTCATCAGTGTTGACAAGATGAATGTCGATGTGATTGATGTCCATATTGTGATCATGTCTACATTATGACCAATGCAACAGTCTTATTATGAACATTGACATGATGAACATTGGTAAAATATGCCTCACCCCCTAGCGCACATGTACTGTTTATTCATATAAGCTATCTGATATTTTCTCATTATGTTTGAAGCACCCAGATAACATCTGTGTAAGGTCTCTTCCTGGTATAAAGGCCCAGTGACTTTTGCTGCACATGCTTTCTACAAACAATTGAAATATTTTGGCACACTTGATAAATGATTTATTAAAGCTAGAATTGGTAAAACAGGCATGTGGGGAAATATGGAAGGTTACTACAGTACCTTGGGATAAGAGTCACAGAAACAACATTAGCCTCTTGTAGATCTGTACTAAATCAGATTTGGAGTTTTCCACAATCAGTGTGACGCACAGCTTTGAGCTGGAAAAATAGGATCAAATTTGCCAACCTCAAGATTAATTATACTTTGGCTGGAACATGTAACAAAATTCCCAACTTTTTTATTTTTATAAAACCCAATATATTAAATAATAAAATTAGCAAGCAGAGGTACTGTAGGAGGTGCCCACAGTAGTGAATTGCCAGACAATTTTTTGGCTGACTCAATATGAGAATACAGCCATGAATTCACTAGGAATCAGTGTCATCTCTGAGGCATGAAGCACTTGGTTGTTACACCCCGTGGCAGAAGAAAAACAACTGAACAGAATATGTGTGTGTATATGAGAGGATGGTGATGATGATGATGATGATGATGATGATGAAACATTTTTATTTGGACATCTTTTTTTCTAAGTGAAAACTGTGAAATTAACAAGAAGACCTGTAGAGAAGTAAATATTAAAGCTTCACCGTCCCTTTTTCTACTACATTCTTAATTAATAATAGTAAATAATTTCAGGGACATTGGAGGAAACCCACATAAACACAGGTTGAAGAAACACTATATGGACAAAAGTACTCAGACGCCTGACCATTACACCAACAGGGTCTGCAATTACATTGTTTTCAAACACATATACTTTAATATAGAGTTGGTCCCCACTTTGCAGCTGTAATAGCTTCCACTCTTCTTCTTCCACAAGATTTTGTACAGTTTCTGTGGGAACTTGTGCCGATTCATTCTGTAGAGCATTTATGAGATCAGGCACTGATGTTGGAAGAGTAGGCCTGGCTCACAATCTCTGTTCCGGTTCATCCCAAAGGTGCTTGATGGGGTTGACGACAGGGCATTGAGCGGGCCAGTCAAGTTATTCCACACCGAACCCATCCAACCATGTCTTTGCTTTGGGCACTGGGGCACATACATTTTCAAATAGAAAAGGGCCTTGCCCAAACTGTTGCCACAAAGTTGGAACCACAGCATTGTCCAAAATGTTTTGGTATGCTGAAGCATTAAAATTGCCCTTCACAGGAGATAAGGGGCCTAGGCCAAACCTGAAAAATAGACCCATACCATTATCCCTCCTCTAAAAAACTTCACAGTTGGCATAATGCAGTCAGGCAAGTAACGTTCTCCCGGTATCCGCCAAACCCAGACTCGCCCATGTGACTGCCAGAGAAGCGTAATGCGTCACTCCATAGAACACATTTCCACTGCTCAACAGCCCAGTGTCAGTGTACTTTACACCACTCAATCCGACGCTTCGCATTGGACTTGGTGATGTGAGGCTTGCATGCAGCTGCTCGTCCATGGCAACTCATTCCATTAAGCTTGTAAGCACAGTAGTGTAAGCACAGTGTTTGTGCTTACATTAATGCCAGTGGAAGTTCTGAACTATTCAGCTATGGAATCAGTAGAACGTTGGCGACTTTTACGCAACATGTACCTTAGCAGTCGTTGAGCCCGATCTGTAATTTTACCTGGTCTTCCGCTTCGTGGCTGAGTTGCTGTTGTTCTTAAATGCTTTCATTTTCTAATAATATCAGATTAGAGTTGACCGTGGAATTTCCAGCAGGGATAAAATTTCACGGAACGTCTTATTGCAAAGGTGGCATCCTATCACAGTACCATGCTTGAAGTCACTGAGATTTACAGAATGACCAATTTTGTATCACAAATGTTTGCAAATGGAGACTGCATGGCTAGGTGCTTGATTTTATACACCTGTGGCAACGGGTCTGATAAAAACACCAGAATTCAATAATTAACAAGTGTGGCCAAATACTTTTATCCATATATTGTATATACAGATAGCACCATGTGCTGCAAATGAACCCAGAAAGCCCAACAATGCAAGGCAGTAATGTTAACCACTGTGCTACCAAAGTGCCCATTAGCTATAGGACTCAAAGCATTTAAATGATAGAATGAACATAATATGGTACAGAAACAATGAAGTAGAGAAAAGTTTTTCATAAGATACAGAGAGCATGGAGAAACTAAAGAGGCATTAAGGAAATGCTTGAATACATAGGAAAGTCTTGAGCCTCTTTTTGTTGGATTTTAGAGTGGGGGCCTCTCGAACTGCGTGGGAAAGCACGTTCCATAGAGTCATAGCCGCATGGCTAAAAGATCGACCCCCAGAGTTCTACATACTGCTAATAGTCATTCATCTACAGATTGCAGTAGTCGAGCAGATTGCAGTAATCGAGCAGGGCAGTATGGAATCAGAAACTGTTTCACATACCTTGGGCCATGGTCATGTAGGGCTTCGAAAGTCAGTAAGTCATTTTTTAAATAGATTTACCATCTTACAGGCAGCCAGTCGAGTAGAGAATGGGTGTCAAGTGGCTGGATCGGGGCTGGTTGGTTAACAGCCTGGCAGCTGCATTTTGTACAAGCTCTAAAGCTGTAAGTGGTGCAATGCTTTTTTCTGGGAGTCCAAGTTAGAGGGCATTGCAGTAGTCTAATCAAGATGATAAAAATGCGTGTATGAAATGTGTCAGATCTTCAAAGGGAATTAGTTTCTTGATTATGGCTCCTCAGATGACAGAATGAGGATTTGATAGTGGTTGATACCACCTTCCAGGACAAGGCCAAGGTTCCTCACATGATCAGTGTTTTGTAATTCTGAACCCCCAAGTATAAGACCAGTTTGTTATCTATGCTGCAGTTTTATCCTTTGATGTTGAGGTCCTATCATATGGCCCTCTGATTTTTCAGGATTCAGTTGTAGCCAAATGGCACTCATCCACTCCTGGAGCTCACCTAGACATATTCATGATTACTTATGAGCGTGAGTGAGTGAGTGAGTGAGTGAGTGAGTGAGTGAGTGAGTGAGTGAGTGAATGAATGAATGAGTTAGCATCCAATATACTGGTAGTTGGGTTCTCAGTACCCAGAGCAAAGTACAAGTACAGTTGTGTATCATCTGCATAATCAGGCCATGGTGCCTGATTATTTCATCCAGTGGTAGCATGTATACTGCAAAAAGCATGAGGAATAGTACAGAATCTTGTGGAACACCACATGGCAGTGGCACTTGTGATGATGAGTACAGTCTAGACGAAACTCTCTGTGATCTGCCATTGAGAAATTATTTGAACCCGTTAAAAACTGTGCCATCCAGTTACTGAACTTTAGCCTCTTACAGGATAACTTTTACTTGCTGAAAAGTGCTTGCTGCTTCTTTGCCTTGAAGAAGAAACTAAGAAAGAAGTTAATGAATGGAGGCCCCAGTGAAGACACTCCGCAGATCTGTTAGATCCTAACAATGCAGTGTGCAATAAAACAAGCCACCAGCAGGTGACATAAAGAAATGGTTGTCTTCTCATAACTGCTCCTCTACAGTGCATCATACATTTGCTCATCAGATGCTCAATCAGCTAAAAGAAGGTGCCCCCCCCCCCCCCCTCCCTGTGTCATAAATGCATTATTACATGGGGTTATTTGAATTAGCTGTTGGTGCAAGCAGACATCCTGTAGCACTGAGCTCATGTGATCATTCAGGGCGAATGTACTGAAAGCTGACCGCTAGATGATTTTATATGTTTCTCAGAATCACAGTGAGCATACTCCTACCAGTATATTGGATGCTCATTCATTCGTCCACTCGCATAAGTAATCATGAATATTCATGTAGTACACTTGAACAGCAGAGGTCAACAGATTACCACATTCATAGCTGCTCAGAAGATGGTAACTTTATGCAGACATACAAAGGGTCATTAGAAGAAACTAAGCAGCAACTGCAAAGTAACAGGTTGTATGCTCAAACAGGAACTAGTTTAATATGCAGCTGACAGGTCCATTCAATAAACAATTTTTATATGTGAGATTAGTTTAAAAATTCAATATTAGCCTTTTAAAACAATCAACACTTTTAGATGGGTGGAATATTCCAATCTAGCAATTACAGTCCATTACACAATAGGTTAGACAGAGGCATGTGTCAGCAGAAGCATGTGAACCGTCGTATGTTCAGCTGTGGTCCCCAAAGAGTCCCTTGCCAGTAAGGACAAATAGTAAATAAATATACAGCGATGGGTGATACCGTTTTACTTTTTCTAAGGGGTGTAAACATGCTGTCTGAGCTCTGCCCAGTTGGGGTTGATGGCAAGATTACCTACCTACCATCAGGCCCACAAGGTCAAAAGGGATATATTTATGTGTAATGTAAAATGTATTTAAGTTTAATAATACATTTTAACATATGGAAAACCGTAAACAGTTTGACTTATACTGATCTTTTTGGGTGAACTCTGGTATGAGGGTCTCTATTTCAGACACAAATATCCAAAAAGTCATCTCTACTCTTCAAAACCTCTGAAGGATTTAAAGTTACCTAAAGGTGTCTGCAGTCAACAGCAGATTTAATTTATTGAGCGCATATAAAAAAAAATACAAAAAAGAGAACACTTTTTACGCGCTTCAATAGCAGCACCCCACAGTACAACCCCTGCTAGCAGGAACAGAAATACATGTAGATATATGAACCAGAGGGCACTAAAACTCCAAGCTACAGTATTGTCCATAAAAGAGTAAAAATGAAATGTAATGTTCAATATAGTTTTAAAAATGCTTCTAATTATAACAATCCACAGTGTAAATTACCAACGGATTTGACTGGAGCAATAGAAATACTGACAGCCGTTTATTTCCGTTTAGCTGTGCATTAGAAAAGACATACAGCTCTTTTTCATTTTTGTTTGAAAGTGGACTCTTGCAAACATGTTTCAGATTCAAAGGGGTATATGCAATTGCGGTCGAATTCCCGAAAATGTCGAAAAACGGGACATTTTCGCCAAAAAAAAAAAAAAAAAATCGACAATGCAATACAGTACTTTTCGCCAAAAAAACGGCCAGTCCAAATTCGACTTTTTGAAATTCGACATTTGTCAAATTCGACATTTCTGCAATGGTACAAATGCGGCATTTCGACAAAAGTATATTCAATTGAAGATTGTAAATTTGACAACAGTGCTTTTAGACAGTAAATTCGTCATTTTCAATCCGCCACACTTTGCTGGCGGAATCTAATAAAAAAATTTAAAAACATGTTTTTTTGTGTGTTTTTTTTTATTGATAATAGCATATCTATTTATATTAGAAGGGATTAGGTACTTGGTTTGTCTATTTAGGAGGCACAAGTATTATTTATATATTTTTAAAAATATTACTTTTTTTTTTTTTTTTAATGGAATGGTGTAAAAATCAGAAAAAAAAATGTGTGGGATCCCCCTTCCTAAGCATAACCAGCCTCGGGCTCTTTGAGCTGGTCCTGGTTGCCAAAATACGGGGGAAAAAATGACAGGGGATCCCCCGTATTTTAACAACCAGCACCGGGCTCTGCGCCTGGTCCTGGTGCAAAAAATACGGGGGACAAAAAGAGTAGGGGTCCACCATATTTTTTGTACCAGCACCGGGCTCCACTAGCTGGACAGATAATGCCACAGCCGGGGTCACTTTTATACAGCGCCCTGCGGCCGTGGCATTAAATACCCAACTAGTCACCCCTGGCCGGGGTACCCTGGAGGAGTGGGGACCCCTTCAATCAAGGGGTCCCCCCCAAGCCACCCAAGGGCCAGGGGTGAAGCCCGAGGCTGTCCCCCCCATCCAAGGGCTGCGGATGGGGGGCTGATAGCCATGTGTAAAAATGTAAGAATATTGTTTTTTGCAGAAGAACTACAAGTCCAAGCAAGCCTCCCCCTCAAGCCAGTACTTGGAGAACCACAAGTACCAGCATGCAGGGGGGAAACAGGCCTGCTGGTACCTGTAGTTCTACTGCCAAAAAAATACCCAAATAAAAACAGGACACAGACACCGTGAAAGTATAACTTTATTACATACATGCCGACACACATACTTACCTATGTTGACACGCCGACTCTGGCCTCGTCTCCAATGTCGACGTCCGGGGTTACTGAAAATAAAATTATACTCACCTGATCCAGTTTCCAGTTCTTTTATTATAATCCATGTACTTGGCAAAACCAAAAAACGCATTTACCCGAACCAGAGGTACTAAAAGGGGTCCCATGTTTACACATGGGACCCCTTTCCCCGAATGCAGAGACCCCCTGTGAGTACTGTCACAGAGGGTCCCTTCAGCCAATCAGGAAGCGCCACTTCGTGGCACTCTCCTGATTGGCTGTATGCGCGTCGGAGCTGTCAGACGCGTATCGCACAGCCCCCTCCATTATCTTCAATGGTGGGAACTTTGCGGTCAGCGGTGAGGTCACCCGCGGTCAGTGGCTGACCGCGGGTAACCCCACCGCTGACCGCAAAGTTCCCACCATTGAAACAAATGGAGGGAGCTGTGCGATGCGCTGTCTGCCAGCTCAGACGCGCAAAGCCAATCAGGAGAGTGCCACGAAGTGGCGCTTCCTGATAGGCAGAAGGGACCTTCTGTGACAGGAGTCACGGGGGGTCTCTGCATTCGGGGAAAGGGGTCCCATGTGTAAACATGGGACCCCTTTCAGTCCGTCTGGTTCGGGTAAATGCGATTTTTGTTTTGCCAAGTACGTGGATTATAATAAAAGAACTGAACACTGGATCAGGTGAGTATAATTTTATTTTCAGGTACCCCGGACGTCGACATTGGAGACGTGGCCAGAGTCGGCGTGTCAACATAGGTAAGTATGTGTGTCGGCATGTATGTAATAAAGTTATACTTTCACGGTGTCTGTGTCCTGTTTTTATTTGGGTATTTTTTTTGCAGTAGAACTACAGGTACCAGCGGGCCCGTTTCCCCCCTGCATGCTGGTACTTGTGGTTCTCCAAGTACCAGCTTGCGGGGGAGGCTTGCTGGGACTTGTAGTTCTTCTGCAAAAAAGCAATATTCTTACATTTTCAACAAGGCTATCAGCCCCCCATCCGCAGCCCTTGGATGGGGGGGACAGCCTCGGACTTCACCCCTGGCCCTTGGGTGGCTGGGGGGCCCCCCTTGATTGAAGGGGTCCCCACTCCTCCAGGGTACCCCGGCCAGGGGTGACTAGTTGGGTATTTAATGCCACGGCCGCAGGGCGCTGTATAAAAGTGACCCCCGGCTGTGGCATTATCTGTCCAGCTAGTGGAGCCCGGTGCTGGTACAAAAAATACGGGGGACCCCTACTCTTTTTGTCCCCCGTATTTTTGGCACCAGGACCAGGCGCAGAGCCCGGTGCTGGTTGTTAAAATACGGGGGATCCCCTGTCATTTTTTCCCCCGTATTTTGGCAACCAGGACCGGTTCAAAGAGCCCGAGGCTGGTTATGCTTAGGAGGGGGGACCCCACGCAATTTTTTTTCGGGTTTTTTACCGTTTTAAAAAAAAATTAAAATCTCATCAAAATCCGTCAAATCGGCCGTTTTTCGACAGCGGGACTGTCGAATTCGTTTTTTATTGAATATGTCGAATTCCGGCACCCACCTGCCGGAATTCGACGGTCGAATTGTGTCGAATTTAAAAACGGGCGAAAAGTGCCGCAATTCGCCCGGAATTGCATATACCCCATAGAGCCATCAGGGTCCTACTCTACCCTAATTACTTTATCCCTGCTTCAGACATACTGTAGGCCTATTACAAAATTAAAAAAAATAATGTTGAGAGTCTAATTATATTTCTAAATAGCTTAGAGCTCAACAAATCATTGTACTTCTCTTACTTGTATTAAATATTTCTAACACAAACCAATAATCCTGATTTCCTATGGCTTTCACCTCATCTGTTATAAATAAATGTGCAGACACACCCAGAATGAAGTCAGATAGAGACTAGCCGGATGAATAGAAAAAGCAGCTTGGCATTAGAGAAAGTCCATGCCTTCAGAGAATAATATAACCCTGAATTATGAAAGACTTTGCCCAAGCATTAGCTGTTTGTGGAGCTAGAGGCTTGAAGACGGAACGACCATCGATGTAACAAGGGACTGAAACTATTTGTGTATAGCAGACAGTTTGGCACAGCCAGAACATTGGGGTTTTAACTTTCTGCCAAACGGCCTAGTTACTCACTGTGCTGATGTAGGAACTCAATTGCTCCAATCTAACCATAAGATATCATATGCCTAATATATATTGTTTTATACAGTAAGAAGATATATTATTTGATATTCCTTTAAAGTGTTATTGAACAGACAACATGCTTAGTAAAACATATATGGACACTTGGCCTACTGTAGCTGTGGGAGTCTTGGTTGCCTTTGAAGGAGATTTCAATTTTCATTTCAAGTGTGCAGATTAGAATGTGTATATGGCTGCCCTTTAGACAGTTTACTTACATGATCAATGTTACTATGTTGTGTTTATTCTGTGCAAGTTATATATTACATGTTAAAAAATGTATAGTGGTTCTATGATTTTGTTACATAAACAAAAAAGTGGGACATATTTTAGAGATGTCACATGAGTATGATTATCTGAGTCACGCCAGCTTACATACATGTTGTTACAATACCAGTAGATTAGTGATTAAACCTCTGTTGCCTCTTTGTGAGGTCTTCACCTATAGCAGTTGCCTTTCCCTTAATGCTAGACATGCTGACAGGTTGTCATAGGCAATTATACCTTTTTACCTATTTACCTAAGTAGAACTCCTAGGGCAAGGATATCTTTCAGAACATGGTAATATTCACTAAGCAACAACAGCAAATGTCTCTTTCAATGTTGGTCAGCTCTCTTGTGGCTTCTGGCCAGTCACAGACTTGTAGCATCAACACTCAGCTCATTGGTAACAGTACTTTGGGGTATTAAAATGAAATAATAATAATAATGCAGAATAATACACAGGGATCAGATGCACAGAAAGACATTTGAGAGCCAGCAGAGGTCAGATGTAGATGTATTCTGAAAACCAGCCTGGTAATCAATGCACAGTAGTACAATAAGCAGGGAATGGAGACATGTAGCTCAAGGTCAGAGGATATAAATGGTCAGATGGAAGTATGTAGAGTGAGGTCAGGAGGCAGCGCTAAACTGGCAAAACGATGTACAGTGTGCAGAGTGAGGTCAGGAGGCATATTGCGTTGGTATACAGCAGTGGGTCCCAAACTCGGTCCTCCAGGGCCCCCAACAGTTCATGTTTTCCTGGTCACCCAGAGGTGAACAGTTGTATTCATATGCACTGATACATGTTAAAAGATCCACAGGTGGAGCTAATTATTTAACTTGTGATTCTGTAAAGATACCTAGAAAACGTGATCTGTTGGGGGTCCTTGAGGACCGAGTTTGGGAACCAACGGTTTACAGCAATGTCAAGCAGGCAGATTTGTGTTGTCAAGGTTAGTAGGCAGATCGGGTCTGTACACCGCAATATCATACAGGCAGACTAGTGTTAGAAGAGCAGGGTAAGAAGGCAGAGCAGGTAAACAGGTCAGTCACCTAGTACTGACTGGTAGGTGAGGACTCACTATAAGCCAGAGTTTCCCAAACTCAGTCATTACAATTCTGGTTTAAAAGATATTCATGCTTGAGCACAGGTTACTTATTTATTACCTCAGTCAACTGGATTTAACTATCTGGACACAAGCTGTAATCATGGAGTTTGGGAAACTGCTATTAGCACTTAAGTTATAATACCCCTTTCAGACATAGTCAGAATTCCAGGTTGTTGCTGGGGCTCGGCCAGACTACCCGGGACTCGCTTATGTCTGAAAGGTACCAACACAGAAACACGTTCTTGGGTCGGCGCCCCTGCTACTGACCAAGGTTTTTCCGGGGACCTTTATCCTGGGCAGACAACCTGGGTTAAGTGTGAATAGTACGACACTGGATATTACTCCCGGGTCGCACTTAGAAGCTTTAGATTGGCCATGACTGCCAGGATGGGGTCGGGACTGCCAAGAAGGAGCCAATAAGAAGTCGGACTGGCTGCTAACACCCTGGACTGTTTGCTGTCTAAGATGTGCTTCCAGCTTCCCTCGGCTGGTGTATGACATGTATGTGTGTGTATGAGTGTGACATGTGTGTATGTATGAGTGTGACGTGTGTGTATATGAAATATATGTGTTTATATGGCATGTGTGTGAGAAAAGACTGGCAGCCGTGGCTTGTAGGGGGTTTAGTAGCACAAGGCAAACGGGGTGTGGTCCCACCACAAGGGGTGTAGTCTCATAGAATGTGCAGTGTGTGGGCCGCAAATGCAACTTGCTAAAATTTGAGAGCAAAGAGGAAGAATTACACTTTTATTAGCAGTGTCATTATAAACAATTTTAGTATTAGGCAGTGGGTCATGGGGCGAGAGGGGGGCAGGGTGATGGGAAGACAAAGAGAGGATGAGAAGCAGTGGGTGACATGGAGAGGCAGAGGGTGATGAAGAGTGGGTGAAAGGGAAAGGTAGAGGGTAACAGGGAGATGATGATAAGCAGTGGGTGACAGGGAGAAGGAGTGGGTGCCAGGGAGAGGGTGATGGGGATAAGGTAACAAGCCAAGGGAAACTGGGAAAGGGGGGACAGGGAGAGGGATAGGGTGATGGGGAGTGACAAGAGGAGTGTGACAGGGAGAAGCAGTTGGTGAGAGGCAAAGGTTTACAGGGAGAGGCAGAGGTCTCTGTATGAGGGAGTTCATGGGGCAAATTGGGTTGAAAGGGCTCAAGGGACATGAAGGGAAAGTATTAGTGGGGGAGACACTAGCGCTAAAAGGAGAGAGAGGGAGGGAGAAAAAGGGTTATGAGGGGGAGTGGACAGAGGGAGAAAGATAGGGGGAGGGAAAAATAGGGGAGGAGGGAGAGAGGGGGAGAGAGAGAGACCTCTGACCTGCAGCAAGTCAGCTGTTCATTTCCGTGAGCCCGTTTCTGGACACAGTGCAGAGCTGCTGCTGTAACGTCAGCCTGAAGTTCTATCACAGTGGGAGACTGACTTTGGGCTGCCAGGCTTATGCATTTCATGGCCAGACTCGGAAGAACATCATGCGTTTCTTTTGACTGAACGTCAAGCGCAACAGGTCCTGAGTTGCATCTAGCAGCGGCATGCATTCCAATGTCTCCCGGAAGTATATAGCTCCCTGGCCAGTCAAGTCCCTCTCTCCCGTGTCTGCCATGGTGCCAGGGCACATGCCCCACTCACCCCATGCATCTGGAGGCGTGGTTGACCTTGTGAGTGTGCAGCCGTATCAGTTTGCCATCTCAGCCGGACTGATAGGGAAGAGCTGTGAATTTTTCTGAATCACAGTTGTCTGTGAATTAACGTCAGCTCAGAGCCTGTGTAATTGGTGCCGTCATAGTCTGCTTGACTGATAGGAAAGAAAAGAGTGTGGTGGCCTCTTTCATAGAAAAGGCAGTTGCAGCTGTGTTCCCACTAGGGAGGCCAATCCCTGGCCTTTTTTTCAATCTCCAGATTTGTCTTTATCTGTATTGGTCCGTGTCACTGAATGCCTTTCTGCTGTGTCATCTTGGATGTCATCTCACCACTTCAAATGTAATATTTTCAAAACAGAGGTAATTATATTTCCACCGGCCAATACTAGTTACCAACCTGATATCTCTATCACTGTTGAGAACTCGACAATGAATCCTACCCCACAAGCTTGCTGCCTTGGTGTCATCCTTGACTCTGAACTGTCCTTTGTTCCCCACATTTAATCTGTCTCATACCTTACACAAGACACTGCAAAAACTGTAATCCATTTTCTCATTATCTCCAGCATTGATTCTTGCAATTAATCTCCTTACTGGTCTTATCAAAAAGAGACTCTCACCACTACAATCCATTCTGAATGCAACTGCGAGGCTAATCTTCCTTGCTAGATGTTCATCGTCTGCAGATCCACTCTGTTAGTCCCACCATTGGTTACCTGTATTCTACAGTATTCAATATAAAATACTTTTACTCAAACACAAGGCCATTAACCAAACTACACTTATGTACATCTCTTTACTTATGTCAATATATCTCCCAATCTGACCTCTTTGCTCTTCACAAGATCTACATCTCTCAGCCACACTCATTACTTGCTCCCATTCACGATTGCAGGACTTTCTTCGGGCTGCACCCACTCTGTGGAATGTACTACCATGTAAAATAAGACTCTGCTCAAGCTTTCCTATCCAATTATTTCCCCAACGTACAGTCTACACATATCCTCACATATTTTCTCTTCCTTCACTTTCCCTTCCTCCTGACCCTGGTTCATCATTGCTGTAATGTGATATCATGCAGCCAAGAACCTTTGCAATCTGGTGGACTGGACAGCTATGCAATAGATAGCACTTGACCTTGTGTATTAATGCCTATTTCCCCATAGACTGTAAGCTTGCGAGCAGGGCCTTCCTACCTCTGACTGTTTGTTTATTACCCAGTTTTGTTTTATCACTGTTTCCAATTGTAAAGCGCAACGGAATTTGCTGCACTATATAATAAACTGTTAATAAATAATAAATAAATAATTGACGTCAGTACTTTGTAGGTATATCATGTGCAGTGATTACTGCAGACTCCCTTCTTGGCAAACTGTCCACAAGTTCCTGGACAACAGCAGGTGGTATATTTTGCCATTCCGCCTTAAGTACAGTGACCAACTGTGACACTGAAGAAGGTTGAGTCGACCTAGAACGCACCCGTCGCACCAATTTGTCCCGGAGGTTCTCAATTGGGTTAAATTCTTGACTCTGAGCTGGCCAGTCTGTCTAGGTTACTGAATTTTCTGTATATCAGTCCAGCATCGCCCTGGAAACATGACAGGTGGCATTGTTGTCCTGATAAAAAAAAAATTATCAGTTCCACAGAACTGCCACAATGAAGGGAATAGAGAGTTATCTATACTTCTTAGAATTAATGTGACCATGCATTACAACTAGTGGACCCATTCCAGGTCACCACCTCCATGCTATACTGGCATCAGATGTTCTCCTGGCAATCAACAAACCCAAACACATCCATCTGATCTGAAAAGTGTAAATCGTGATTCATCACTCCATGACACTGCCATTGTTCCACTGTCCAGTTTTTGCGCTATTTCCAACATCGTAAGTGATGGGCTGAATTTTTCTTTGCGATTAGAGGTTTTTAAGCAGCTGCTTACCCTTAATATGCAAGTGCGTGGTCCTCCCTACCAAACATTCTTGTCACAACTGGCACATTAGTCTCCACTGGAACTCGTATGCAATGGTATGCATAGGACAACCCCTGATCTTTTGCAGCTCCCTGGTTAGTACTCTCTGCAGTTTTGGGGGTTTCAGGGTGCATTCTTGCAATGACAAAAGACACAGTGGATTTAGGAACCTTCCTAACTAAGAACTATCTTCAGCATAAAGAAGAACAAGGAGTCCTGGAAGTGATGATATGGCTCCCCCAGAGTACTGATCTCAACATCATCGAGTCTGTCTGGGATTACATGAAGAGACAGAAGGATTTATGCAAACCTACATCCACAGATGATCTGTGGTTAGTACTCTAAGATGTTAGGAACAACCTCCCTGCTGTGTTCCTTCAAACACCGTGTGCAAGTGTACCTAGAAGAACTGATGCAGTTTTGAAGGCAAAGCGTGGTCACACCAAATACAAAATGTGATTTGATTTAGATTTCTCTTCTGTTCATTCACTTTGCATTTTGTTAATTGATAAATATAAACTACTAACACTTTTCTTTTTAAAAGCACTCTTATTTTGCAGCATTTTTTTCACACCTGCCTAAAGCTTTTACACAGTACTTTGGGGGATCGGGTCGCATGGCAGATGGCCGTCATTACCTAGCAATCGCCTCTGCCTGATTGACAGGCAGAGGCGAGCGCTGGGTGGGAGGGGGCGGCACGGCGGCGCATGGGCGCTGTTTTCACGGTGCGGTCCGGCCAACGCAGGCGTGGCCAGACCGTGCGGGGGGAAGGGGGGGACCGGGCTGCAGCTGCTGTGTTATGTCAGGCGCAGCCGCTGCGACCCGGGGGAACCAACGACGAGTACAAAAGCATCACTGCTGTGCGTTGCTTTTGTACTTGTGCGGGGGGGGGGAGGGCTGGCTGACATGCGGTGCTGACTAGCCCTGTGCTGGGCGTCCCCCCGCATGTCTGGGAAGATGATCGTAGCTGCACAGCTATGATCAACTCGGAATGACCCCCTTTACTTGTCCCATATCTTCTAGCCCATTATTGTGTCCTTTGCAGAATATTACCCCAAAAATGAAATGTAATTATTGCCCAAATTAATCTAATTAGAAACTTTTATTGGCGTAATTAATGATTAGGGGGTGTCCCAAGGGTTTTGAAGCAAGTCCTAACATTTTTACCTTTATAATAGCGATTTTCCCAAAGTTTTTACCTGCTCAGGGGATGCAAAAAAAAAAGGTGTGTTAAAGCCTATTGAAAATTACTATAGCTAAATTTGTGCAGCTAATTGAATAAGAAACCTCTTGCAGCCGGGCGTGTTATCTGGCACACTGGAACTGCACTGACTTGTGGGAGTGTCAAGGGAGTGTCGTGGGCATGCTACCTGGGAAGGAAAGCCTTTTTCTGACATAACTCTTGCACCTAGCATGGGGCTGATGATGACAGTTGCGGTGGTTGGTGTAAAACCAATGGGCTTTCCACTTACAGATGCACAAATCCCCTCATTAGCCCTACAGAGTCACTCATAAGCATTAGGTAGTAAAGCTGGCTTCCACGGTTACCTGCAAATACAGCTACTTTGCATCCGACTCAGAAAAGGACCCATACACTTTACCCACTGTTCATTAGACTATCTCTGTCTACAAAATCACATTTCTGCATTTGTATTCAGAAATAATATATTAGTTTGTATTCTATATGGAACACATTGATCTGCCCATGACTAGACTACTCCTTCAATAACAGGAAGTTAATATTTGCACTCCTTACAATTGACATCCTCCATCTACTCATGATAATGTCCATAAAACAAGAGGAAGCTGCTCAGATATAAGTACAAGTCACATAAAAACACATTGCATTAATCTTTGTTTGGAAATGACCTCCACCATTGAGGTTGATCAAATATTTATGTGTACAAAATGTTATTTTTCATTCTAACAACATGGAATATATTGATCAAGTTCTAAACGTAATAGTGGCGATTTCCTTGTGAATACAAAATGTCAGTTGTTTTTCTTTCTCAAGGTCAGCCTTTCACATTAATACTGCACCAAAAGTATTTCCTGTGACCTTGTATATCATGAACTGAAAAAAAAAATCTGTTTCTATTTGCAAGTACAACTTTCATTGGGAGCACTATTCACAGTTTTACTGCCACCCTGTGAGAAACTCTCTCTACAGATGGATGAGAAATTGTATTTCATCTAGACATAAAGTGTAACCTCGTGTCCTCTGTCAGGTCATGCTGATGAACACGTCCCAAGGGATTCTTTGCATGGATTTTTTACCTTTAATTGAACTATTTTAAGTTTGAAACACTTTTCCAAAGCTTGTTCATGGTAAAGCCTAACAATAGATGCTGTCATACTGTACCTGCCCTCCCAAGCCTATCTGAAAGTGACTATTCTATGTGTTTATGCAACTGTGTTTAACCTCTGATGTTTAATGCCTGGTGAACCTGAAAAGCCAGGGTAATCTGTGCATAAACTGCTGGCAGGCTTGGACTGGTCCACCGGTATCCGTTTGGATGGTCGACAGTCAATAGGTCGACCACTATTGGTCGACATTGACATGGTCGACATGGACACATGGTTGAAGCGTGGAAATTGTCAACACATGAAAGGTCGACACATGAAAAGATCAACATGCGTTTTTCACATTTTTTTTCTTTTGTGGAACTTTTCCATACTTTACGATCCACTCGGGCTAAGATTGGGAATGGTAACCTGCATGGCAAGCGAAGCGAGCCATGCGTGGGGACGCGGTGCACTAATTGGGGTTCCCCGTCACTTTACGCAAAAATTGACACCAGAAAAAGTTTTTAAAAAACTCATGTCGACCATTTGTCCATGTCGACCATGCCAATGCCGACCAATAGTTGTCGACCTAATGACTGTCGACCATAACATGGTCGACCATTCATACCAGAACCTGGTCCACCAGGGAGCCCCACTGAATCATAGCCACCCACTTCTCCTATCATGGGATGGTGGGGCCTATGGCGATTGCATTATTCGCTAGAGCGGAGCGCAAGGTGCAGTGCAGCTGCTTGCTGGTTGATTCTTCAAGGCTGTTTTAAATGGCCTGACGGTGGTGGGTAAGTTAATGGGGCAGCTACACACAATGTACTACTGGGTAATGAATCCCATGAGACTCTGCCCATAACATGCTCCTCTGACCTATGGAGATCATCAGCAGCAGCACATCCGCATGGGAGTGACTCATTGTGAGGCTGTGCTGCAGTGCACAGGGCACCCAATAAACAACTGACTCTTCCTCATTGTGTTTTCTTTTTTTACTAAGGGGGCCAGAACTCCTTCCGAGTTGGTGTTATTCTGAGTTGGTGTTTTGCCAGTTATCACCACCAAAGGCTTTGGGGCTCCTCCCACAGCAGCCTTTCAGTTACACTTCCAGTAAATAAATACACTTTAAGAATCAATAGCATGAGCCTCACAAGGTATAGGGTAAGAACACAGAGGTCAGAATGTGAAATTAAGTTTTAAATTCAAGAATAATAATAACTTCAGAGCTTATAGTTACAAAAAAGATAGAAAGTATATATGATTTTATATATATATATATATATATATATAGAGAGAGAGAGAGAGAGAGAGAGAGATCTCTGAGGAAGAAATATGTCCTCACTTTGCGCTGATAAATTGAGCTACACCTCTAGGAAAGTACAATATGATAAAGATACAAAGTTGGGTATTTCCAAAGGGAGCTAATATGAACAGAAAGATGTACTTTCTCCACCAATAATAACAACAGTTAAAAAAGTACAAATGTATTCATAAGAGCAAACTAGTCATAAAATGACTTGTAGTCTCTGATAGGACAGTATGATTTACAGTTTGCAATGAACAATGACATCCAATTTTGCTATTAGACAATAAACAATGTAGATGATGGCGATAAAATGAAGATTCTGATAGCAATTCAGGTCAGTATAAAAACCCAACACGTTTCGTCCATAGGACTTCTTCAGGGGTCTTATATCAATGTACAATTATACGGCCCTTCTATAGTCGTTAAATAGACATTGGAGTTCAAAAATAGAAGGTCGATACGAGATCTTCTACAGATCATGTGACAGTAGTTCACAACAAATGCAGTATGGACATGTCAATGCCAATAGTTCACTTCAGTGTCACAAACCATGTAAATATCATTCACAGTGGATAGCTGTACACAAAAAGTTTCTCACAGCCAAATAGTATCCAAAACAATAGTTTTATATATGACATTTCCACATAGAATATACATGGGAAGGTGATATCTAGAAAAATAGCATTTTTATAACTGGTTGTACCTCACAGTGTGTTTTATTGTTTTACTGTAGGGGTCACTGTGTTTAATTTTTAGTATGGGGGCTAATGTCAAAATCTGATTAAGAGAGAAGGGAGCCTGTGTGCAGGCCCCTCCTCTCTGGCAGCATCCTCTCTGGTGGAGTCTATGGTGCATGCGCAGGATTAGGGGGACATGGCGCCTGTTTCTTGTACCCGAGACATATCTGTTGTGCATGGGCAAATCACCGGGATAATGGCTGCCTCACTATTTGCAAGTGATTTATGTCTGAAGCAGCGGCCGCCGTGGGACTCCAAAGGGGTAAGTATAATTACATGGGTGCAGAGCAGTGGTGCAAGTATGCAGGTACGCTCGGGTACGGAGTACCCTTAAGAATTTGGCAGCAGATACGCAGTACCACACACTGCATACTTGCACCCATGACTGCCATTACCGCAATTATAATGCACTACCGAGCAACAAGACCATGGTGTTTGGTAGCATGACTGCACCGCCTACTTTGTCAGGGCTACAGGGAGTGCAACGGTGATGTCATGAGATCACATTACGTTTCCTCTCATGGTGGCAGTGGATGGTGCGAAGAGAGGAGCCTGGGGACTGGGCTGGGTGACTTTTCTCGCAGTGTTCAGTTGTTTTCCTTCACTTGGCTCAAGTGATGTATCGGCACTGAGCGGCTTTTGTTCTTCACAGGCTGGGCTGCTGGGCAAGTATCTGGCTTCACTATGGGGTAATTATTTTTTTAATATAATGTGGACACTACTATATATTTCTATTATTATGGGATATTACTACAGGTTGAGTATCCCTTATCCAAAATGCTTGGGACCAGACATACAGTATTTTGGATATTGGATTTTTCCGTATTTTGGAATAATTGCATACCATAATGAGATATCATGGTGATGGGACCCAAATCTAAGCACAGAATGTATTTATGTTACATATACACCTTATACACACAGCCTGAAGGTAATTTTAGCCAATATTTTTTATAACTTTGTGCATTAAACAAAGTGTGTGTACATTCACACAATTAATTTATGTTTCATATACACCTTATACACACAGCCTGAAGGTCATTTAATACAATATTTTTAATAACTTTGTGTATTAAGCAAACTTTGTGTACATTGAGTCATCAAAAAACAAAGGTTTCACTATCTCACTCTCACCCAAAAAAGTCAGTATTTCTGAATATTCCGTATTTCGGAATATTTGGATATGGGATACTCAACCTGTATATATTTCTATTGTAATGTGGGCACTACTATATATGTCTGTTATTATGGGGTTATTACTATATGGCCCTCATTCCGAGTCGTTCGCTCGGTATTTTTCATCGCATCGCAGTGAAATTCCGCTTAGTGCGCATGCGCAATATTCGCACTGCGACTGCGCCAAGTATCTTTGCTATGAAGATAGTATTTTTACTCACGGCTTTTTCCTCGCTCCGGCGATCGTAATGTGATTGACAGGAAATGGGTGTTACTGGGCGGAAACAGGCCGTTTTATGGGCGTGTGGCTGAAAACGCTACCGTTTCCGGAAAAAACGCAGGAGTGGCCGGAGAAACTGGGGAGTGGTTGGGCGAACGCTGGGTGTGTTTGTGACGTCAAACCAGGAACGACAAGCACTGAACTGATCGCACAGGCAGAGTAAGTCTGGAGCTACTCTAAAACTGCTAAGTAGTTTGTGATCGCAATATTGCGAATACATCGGTCGCAATTTTAAGATGCTAAGATACACTCCCAGTAGGCGGCAGCTTAGCGTGTGTAACTCTGCTAAATTCGCCTTGCGACCGATCAACTCGGAATGAGGGCCAATATTTGTATTGTAATGTGGGACACTACTATATATTTCTATTATACCTGGGGCACTACTACAGTATATATTCCGGTTATAATGGGGGCATTACTATGTATTTTTAGTAAATTGGGGGCATTACAATATAGTTCTAGTAAACTGGGGTTATTACTATATATTTCTAGCCTTGCCTCCAGAGTGCAAAGAAATGGACTGTGCTGTGTGGCCACGCCCCTAATGTAATTTCGGCACACTCAGTACCACTAAGAAAACATTTCTACTTGCACGACTGGTGCAGAGTGTGCGGTGAGTGGCCCCCTGGTATCAGGGGACCGTGTACTCCACACACCCTGACCCTTACAGATACTCCAATGCATGATGTTGTAAAAAGTGTTTATGTATACTAAAACTTTGTCATTGGTTTTCCATGGAAAAAATCCAGCATTGGCAGTGTGAAAGGGGTATTTGAGAATCAGACAGAGGGTCTGATTCTGAGGTGGATGCCAAAGTACACATAGCATAAAATAAAACATATTGTTTCCCTGCTGTACATCCATGCAGCCGAATGTGCAAGGACTGAAACGCCCACTTTCAGCATCCGTGCATGTATAATACTGATTGGTGTATCCTTAAACGCGATCTTCAGTCGCACCATTGAAACTGCCCTATGGCAGGTGCAGTGTCTCTGTCTGACCATGGCCTCCTATGCAGCCACTTGTATTGACACTCCCATAATGCACCCACTGAACAGACCATTTTCGTATTCATTTCTAGTAACCGCCCTGGAACGTCCATCACTTCCACAATATTTCTAATCGCAATAGCACCTTTCTGCATATACTCTATGTAACGCATGCACCATACAAGTTTTTAGAAATTTTTGCGCAATTGGAAAAGTCATTCAACTATGGGAACATGAGCCTTGCGTGCGGCTTAGATGCTGCTCTGAAGCAGGCCCTGAGTATTATAAAATACAGAGGGGCCAATGTGGACCAAATACATAGGTATAAAATGCTCCAGAATCATTTTTTTTTTCTCAGTTTGCTGCGCTGGACGGATCT
Source organism: Pseudophryne corroboree (assembly GCF_028390025.1). Taxonomy (NCBI): domain Eukaryota; kingdom Metazoa; phylum Chordata; class Amphibia; order Anura; family Myobatrachidae; genus Pseudophryne; species Pseudophryne corroboree. The sequence continues at coordinate 307,569,230 of NC_086446.1, forward strand.
CGAACTGCATCCATCTCTCTCATCCACATGTATTACCTGTTCCCACTCAAAATTACAGAACTTTACGTGGGCTTCACCCACTCTGTGGAATGCCCTCCCACGCACAATAAGACTCTCCTCTAGTCTCCAAACCTTTAAACGTTCCCTGAAAACTCACCTCTTCAGACAAGCTTATCAAATTCCGGACCCACCCACATAACCTTCAATGCTTCCCTATCCAGGTACATCCTCTCTGTACAGTCCACATAACCTCACATTTTGTCTTCCAACATTGCTAGGTGATCATATCATACAACCCATTAAGAACCTAGCAATCTGGTGGACCATTATGTAACAGGTTGCATCTATCCTTGTGTATCAATGCCTATTTCCCTATAGATTGTAAGCTTGCGAGCAGTGCCTTCCTACCTCTATGTCTGTCTGTCTGTCTGTCTTTGTCCAGTTTTGTTCTATAACTGTTGTTCTAATTGTACAGCGCAACGGAATATGCTGCGCTTTATAAGAAACTGCTAATTAATAAATAAATAATAAATCTCTGTAACTGCATATGCACTAGTTGTATGGATAGAGAAGTAGGATACAGTATATGCCAGGTAGAAGCCAGGAGAAAACACTAGTACAGTATACAGTTTTTGCCTGTATTTTTTGGAATGACCATCCACTAGGGCCAACCTGATACACTTTGGGGGACACATTGGGTGACCCTCTAAGCTTCATAAGGATATATGGGGATACTGTGATAAAGTTGATGTTACAGGATGTCCTGCTAGTATGATGAGGATCAATGATAAATGTGGAAAGATGCATTTGTTTATTTTTATACTATACTATGGTGCTCATATAATTGCTGACCACTCCTCTCTGGTCAGATTGCCACATCCCTTCCAGCAACTGGCCATGCCCCTTAGTGGGCCTCTGTGATTTACATCCCTGTGGTTGGTCCTTCATGCTTCAGTCCGCTGGTGATCCTAAAGTCCTAATTTCACACTTTACTGTCTTAAGGGTCTATTCCTCATCACTTAATTTCTGCATATGCAGCGATATGTGGTCGCAGCAGCTAGGCAGGATGGTCAGTATGCAGAGTGGCCTTGCCCTGCACTGGGCCACCCCCAGCATGTGAAAAAGTAGTAGCAGATTCTGCTTTTTAGCAGAATCGGCTACTCTTACTGAATAGTGAATAGGGTCCATAATTAAGAACAACTACCCTAGAGCACACAATAAGCATAATATGGGATGGTGCAGACATTTTGGGTAATAACTTCTAGGGTTATAAATTCAAACCATAAAAGGTACCAGGCGAGGCAGCCATCTTGAGCGCACTATGTAGGATTATCCTGAAGAGATAACACAAAATGGGTGGTTACAGTGGTCCTAACGCTAGGAATAGGGTCCCAATATAACCGATAGATCCATATCACATTTCAGTAGGGAAGATGAAGTGGCAGATGCTGATGCAAGGTGAGGAGGGGAGAAAGATCTAGATCCCCCATGATCTCAACTGTGAAGGCCGGTGCCTATGGGAAGTCACTGGTAGAGCAAGATGAGGCCGAGGTCAGCAGCTCAAGGCTGCAGCTGGGCCAGAAAAGTAGGACACACACTCCAGAGCTATCCTCTGTAGCCTCATGTAAACCCTGACATGCAGTGCAGTGTGGACATCCAAGGCCAGCATGTGAGAGCCACAACTCTCTGCAGAGTTTCTGTGGCTTATGGGAGCTGTCTGGCAATTTGTTGGGCCAAATTCAGGCAGGCTGGATGGCAAGCTGCATCTTTCTCTTCTAGCAGTGGGATCAGTGTTGCTTGGGTGCCATTGGCAGTGGTGTCCTGTGCTGGGGCTTTAGCCTTTGCCCACTTACATAAGAAGGCATGTCCTAACTCCACGGTGCCACTGACCGCCCCCACTGTGTGCAGCGAGGCAGTAATGGACCAAAGTGTGAAGCATCAGCACTGTGGATATAGGTAAGTGCTTGGGAGAAATGCCATGCAGGCAACTTCAGATAATCTCGGGGGACTGATGAACTCGGGGGCCCAGTCCATCAGAAATCTTAGGCCCCGAGTGAAGAGCTTGCTGGGGGCGACCTCTCAGTACAATAGCCGGAAGTATGTACTACTCACACTAGATAACTTACAGGTGTGTCAGGATGGCTAATTAACAGAGTGTTCTTTATTACACTAGCGTATGTGGTAGAATCCAAAGAGAAGGACCAGTGATGTTTGATACTATAATAAAAGTTGACTATCTGTAAAAGGTCAGGAATGCTGATATAGCAGCTGAAGGATCTGGTGTATCAATCACTGACTACCCACAAAAAGATCAAGTCTGGCAATCTTCAGATCTTTCATAAACATCTTTATTGAATCTAGAGTGACATAAGCATGCAATGTCACTTGAAGTGAGATAAATTAAACCTACATAACAAAGTCAATTTATTAAAAACCGGTGTTCTGCATTTAGTAAATCCGGTGGGAGGTTCTCCATAGGTCAAATTGTTTCTCACTGCCATCCATGGTCAGATAATATGTTCCTGCTGTACAATGTGCTTTAAAATCTGAGAAGCAATTGTAAAAATGTCAAGGACTAGATCTCAGTAAGTGTATTTAGGAACTTCGGTGAGGATAAATGTGTCTCCTTTTTACTCCAAGACTCTGTTAGGTTAAGTAGCCCTTCATTTCCAATAAACCAAACGTTAGGTCAAATGTTTTATGAATTACTTATTTTTTGCAATGCAAGAAGGATTGCACCTTTAAGACATAGAATATCATAAACCACAGACTATTTTTATTCAACACAGAACAAATAAAATATTCACTAGCCCACTCTATCAAGCTGATATCTCAAAACCCTGTGACCTCCAGGTATTATACATCAGCCTTTGTAACATCCTGTGCACTATGTCAAACCTGTATTCGCTGATAACAAACGCCAGATGGCTTAAAGCAATTCCCTGAACCCTTAAATTGACTGCCAGTACGTGGGGAGAGAGTGGAAGGATTGTGAACTGGGATTTGGCTAACACCCTACTCTATGTACAACCTGCTGGTGATCACATTACTGGCTTCGGCGTTTGCTAAATTAATTTAAATGTGCTTGGAGCATGCAGAAGGTAAACTCTGCGAGGGATTCAAGAATAAAAGGTGAGGGATAAATGCATTAAATTGGAAGAATAATTGAGATACAATCACAGCAGTGACATAGTTTTTATGGCAAGTGTTCAACTGGCTTGTATCATTTTATAGTCATGACATATCATTTGCAGGGGCTGCAGTCTTGTGTCCTCAGATTATTGTGCTCATATTATACCTATGCCTCAACACTGCAAGTAATACGTATTGCTAAAAGGAACAAATTCTCGTTTGAGAGCAGTGATACTGCAGTAAATTTTTTAGACGTTACACTTTATGTAGAAGATGGACAGATACATACAAAATGTTTCACGAAGCCAACTGATTCAGGCACATTCCTTCAAGCAGGGAGTTGTCACCACCCTAATTGGTTAGAATCAATTCCAGTGGGACAACTAAGAAGACTTAAACGCAATTGTTCTAAAAATAAAAATTATACAAAACAAGCAGAATTAATTAAAAATAAGTTTATAGCTTCAGGATACCAAGAAAAACTTATTGATGAAGCCACCGACAAAGTAGAGAAAATTGATTGGAAGGACTTACTGATCAATAAGTCTAAATCAATAAAAAATGCATCAACATATAACTGGGCATTTGTGACAACTTATAGCAGCCAATATAAGAATTTGGAAAGTATTATATCAAGACACTGGGGAATCTTGAAGAAAGATCCCATTATAGGGGAACAACTACCCAAAAGACCAAAATGTATCTATAGAAGAGCGCCTACCATTGGGTCTAAGGTAGTGAAAAGTTTACTTCCATCTGAAAAAGCAAAACCAGTAAGGGTAAAGTCTAAAGGCTTTTATAGATGCGGAGCCTGGATTGGCTGTAAAGAAATTAGAGGTGACACTGACAATAAAAAACTGACTGAGGTGGTAATTAATGGAAAAACTGAAAAAATGTATGAATTTATAACATGTAACGTCAAAAATGTAGTTTATGGAATAGAGTGTTCCTGTGGGCTATATTACATTGGACGTACGTCCAGACCTTTAAAGGTGAGGTTAGGAGAGCATCTACGTAACATAAAGAAGTGTCTACAAACCCATGCCCTATCTGAACATTTCAGACTAAAACATAACAGTAATACATCTGAAATCAAAAGATTTTTTGGTTTAAAATGGGTATCAAGACGTCGTCGACAAAGGGATCTTGCTACCCAACTAGCAAAGGCTGAAATTAAATTAATCTTTGAATTAGGAACACTGAAACCAGGGGGGTTTAATTCAGATTTTGAGATCAAATGGTTTTTATAATAATATACCACTGAGGACTTTCTTTTTATCTGTTATTTATGCCCCCCTCTTATTATATTCCCCCTGTTTTTATGCCCCTTTTTATGGCCTCCTTTTTATGCCTCATAAAATTATTAGAATAAAGAGCACATGGTTCTTCATCTTATATTATCTATCTCCTCCATTTCACTTTGATTATTCCCTGCCGTCCACTTCTTAACTTTTCCCTCTCTCTAAGGAATGTTGTATTTATCATAAAGTTTTTTTTATATATTTTTCTGTTGCATAGTCTACAATCCGGCATACCCAGGAGTTTACTATGTATGTAATGATCTGAAAATTGGAACCGAGAGAGCTGTTACCTGGTACCGTCACCATGACAACGGACGTAACATCATAACATTGGATAGGGTACATTGACGGTCCGGGACGGAAGTGACATCAGTTTGCCATGGAAACAGACGCTGACTATAGAGATGCACCATGGGACGTGTAGGAACTTGAGGATTTGAAGCGGAAGTGACGTTGCATCACTATGGAAACAGGCATCGATTGCAGCTAGGAAACATGGGACTTGTAGGAAATCGATGTACAGACATCAGCTGCGATCGGTGCCGTTTCATTGGCCCATGGGCATTTAAATATTAATTTGGTTTGGGGCTCCACATACAAACTCCTTGAAAAACACCCCAGTACCGGGGTGGAAACGCGTTGGTGGTGCCAGCAAAGGGTCGCCAAGGACAGCTGTGTGACTGTGAAGCCGGAGGACTGGGAACAGCATAAATAACACAGAGGGTGCCCGGGACTCACCTTTTTCATGCTGATCTTGAACTGAATATTTCAGTTCAAAGTCTCTGGTAATTACATTGATCACGACTGTATTGACGACCTGCTGTATATGTATTTTATGTGGAGCTAAAGATTGTGTTTTTAAATGGTTGTTTATTAAAAGTGTAAAAATTGTACTTCACTTTACAAATTTTTTCCTTTTCCATATCACCATTCTGGTAACGTGGTGTAAAGAATAGGTGAAAGGTCGCACTGACACCCTATAGCCTAATTCTTTGAATTTCTTAAATATTATATATATTTGTCCTTTCCCCTTTATTCAATGTAGTAGGTATATACCCATTTAATCTTGGGAGGTGCTCCTGAGAATGGCATAACTGTAGAAAACTAGAAGAAAAAGGTATTCCCTATTGCGGGCACACACGGACTGATATATCCTCTTATAGTCAGATACCCTAAGGTAAATGGCCAAAAATGTTAAATATAACTTTTATTATTGTCATTTAAAACATATGCGAAATATAGTGCAAGTGTGATGGTGAAAAAATGTAATAAAGTGAATTTAAAAAGCTTAGTCACTGTGTTGTGTTATCAATTCACTGTCTCTCTTATCCTTCAACAATGTTTCACTGTTTGTTGCAATGTCAGCTGCTCGATGTCTTTCGCTGATACATTTTTGTTACAAATGAACATCTCCTATTCATAATTTGACAGTACCACCAGTATCCTTTTTTTATTATATATATTTGTGTGCTTCCAGTGTGCACATCACTGGCTAATATTGCACACTTATTTGTAGAGGCCTACTGTGACAAATTACATGGCCCTATGTGGGCACTGCTATTATGTAGTGTTAGGACTGCTGACATCGGAGAAGCCTTGAAAGTGGCTCAGCAGCTTAAACATGTGTTTGCAAACGTGTGTAAACTAATTCTCTGAATTTCTATTACCAGATAGGTTCAGGTATGGTTACAGGTAATTTTTTAGTGTGCTGAAGGGAAATGTAGGGGTGGGATTTTCAAACCCTTTCCCCCTCTCTGTCTGTTTGTCTGTGACCCCTCCCCCTTTCCAGCACCTGATACATAATTACCTCCAGGAATGATCGAGCAACGACTATTGTTTGTCTGCTTGTGTGCGAGGGGCATTGATTGGGAGCAGTATTTGGAAGGCATGCTATTCTTTGTAGTGCTAATGGGAGATCCTGGGGGTGGCTCCTGGATAAGTTAGCTCTCTGTCTGGATGTTTTTATAGCAATAGCCTTTATCATGAGGCCTACTGTGACAAATTACATGGCCCTATGTGGGCACTGCTATTATGTAGTGTTGGGACTGCTGACATCGGAGAAGCCTTGAAAGTGGCTCAGCAGCTTAAACATGTGTTTGTAAACATGTGTAAACTAATTCTCTGAATTTCTATTACCAGATAGGTTCAGGTATGGTTACAGGTAATTTTTTAGTGTGCTGAAGGGAAATGTAGGGGTGGGATTTGCAACCCCCCTCTCTGTCTGTTTGTCTGTCTGTGACCCCTTCCCCTTTCCAGCACCTGATACATAATTATCTCCAGGAATGATCAAGCAACTACTATTGTTTGTCTGCTTGTGTGCGAGAGGCATTGAATGGTAACAGTATTTGGAAGGCATGCTGTTCCTTGTAGTGCTATTGGGAGATCCTGGGGGTGGCTCCTGGATAAGTTAGCTCTCTGTCTGGATGTGGTTTAGTAATAGCCTTTATCATGGTGCCTACTGTGACAAATTACATGGCCCTATGTGGGCACTGCTATTATGTAGTGTTAGGACTGCTGACATCGGAGAAGCCTTGAAAGTGGCTCAGCAGCTTAAACATGTGTTTGCAAACATGTGTAAACTAATTCTCTGAATTTCTATTACCAGATAGGTTCAGGTATGGTTACAGGTTAATTTTAGTGTGCTGAAGGGAAATGTAGGGGTGGGATTTGCAACCCCCACCCCCTCTCTGTCTGTTTGTCTGTGACCCCTCCCCCTTTCCAGCACCTGATACATAATTATCTCCAGGAATTATTGAGCAACTACTATTGTATGTTTGCTTATATATTAGCCACCAGGCAATGGCTATGTTTTGTGTACATAATGATCAATGATCTTTGTAGTATGTACTAATCACCAGACTATGGCCTGTATTGTATAACGGGAATGGAATGAATGCAGAGCCGGATTAAGCCTTGGGGGTGCCCGGGGAACTTAAGACATGGGGGCCCCAATGGAAGGTGGGGAATGTATATTAAATTGTGCATACCTCCCAACATGACCCATTCCAAGAGGGACAAAATGCTCTCTACTTGGACTTCCCACTTAATATATGATTGACGTCACCTGTGTTGAACTATTTAATTGATAAGAAAGGTACTTCAACACAGGTGATTGCAATCATAAATTAAGCAGGAAGTCCAGGTAGAGAGCATTTTGTCCCTACTGGAATGGGTCATGGTGGGAGGGATAGATTGTGTATATTAAATTTACTGTGTATAGCTCCACCTAACTGAAAGACAACTATTTTATTAAATTTTCTTGTAGTGGAACAAACACAACTTAACCTTAACATACACATAGACAAATAAAATAATTTATTTTGTCACATGAAAGAATAGCATCAGCCTCTGTACTACTTACACACTGGGACAGGACTCAGGAGGACTCTGTGTGTGTCTCTATCTCTAGACCCAAATGGTTTAATTGCATAACAGTTCACACAGGACTCAGACACCCAGGCGGGGTGCAGGAGCAGCTGGGATCCCTGTGTCACTTACGGCTCTCTCCACCATCCTATCTCTCCTCTGGTCAGAAAGCTCTTTTGATAGCTCATAAAACATGATATTCCTGTGTCTCTGCCTGCACTGCATACTGTCCTGCTGGCATTCTGGCTGCTGATTCTGCTGCTGCTTAAAAGGGAAAGCTAGTGATGTCAGTGTGCTCTGGCCAGGGGCCCCCTGACAAAGGGGGGCCCGGGTACAGTATGCCCTGCATCCCCCCTTAATCTGGCTATGAATGGATGCTGTATTATTTAGAGGTGGTTGGGCTTTATCATTTAGTATTATTATTGTGCGATATTAATAAAACATTGGGCCTAATTCAGATCTCATCACCTTTTTCGCACAGCGGGCGATCAGATCCTAACTGCGCATACATCTGAACCGCAATGCACACACGTGTTGGACGGCTACAATGGGCATTGGCAGTCAGCGATGCGATGGTGCGAAGGATCCATTTGCACGGGTGTACGTAAGGTGATTGACATGTAGAGGCCGTTTGTGGGTGGCAACTGACTGTTTACAGGGAGTGTCTGGAAAAACTCAGCGTTTTGAGGGACGGTGTCTGACGACAGCTCCTGCCCCGATCAGCAGTATTCATTCGAACTGGAAGAGTAGGTCCTGGGCTGCGCAGAGACTGCACAAACTGATTTTTAGCAGCTCTACTAACACATAGGATCGCACACTTGCACAGCTAAAATACACTCCCCCTGAAGGCGGCGACTATCTGATCGTAGGACAGCAAAAAACGCAGCCCAGCGATCAGATCTGAATTACCCCAATTGACATTAACAAATAACATAATGAAACAAAAGACAAAGGTTGCCCTACTCAAATGAGATTACAATCTAAAAAGCTTAGACCACTTGATACATAAGGTAGAGGATTAACAATTACAGTTGCAATCAGGGTGCACTGGCCCACATGGGTACCAGGAAACCAACAGTAGGCCCAACTCCTTCCTCTAGGGATCAGGTTCCAGGCTGTGCACTTGTAAAATAGGTGTAGTACAGTATGCCGGCGGTCGGGCTCCCAGCGACCAACATACTGGCGCCGGCATACCGACAGCGTGGCAAGCGCAAATGTGCCCCTTGCGGGCATGGTGGCGTGCTACGCGCGCCACGCTGTTTATTCTCCCTCCAGAGGGGTCGTGGACCCCCAAAAGGGAGAATATGTGTCGGTATGCCGGCTGTCGGGATTCTGGCACCGGTATTCTGTGCGCTGGGATCCCGACAGCCGGCAAACTGAAGACCACCCTGTATTATACATAGTGATGAGCGGGTTCGGTTTCCGAGAAACCGAACCCCCCCGAACTTTACCCTTTTTACACGGGTCCGAGCCATACTCGGATTCTCCCGTATGGCTCGGCTAACCCGAGCGCGCCCGAACGTCATCATCCCGCTGTCGGATTCTCGCGAGATTCGGATTCTATATAAGCAGCCGCGCGGCGCCGCCATTTTCACACGTGCATTGAGATTGATAGGGAGAGGACGTGGCTGGCGTCCTCTCCGTTTATATAGTTATAGTTAGTTGATCTGATTGCTACTGCTTAGCTTATTGTGGGGAGGATTGGGGAGCAGCTGTTAGGAGGAGTACAGTGCAGAGTTTTGCTAGTTTCTCTGACGTCCTAGTGGATGCTGGGTACTCCGTAAGGACCATGGGGTATAGACGGGCACCGCAGGAGACTGGGCACTCTTAAAAGAAAGATTAGGTACTATATCTGGTGTGCACTGGCTCCTCCCTCTATGCCCCTCCTCCAGACCTCAGTTAGTATCTGTGCCCGGCCAGAGCTGGATGCACCCTAGGGGCTCTCCTGAGCTTCCTAGAAAAGAAAGTATTTGTTAGGTTTTTTATTTTCAGTGAGATCTGCTGGCAACAGACTCACTGCTACGTGGGACTGAGGGGAGAGAAGCGAACCTACCTGCTTGCAGCTAGCTTGGGCTTCTAAGGCTACTGGACACCATTAGCTCCAGAGGGATCGAACACAGGCCCAGTCCTCGGTCATCCGGTCCCGGAGCCGCGCCGCCGTCCCCCTTGCAGAGCCAGAAGAACGAAGAGAAGTTGAAAATCGGCGGCTGAAGACTCCGGTCTTCATTAAGGTAGCGCACAGCACTGCAGCTGTGCGCCATTGCTCCCTTAGCACACCACACACTCCGGTCACTGATGGGTGCAGGGCGGGGGGGGCGCCCTGGGCAGCAATTAGATTACCTTACTTGGCGAAAAGCACATAATACAGTCTGATAAACTGTATATGTGCATTAACCCCCGCCATTAAAGTACATAAAAGGACAGAAGCCCGCCGCTGAGGGGGCCGGGCCTTCTTCCTCAGCACACCGGCGCCATTTTCTCTTCACAGCTCAGCTGGAAGGAAGCTCCACAGGCTCTTCCCTACAGTATCCTGGTACACAAAGGGTAAAAAAGAGAGGGGGGGCACATAAATTTAGGCGCAAAACTGTGTATATAAGCTGCTATAGGGGAAAAATCACTCAGTATAGTGTACATCCCTGTATTATATAGCGCTGTCGTGTGTGCTGGCATACTCTCTCTCTGTCTCTCCAAAGGGCCTGGTGGGGGAACTGTCTTCAAATAGAGCATCCCCTGTGTGTGTGGTGTGTCGGTACGCGTGTGTCGACATGTCTGAGGTAAAAGGCTCCTCTAAGGAGGTGATAGAGTGGATATGTGTGTGGGAGGGTGTCTCCGTCGACAACGCCGACACTTGTTTGGATATGTGTAAGTGCTGAGGTAAAATGATTGCACAAAAGGTTAGGGAACAGAAAGGAAATCTACCCTGGTATGTCCCTATGTCACAGAGTCCTTCAGAGTCTATGTTCACTATCCAAAATAACAAAGTATCGACACGGAGTTTAACTCCACTGTCGACTACGATAATGCAAAGTTACAGCCAAGAGGGCTAAAATATATTCAATATATGATTATTGTAATAAAAGATGATTTGCATATCACTGATGACTCATCTGTCCCTGACACGAGAGTACACATGTTAAGGGGAAGAATGCTGAGGTAAATTTCCCTCCTCTCATGAGGAAAAAGAGCGGGAATCTCCAGACAAGAGACGGCAGCTTCCCACAAGAGAATTCTCAGGCTGTATCCTTTCCCCACTAGGGCCAGGATGTGTTGAGAATCTTCCCCTTGGGTGTCCTGTTTGCACTAGCTATTCTCAGGGATCCTGCAGATAGTGTGCACATTCTAGTATACTACCCAGACCGGCGATTGTGTCGGCATGGGTTTATAGCGCTGTGGCAGCGTGGACAGGTACCTTATCAGCAGAGATTGAGACCCTAGTATGCATATAAATATTTTAAGATGCTGTCTTAAGTGATAGATATATAATTATAAGGGATGCATACCTTCGTGTCCCCATTTATCCACCTCATCAGGCGTACCTCAGAATTGCGGTACGGGATTGTCATTACCAATTTCACCAAGGTAATGGCGGATATGATGGTGCTCCTGCGGAAGCAAGGTGTCACTATTATCACATACTTGGATGATCTCCTCATAAAAGCGAGATCAAGAGAGCAGTTGCTGGACAGCGTATCACCTTCTCTGGAAGTGAAACGGCAACACGACTGGATTCTATATATTCCGAAGTCGCAGTTGGTTCCTACAGCTCATCTGCCTCGCCTAGGCATGATCCTAGACACAGACCAGAAGAGGGTTTATCTCCCGATAGAGAGAGCTCAGGAGCTCATGACACTGGTCAGGAATCCATTGAAAACCAAAACAGGTGTCAGTGCATCACTGCACTCGAGTCCTGGGAAGGATGATGGCATCATACGAGGCCATCCCCTTCGGCTGGTTCCATGCAAGGACAATGGAACTTACTGGACAAGTGGTCCGGATCACATCTTCAGATGCATCGGTTAATCACCCTATCCCCCAGGGTCAGGGTGTCTCTCCTGTGGTGGCTGCGGAGTGCTCACCTTCTCGAGGGCCGCAGATTCGGCATTCAGGACTGGGTCCTGGTGACCACGGATGCAAGCCTCCGAGGGTGGGGGGCAGTTACACAGGGAAGAAAATTCCAAGGTTTGTGGTCAAGCCAACAGACTTGCCTTCACATCAATATCCTGGAACTAAGGGCCATATACAACGCCCTAAGTCAAGCGGAGTTCCTGCTTCGCGACCAACCGGTTCTGATCCAGTCAGACCGCAGGGGCTCATGTAAACCGCCAGGGCAGCACAAGGAGCAGGGTGGCGAGGGTAGAAGCCACCAGAATTCTTCGCTGGGCAGAGAATCAAGTAAGCGCACTGTCAGCAGTGCTCATTCCGGGAGTGGACACGACCTCCACCCGGGAAAGTGGTGACTTCATCAGGAAGTCTTCACGCAGTTTTGCAAATTGATGGAAACTGCCTCAGGTGGACTACATGGCGTCCCACCTCAATAAAAAGATAAAAAAGGTTTTACGCTGGGTCAAGGGACTCTCAGGCGATAGCTGTGGTCGCACTAGTAACACCGTGGGTGTTCCAGTTGGTCTATATATTCCCTCCTCTTCCTCTCAGACCCAAGGGCTGAGAATTGTAATAAACGGAGGAGTGTGAACAATATTCTTTGCTCCGGATTGGCCAAGAAGGACTCGGTACCCGGAACTACAAGAAATGCTCTCAGAGGACCCATGGCCTCTGCCTTTCAGTCAGGACATGTTGCAACAGGGACCCTGTCTGATCCAAGACTTACCGCGGCTGCGTTGGACGGCATGGCGGTTGAACGCCGGATCCTAGCGGAAAAGGGCATTCCGGATGCAGTTATTCCTACGCTGATAAAGGCTAGGAAAGACGTGACAGCAAGACTTTTTCACTGTATATGGCGAAAATAGGTTGCTTGGTGTGTGGCCGGGAAGGCCCTACAGAGGAATTCCAGGGGGGTCGATTCCTGCACTTCCTACAGTCAGGAGTGACTATGGGCCTAAAATTAGGATCCATAAAGGCCAAGATTTCGGCCCTATCCATTTTTCTCTCAAAAAGAACTGGCTTCACTGCCTGAAGTTCGGACGTTGTTACAGGGGTGCTGCATATTCAGCCCCTTTTGTGCCTCCAGTGGCACCTTGGGATCTTAACGTGTGTTGGATTCCTAAAATCCCACTGGTTTGAGCCACTTAAGACCGTGGAGCTAAAATATCTCACGTGGAAAGTGGTCATGCTTTTGGCCTTAGCTTGGACTAGGCGTGTGTCAGAATTGGCGGCTTTGTCATGTAAAAGCCCATATCTGATCTTCCATATGGAAAGGGCAGAATGGAGGACTCGTCCCCAATTTCTCCCTAAGGTGGTATCATCGTTTCATTTGAACCAACCTATTGTGGTGCCTGCGGCTACTAGGGACTTGGAGGATTCCAAGTTGCTGGACGTAGTCCGGGCCCTGAAACTTTATGTTTCCAGGATGGCTAGAGTCAGAAAAACTGACTCGCTATTTATCCTGCATGCACCCAACAAGCTGGGTGCTCCTGCTTCAAAGCAGACTATTGCTCGCTGGATCTGTTGCACGATTCAGCTTGCACATTCTGCGGCTGGACTGCCGCATCCTAAATTAGTAAAAGCCCATTCCACGAGGAAGGTGGGCTCTTCTTGGGCGGCTGCCCGAGGGGTCTCGGCTTTACAACTTTGCCGAGCTGCTACTTGGTCGGGTTCAAACACTTTTGCAAAATTCTACAAGTTTGATACCCTGGCTGAGGAGGACCTTGAGTTTGCTCATTCGGTGCTGCAGAGTCATCCGCACTCTCCCGCCCGTTTGGGAGCTTTGGTATAATCCCCATGGTCCTTACGGAGTACCCAGCATCCACTAGGACATCAGAGAAAATAAGAATTTACTCACCGGTAATTCTATTTCTCGTAGTCCGTAGTGGATGCTGGGAGCCCGTCCCAAGTGCGGACTCTCTGCAATACATGTATATAGTTATTGCTTAACTAAAGGGTTATTGTATGAGCCATCTGTTGAGAGAGGCTCAGTTATTGTTCATACTGTTAACTGGGTATAGTTAACACGAGTTGTACGGTGTGATTGGTGTGGCTGGTATGAGTCTTACCCTGGATTCCAAATCCTTTCCTAGTAATGTCAGCTCTTCCGGGCACAGTTTCCCTAACTGAGGTCTGGAGGAGGGGCATAGAGGGAGGAGCCAGTGCACACCAGATATAGTACCTAATCTTTCTTTTAAGAGTGCCCAGTCTCCTGCGGAGCCCGTCTATACCCCATGGTCCTTACGGAGTACCCAGCATCCACTACGGACTACGAGAAATAGAATTACTGGTGAGTAAATTCTTATTTTTTTTTTATCCGTTCTCTGCCTGAAAAAAACGCTCCATACCATATCTGTGCTCAGCCTCAGTGTGCTGCATGATATATCTGACTGTGCTGAGTGCTCACACTGCTTAATTGTGGGGGAGACTGGGGAGCAGCTATAGCAGGAGTACAGTGCACAGTTTTGCTGACAGTGACCACCAATATACGTTTGTCTGCCTGAAAAACACTCCTGTGGTGTCTTTTTTTCTTTTTACTATAAGTATAAACGCAGTCTGCTGACAGTGTCCACCAGGTCCATTATACTGTATATAGCAGTACGGTAGGCCACTGCTGTACCTACCTCTGTGTCTTCAGTCACTCGTCATCATACATAAAGTATACTATCCATCCATCTACATTGTATACCTGTGGTGTCTTTTTTTCTTTATACTATAAACGCAGTCTGCTGACAGTGTCCACCAGGTCCATTATACTGTATATAGCAGTACGGTAGGCCACTGCTGTACCTACCTCTGTGTCTTCAGTCACTCGTCGTCATACATAAAGTATACTATCCATCCATCTACATTGTATACCTGTGGTGTCTTTTTTTCTTTATACTATAAACGCAGTCTGCTGACAGTGTCCACCAGGTACATTATACTGTATATAGCAGTACGGTAGGCCACTGCTGTACCTACCTCTGTGTCTTCAGTCACTTGTCGTCATACATAAAGTATACTATCCATCCATCTACATGATTGTATACCTGTGGTGTCTTTTTTTCTTTATACTATAAACGCAGTCTGCTGACAGTGTCCACCAGGTCCATTATACTGTATATAGCAGTACGGTAGGCCACTGCTGTACCTACCTCTGTGTCTTCAGTCACTCGTCGTCATACATAAAGTATACTATCCATCCATCTACATTGTATACCTGTGGTGTCTTTTTTCTTTATACTATAAACGCAGTCTGCTGACAGTGTCCACCAGGTCCATTATACTGTATATAGCAGTACGGTAGGCCACTGCTGTACCTACCTCTGTGTCTTCAGTCACTCGTCATCATACATAAAGTATACTATCCATCCATCTACATTGTATACCTGTGGTGTCTTTTTTTCTTTATACTATAAACGCAGTCTGCTGACAGTGTCCACCAGGTCCATTATACTGTATATAGCAGTACGGTAGGCCACTGCTGTACCTACCTCTGTGTCTTCAGTCACTCGTCGTCATACATAAAGTATACTATCCATCCATCTACATTGTATACCTGTGGTGTCTTTTTTTCTTTATACTATAAATGCAGTCTGCTGACAGTGTCCACCAGGTCCATTATACTGTATATAGCAGTACGGTAGGCCACTGCTGTACCTACCTCTGTGTCTTCAGTCACTCGTCGTCATACATAAAGTATACTATCCATCCATCTACATTGTATACCTGTGGTGTCTTTTTTTCTTTATACTATAAACGCAGTCTGCTGACAGTGTCCACCAGGTCCATTATACTGTATATAGCAGTACGGTAGGCCACTGCTGTACCTACCTCTGTGTCTTCAGTCACTCGTCGTCATACATAAAGTATACTATCCATCCATCTACATTGTATACCTGTGGTGCCTTTTAGTTGTGCGCATTAAAATATGGAGAACAAAAATGTGGAGGTTAAAAAAATAGGGAAAGATCAACATCCACTTCCACCTCGTGCTGAAGCTGCTGCCACTAGTCATGGCCGAGACGATGAAATGCCATCAACGTCGTCTGCCAAGGCCGATGCCCAATGTCATAGTACAGAGCATGTAAAATCCAAAACACAAAAGATCAGTAAAAAAATGACCCAAAAATCAAAATTAAAAGCGTCCGAGGAGAAGCGTAAACTTGCCAATATGCCATTAACGACACGGAGTGGCAAGGAACGGCTGAGGCCCTGGCCTATGTTCATGGCTAGTGGTTCAGCTTCACATGAGGATGGAAGCACTCATCCTCTCGCTAGAAAAAAGAAAAGACTTAAGCTGGCAAAAGCACAGCAAAGAACTGTGCGTTCTTCGAAATCACAAATCCCCAAGGAGAGTCCAATTGTGTCGGTTGCGATGCCTGACCTTCCCAACACTGGACGGGAAGAGCTTGCACCTTCCACCATTTGCACGCCCCCTGCAAGTGCTGGAAGGAGCACCCGCAGTCCAGTTTCTGATAGTCAAATTGAAGATGTCACTGTTGAAGTACACCAGGATGAGGATATGGGTGTTGCTGGCGCTGGGGAGGAAATTGACAAGGAGGATTCTGATGGTGAGGTGGTTTGTTTAAGTCAGGCACCCGGGGAGACACCTGTTGTCCGTGGGACGAATATGGCCATTGACATGCCTGGTCAAAATACAAAAAAAATCAGCTCTTCGGTGTGGAATTATTTCAACACAAATGCGGACAATAGGTGTCAAGCCGTGTGTTGCCTTTGTCAAGCTGTAATAAGTAGGGGTAAGGACGTTAACCACCTCGGAACATCCTCCCTTATACGTCACCTGCAGCGCATTCATCATAAGTCAGTGACAAGTTCAAAAACTTTGGGTGACAGCGGAAGCAGTCCACTGACCACTAAATCCCTTCCTCTTGTAACCAAGCTCCTGCAAACCACACCACCAACTCCCTCAGTGTCAATTTCCTCCTTACCCAGGAAAGCCAATAGTCCTGCAGGCCATGTCACTGGCAAGTCTGACGAGCCCTCTCCTGCCTGGGATTCCTCCGATGCATTATTGAGTGTAACGCCTACTGCTGCTGGCGCTGCTGTTGTTGCTGCTGGGAGTCGATCGTCATCCCAGAGGGGAAGTCGAAAGACCACTTGTACTACTTCCAGTAAGCAATTGACTGTCCAACAGTCCTTTGCGAGGAAGATGAAATATCACAGCAGTCATCCTGCTGCAAGCGGATAACTGAGGCCTTAGCAGCCTGGGCGGTGAGAAACGTGGTTCCGGTATCCATCGTTAATTCAGAGCCAACTAGAGACTTGATTGAGGTACTGTGTCCCCGGTACCAAATACCATCTAGGTTCCATTTCTCTAGGCAGGCGATACCGAAAATGTACACAGACCTCAGAAAAAGAGTCACCAGTGTCCTAAAAAATGCAGTTGTACCCAATGTCCACTTAACCACGGACATGTGGACAAGTGGAGCAGGGCAGACTCAGGACTACATGACTGTGACAGCCCACTGGGTAGATGTATTGCCTCCCGCTGCAAGAACAGCAGCGGCGGCACCAGTAGCAGCATCTCGCAAACGCCAACTCGTTCCTAGGCAGGCTACGCTTTGTATCACCGCTTTCCAGAATACGCACACAGCTGAAAACCTCTTACAGCAACTGAGTAAGATCATCGCAGAATGGCTTACCCCAATTGGACTCTCCTGGGGATTTGTGGCATCGGACAATGCCAGCAATATTGTGCGTGCATTACATCTGGTCAAATTCCAGCACGTCCCATGTTTTGCACATACCTTGAATTTGGTGGTGCAGAATTATTTAAAAATGACAGGGGCGTGCAAGAGATGCTGTCGGTGGCCAGAAGAATTGCGGGCCACTTTCGGCGTACAGGCACCGCGTACAGAAGACTGGAGCACCACCAAAAACACCTGAACCAGCCCTGCCATCATCTGAAGCAAGAGGTGGTAACGAGGTGGAATTCAACCCTCTATATGCTTCAGAGGGTGGAGGAGCAGCAAAAGGCCATTCAAGCCTATACATCTGGCCACGATATAGGCAAAGGAGGTGGAATGCACCTGACTCAAGCGCAGTGGAGAATGATTTCAACGTTGTGCAAGGTTCTGCAACCTTTTGAACTTGCCACACGTGAAGTCAGTTCAGACACTGCCAGCCTGAGTCAGGTCATTCCCCTCATCAGGCTTTTGCAGAAGAAGCTGGAGACATTGAAGGAGGAGCTAAAACAGAGCGATTCCGCTAGGCATGTGGGACTTGTGGATGGAGCCATTCATTCGCTTAACCAGGATTCACGGGTGGTCAATCTGTTGAAATCAGAGCACTACATTTTGGCCACCGTGCTCGATCCTAGATTTAAAACCTACGTTGTATCTCTCTTTCCGGCAGACACAAGTCTGCAGAGGTTCAAAGACCTGCTGGTGAGAAAATTGTCAAGTCAAGCGGAACGTGACCCGTCAACATCTCCTCCTTCACATTCTCCCGCAACTGGGGGTGCGAGGAAAAGGCTACGAATTCCGAGCCCACCCACTGGCGGTGATGCAGGGCAGTCTGGAGCGAGTGCTGACATCTGGTCCGGACTGAAGGACCTGCCAACGATTACTGACATGTCGTCTACTGTCACTGCATATGATTCTCTCACCATTGAAAGAATGGTGGAGGATTATATGAGTGACCGCATCCAAGTAGGCACGTCAGACAGTCCGTACGTATACTGGCAGGAAAAAGAGGCAATTTGGAGGCCCTTGCACAAACTGGCTTTATTCTACCTAAGTTGCCCTCCCTCCAGTGTGTACTCCGAAAGAGTGTTTAGTGCCGCCGCTCACCTTGTCAGCAATCGGCGTACGAGGTTACTTCCAGAAAATGTGGAGAAGATGATGTTCATTAAAATGAATTATAATCAATTCCTCCGTGGAGACATTCACCAGCAGCAATTGCCTCCAGAAAGTACATGGGGACCTGAGATGGTGGATTCCAGTGGGGACGAATTAATAATCTGTGAGGAGGGGGATGTACACAGTGAAAGTGGTGATGAATCGGACGATGATGATGAGGTGGACATCTTGCCTCTGAGAGCCAGTTTGTGCAAGGAGAGATTGATTGCTTCTTTTTTGGTGGGGGCCCAAACCAACCAGTCATTTCAGTCACAGTCGTGTGGCAGACCCTGTCGCTGAAATGATGGGTTCGTTAAAGTGTGCATGTCCTGTT
Source organism: Pseudophryne corroboree (assembly GCF_028390025.1). NCBI lineage: Eukaryota > Metazoa > Chordata > Amphibia > Anura > Myobatrachidae > Pseudophryne > Pseudophryne corroboree. The sequence goes on from NC_086446.1 coordinate 307,588,309, forward strand.
TATACAACATAAGGGTGGGTGGGAGGGCCCAAGGACAATTCCATCTTGCACCTCTTTTTTCTTTCATTTTTCTTTGCGTCATGTGCTGTTTGGGGAGTATTTTTTTGAAGGGCCATCCTGCGTGACACTGCAGTGCAACTCCTAGATGGGCCAGGTGTTTGTGTGGGCCACTTGGGTCGCTTATCTTAGTCACACAGCTACCTCATTGCGCCTCTTTTTTTCTTTGCGTCATGTGCTGTTTGGGGAGTATTTTTTTCAAGTGCCATCCTGTCTGACACTGCAGTGCCACTCCTAGATGGGCCAGGTGTTTGTGTCGGCCACTTGGGTCGCTTAGCTTAGTCACACAGCTACCTCATTGCGCCTCTTTTTTTCTTTGCGTCATGTGCTGTTTGGGGAGTATTTTTTTGAAGGGCCATCCTGCGTGACACTGCAGTGCCACTCCTAGATGGGCCAGGTGTTTGTGTCGGCCACTTGGGTCGCTTATCTTCGTCACACAGCTACCTCATTGCGCCTCTTTTTTTCTTTGCATCATGTGCTGTTTGGGGAGTTTTTTTTTCAAGTGCCATCCTGTCTGACACTGCAGTGCCACTCCTAGATGGGCCAGGTGTTTGTGTCGGCCACTTGGGTCGCTTAGCTTAGTCACACAGCTACCTCATTGCGCCTCTTTTTTTCTTTGCGTCATGTGCTGTTTGGGGAGTATTTTTTTCAAGTGCCATCCTGTCTGACACTGCAGTGCCACTCCTAGATGGGCCAGGTGTTTGTGTCGGCCACTTGGGTCGCTTATCTTAGTCACACAGCTACCTCATTGCGCCTCTTTTTTTCTTTGCGTCATGTGCTGTTTGGGGAGTATTTTTTTGAAGGGCCATCCTGCGTGACACTGCAGTGCCACTCCTAGATGGGCCAGGTGTTTGTGTCGGCCACTTGGGTCGCTTATCTTAGTCACACAGCTACCTCATTGCGCCTCTTTTTTTCTTTGCGTCATGTGCTGTTTGGGGAGTATTTTTTGAAGGGCCATCCTGCGTGACACTGCAGTGCCACTCCTAGATGGGCCAGGTGTTTGTGTCGGCCACTTGGGTCGCTTAGCTTAGTCACACAGCTACCTCGGTGCAAATTTTAGGACTAAAAATAATATTGTGAGGTGTGAGGTGTTCAGAATAGACTGAAAATGAGTGGAAATTATGGTTATTGAGGTTAATAATACTATGGGATCAAAATGACCCCCAAATTCTATGATTTAAGCTGTTTTTTAGGGTTTTTTTGAAAAAAACACCCGAATCCAAAACACACCCGAATCCGACAAAAAAATTTCGGTGAGGTTTTGCCAAAACGCGTTCGAACCCAAAACACGGCCGCGGAACCGAACCCAAAACCAAAACACAAAACCCGAAAAATTTCCGGTGCACATTATACATGGTAGATATGTTGCATTACACTGCACTAGACTATTGTGTTTTTCAAGCTTCTGTGGAGGCTGACCACACCCCCTTTGTATGCTGGCCACACCCCTAAGTATGGGCCCCTATCACTGCATTCCCGCGGTGGGCCTTTCATGCCCCAGTCCGACACTGGTTGCAATTGGGAAAAATGCATGCATGTTACAACTGAAACTTTTATTTTTACTTAAATTTTGGTTTGCTTGTACTATCATAGGATTCAGGGTTGGACTGGCCCACAGGGGAACAGTGGAAACTTCTGGTGGACCCAACTACCTGGGGGCCAACCCCTTTCTCAAGGGATCAGGTTCAGACTGCGCACTTGAATTATACATATGTAACATTATACTGAACAGGTCTATGCTATATTTTCTACAGTGCATTCATGTTATTAATCTGGTACTTTATAATGCATGCACTAGCAGTATTTAATGTATACATTTATCAAGGGGCCCAGACCATGCACTCGCTAATGGTTAGCCAAATCTCTAAGCATGGGCCCCTTCCACTGCATCTCTCCGGTGGCCCCTTCATGCCCCAGTCCAACACTGATGGGATTGACATAGAAAAGGAATATCAACAGACACAAAAGTTGACTGATTAAGAGTAACAGATTGCACCTGTTTGAAAACCTGATAAGTTAAGTAAAATCATCTACAGAGTCCAATACAACAATACCCAACAATACACTTACATTTATATTTCGCTGTGGAGGGAGAGGGGGAGAGAGCAGTAGGAAGGAGGGCCTGCTTCTGTGCAGTAAGCCCAAACTGGTGAGTGATACTACAGTATCATGAGTACCGATTGCAAGATCCCCATGGCAGTAACTGAAGCTCCCTGAGCCCCCTGACCTCGGGCTGTAGTAAGACAGTATTTTAGGATCACCCTTCTGTATACTGGCTGGCAGAAGGAGGCAGTGTTGGACTGGGGCATGAAGGGCCCACCGAGGGAATGCAGTAGTAGGGACCCATGTTTAGGTGTGTGTACAGTCTCCAGAGGGGGTGTGGCCAGCCACCACAGAGATTTGGCTAACTATTTATATAGACTTTTTCTCCCGCAGAACTCAAAGTCACTTTACATACAACAAAAGCATGGTACATTGTACAGAGGCATTAGAGCAAGTTGAAAAACGTACAGCTATAGGCCCTCATTCAGGTTACATCGCTACTACAATTTCCCAATCCCTGAGCCACTGCAGGTCCCGTTTTGCATGTGTGCAGCTGGGCCATTATCATGGCCTGGGCCAGAGGCAGAACTCTGGGAGGCAACGGAGTCATCTGCCGCCGGGCTCCTGCTCTGAAGGTGGGCACCTCTCCTCCCATTCTGGGGCACCACTGAATTAAGTTAATTGATAGCTGTCACTATCTCTTCAGTGGCCGACTTCCTCACTGGTCCCTGCACCTTACAGATCACACCCTTTTTATTATACTTGATAAAGCTAAATATTTATCTTATAACATTCACTATATATTGGTAAGAGACTCAGTACGCAATGGGCGTACGGGGTACCGTAAGGGTACGTACTTAGCGTAGCAGACGCTTGGCCGTGGTCGAGACGCACGAGCGACACGTTCGCTCACGGCTTACGCTAGGTATCGAGCACGCTATAGGCGGTCCGAGTACCGTAATGCTACGCTACTAGCGTAGCGGACGCCGTGCCCACAAAAGGAACACGAGCGGCGCAGACGCTCACAGGATGACACACAGTAAACCTTGTATGCAACACAATGAAAGGATATGCTTATGCTGTTAACCTTAGTACTGTAATATTACCACAATGCAACGCTGATTAACCCTTATCGTATGAAAGCTGTTGGAGCGATTAAGACGCTCCGAATACCCTTAGAAATGTAATAAACACACAATACCTTGCTAAGGTTCCAAAACCTTTACTAACGAGATTATAGTATGTAAAAAGGGAAAATACAGTTAACAGTTTATACACTACAGGCTAACATCAATATCTAAACATAATAACTACACATATACAATATACAACAGCGTAACAATAACAGAGAGAGAGAGAGTATGGCAAATACAAACAGAGAACAAGTTGGTTACAGAGAAACACTTACACACTGGGGAATGATCGCTGCGCAGTCCTGGTACCAGCTCTCAAGTTAGTCAGTGATGAAAACCTTTTGTGGAGAGTAGACTGAGCTGGCCCAAGCTGGCTGCCTTATATACACTGCATACAGTACACTACAAAGGGGCCTACAATCTCATTGTTCATTGGACGCAGGAATCTGTCCCCACATTATAACAAAAGGTCATAGGTTGATTCAAACAGGTGGGCTGTGACTATTTCATACTGCTCAGGTGGGAGGGAATCTCAGGATTCCCGCCGCATGGATAATGAACTGCAAATATAGCAAATGTCCATAAACTTCTTATAGACATAACTATTCGCAGGAGCGATTGATTTCTCTCAAACCAATACCGGAATGTTTCTAATAATATACTCTACCGTTGCATACTAAACACCACTGCTCAAAACCTGTCTGACCCTTCGTATCATGTAAAGAGGGCTTTCTCTGTCCATAAACCAGTTACACTAAACAAACTTACTGATATTATTAAGGAGACCATAACCTACAAAATGCACTATTTGGATTAAATATGTTGCGATCGAGTCGCTCGCTAGACGCCTGCAAACTCCGCCATAAATACACATCTCCATGCGCAGGAGACGTCGGAGCGTCCCTTACGCAACCTGAGGGGATGCGTACGCACGGGGGAGTGGGTGCACGAGCAGCGGGCAAGCGCATGGGGTTAGTACAAGGCATGAGAATAACGATATTTTTCGACTTTGACAGTCCACCCTTTGGCAGTCACCAATAACTGCCACTTCCTAAACAAAACAGAAAAATATATGTCATCATGTAAACACCTTTTTATGATTGGGTAAGGGGAGGAGAGGAGAAGGTAGGAAAAGTATGACCTAGTGAGATAGTAAAAGCATGTGTGTATAAAATCCATGTTTGAGGGATCATGTATCATCGTGCCGTACGTGTTTTAAATCAAGCTTCGAGGTATTGCGAAGTATACATTTGAATCCTTCTTATCCCGTGTCAAGGGTCTGTGGATGGGCTGTCAAACTCTACCGAGCTCTTTTCGGCTTTTGGTTGCAACAAATGGGGAGCACATTTAGTTGATGATACATGAAGGGGGGAACATGTGAATGCTGATATATGTGTCTATATTCCCTGTCGACTATGTGTGTCATTACCTGGAGGTTGTAGAGATGAAGATAATAAACAATCGTTATAAATGCAGTCGTAAACTATGTGAGTTTATATAAACAGTCGCCGATTGAGGTCTTGTCTGATGTCTTGTCTTGATGTACATGTTGTCTGATGTCTCTCGGTGCTTTTGCTATAAATAGCGAGCAAAAGCTTTTCCATTGTCCATAAAGTTACAGTCTCTAAAGTATTGGGCTATCGTAAAAGTTAAAGTCACTAGGGATATTGGGGGCTTGTAGCATAGTTCATCAATGTTTCTAAAATACACAGCACTTTATGATAATACCACCAAGAAATCTGTTAATTACTACCCATAATTGATTAAAAAACACCTAATCTCTACTGCTCCCACCGGTGGTACTGTTCCACCAATTACCAAAAACCACAAAATATATTTAAACAAGGGAGCGCTAAGAACAGGGTCAGTTTAAATCACACATTTATTACAATCCACATATAAACAGCAATATAAAATCAAGGATAATATCCGGATATTAAAACAATATAGTGCACTCTTTATTTAGTCCCATGCCCTGAGCTCGAATTAGTAATTGTCTATTCACACAGATAGAACCATACAATCTCCACTGGTACGCATTAATTGTGTCCAATTGTAACCATGCTGTCTTGATAATTAATTGGCTTTAAACAAGGCAACCTTCTTATTATTTGTATCCAGCAAAAATGTATCAGTCACTGGAAGGCTCCTTAATAGATAGCAGTAGGGGGAGAGCGCTGTGTAGTAAATGGATACACAGCGGTATGCTACGACCCCTACGTCCCAGCCGCAGCACGTCTTTTGAAAGGTTACTCACAGCCGCCTCTGCTTCCCTCGGGGTGCAGACCGTTTTGCACTCGGTCCTGCTGTTGCTTTATCCCCGGTCAGGTTTCAATTGCGCTGCGTGCGGTAGTGGGATCCGTTCGTGAAAGAGCTCCGGGCACCGGAATCCAAGTAGTGAACGCCTCTCTTACGCTTTTCTCCGCCCACGGGGCCAGCGGTTTCCTCAGAGAGTACTCTCTGAGGAAACCGCTGGCCCCGTGGGCGGAGAAACGTAGGGGTCGTAGCATACCGCTGTGTATCCATTTACTACACAGCGCTCTCCCCCTACTGCTATCTATTAAGGAGCCTTCCAGTGACTGATACATTTTTGCTGGATACAAATAATAAGAAGGTTGCCTTGTTTAAAGCCAATTAATTATCAAGACAGCATGGTTACAATTGGACACAATTAATGCGTACCAGTGGAGATTGTACGGATCTATCTGCGTGAATAGACAATTACTAATTCGAGCTCAGGGCATGGGACTAAATAAAGAGTGCACTATATTGTTTTAATATCCGGATATTATCCTTGATTTTATATTGCTGTTTATATGTGGATTGTAATAAATGTGTGATTTAAACTGACCCTGTTCTTAGCGCTCCCTTGTTTAAATATATTTTGTAGTTCATCAATGGTCTGTATAAAAGAGGTTGTCAAATTCTTCTTCCAAGCGGATGTCTTTGTACCTTGGAGGAAAACAAAGGAGAAACGGGTGAAAGAAACGGACCGTGGAATCACATTTTCATCACAACATTGTCTCTATCGTTGGGTCATAAATCAAATTAGTTGTTGTTATTACAGTGTCCTCGCTCCTCAGACTCATCACTCTGGTACTACCTTTACACTTCGTTAAAGCCCGAACGCATCTAAATATCAGGCCAACCAATATGACGACTCCCAGAATACACAAGAGAAATTTCCCTACGTCCATTATAATACCTTGGGTCCATTCTCCTAAACCAGAGAACCAATTTCGTGGGTTCAACCATGACACCCAACTGGTCAGCTCATTACCCACAGCAGCGAGTGTGAGATTGTGTTTCCTTCTAAACTCCCACTTCAATTGCAAAATGTCATCCATCTTTTGGTCTATGACCTCGGCCGGGTCCTCAGTGCTGTTTGTAATATACGTGCAGCACTTTACACCATACTGAGTTGCTAGGGTAACACAATACCCGCCTGTCACTGCTGTGAGATAATTGATAATCATCCTATGCTGAACCAGCTCTGTTTTGTAGGCTTGTAACTCTTTCCCAGTGTACCTGAACGTGTCGTCATACATTTCGGTGATATTGTCTAACAAGTTCGCTAGCGCAGATATATATTTATAATTTATCACTCCTCTGGCGGTACGAGTGATATCTAACGCGAGTAGGAATTGAATCCCGGTGGATTCATGGATCAGATCAGAGGCCGGATGCTCTGTCCTCTCTATCAGGTGCCTTTTAACGATGTGCTCGTAATGAGTGTGAGTATAAGGAGCTTGGGCACCGCGGTGAATGTCTTTCATTTTGTTATGGGATACAGTCATTACTTCAGGCAGTACTTTTCCAATGTAACACAATCCCTCTGAGTTTGGGGCAAGCCACTTATACGCCTTTCTCCCACATATGAAATATGAATCATCGGGGAGAACATATGGGACGGAGTATGACATTACCATGTTACAAATTTTCCATGTGAAATCTCCTAACCCTAACTCTCCCATCTGTCTAGTACACGTATCAGGTTGTACGATATGTGCACAGTATCCTTGTGATACTTCTCCAACTCGCATGGTCCTACTTCCTAGAGTATACCTATACCGGAAATATTTTCCACTGTTGGCGATCTGGCGTATAAGCTCTGTGTCTATGGGCATTCTATCGGCTCTATATGAAAATGTCATGGTTTGATTACTCCATGACACTTCCCAATTTCCCGGTTTTCGGGGATTGGAAATGTTAAAGCATACTAAGGACTTATCCACGTGATACTGGTGGAGCTTCAAACTAGGAGGACTAGAGATATTAAACCTCTTGTCCACCGGCCTCCCACCACTTAACTCAAGTACCTCTCCTACAGTTAAAGGGAATGGTACTAGTCCTGATTTGCTATGACCTTGAGGTACTTGAGAGCATACCCAACAGTCTGTCTGATTTAACACTTTACCCACTAAGGAGTGATAGTCACTCAATGGATGCCGGTCCATGTTGACATTAAAACTGGACTGACATTTCTTGATGCACCCATCCTCAACTATATTGTCACAATGCCTACAGATGCAGTTCTCTTCAGCTAACAATCCTTCACAATTCCTTCTATTGTCAATGCTACCAGATCGTTTTCTGATACTCGCCTTTACTCGGTGATTATGTTGCTCTTGGAAAACTACGCCTCCATCCTGGTCATCAGAACCCATTCCAGATCCTTTCTCGACCTCCATGGTACTCTCACCGAAACAGACTGCTCTGGTCAACATCATGGTCAACAGGAAAATCCGGATCACAGTCTCTTGGGGCAAGTCCATCTTATAGGAGGAAAAGGAAAAAAATAAGAAGGGGGAAGGAGAATAGGAGGGAGATGGGAACTGGAGAAAATAACAAAAGGGAAAAAGAAATCTGGCTCGACAAACGCCTCCGGTCTTATTATTCTCAGCGCTCAGGTGTCGTCTCAACCTTCCTGGAACAGACACTCTAGTGATACAACCTCTACCGTCTGTTCTTTATCACGGGACCTCTCTGGGTCAGCAACCTTTTTACAATGAGACGAATGGACCCAAGTCTCTCTCTCGGCAACCTTCAGTGCTGTCGTGCTGGTCAATAAGACTTGATATGGTCCTTCCCATCTGTCAATAAGGCAACCTGAGCGTAGGAAATTCCGTATCATTACATAATCCCCAGGTTCAATGTCATGACAATCACCAACTTTAGATTATCATTCTGATTCCTCAATTGCTTACTCATTTTAACCAAATACTTTACAGTGACTTCATTGTTACATTTCAAATCATCCTGGGGGTTAATCATAACATGGGGTTGTCGACCAAACAGAATTTCAAAAGGAGACAGATTAAGAGGGGACCTGGGAGTGGTTCTGATGCTGTATAATACGATTGGCAAAGCTTCGGGCCACAACAATCCTGTTTCAGCCATTACCTTGCTTAATTTGTTTTTAATAGTGCTGTTTACTCTTTCCACTTTCGCACTCGCCTGGGGGCGGTACGGAGTGTGCAGCTTACTATTAATTCCCATCAACTTACACATTGCTTGAAAAACTTCACCTGTAAAATGGGTACCCCTATCACTCTCAATGATTCTAGGGATACCGTACCTACACACAAATTCCTGCACAATTTTCTTTGCAGTAAACACAGCGGTATTTGTGGCCGCTGGAAATGCTTCAACCCAATTTGAGAACACGTCAATACAAACCAATACATATTTTAAATTTCTACAAGGTGGCAATTGTATGAAATCAATTTGTATTACCTGGAAAGGACCATCTGTAGGAGGGATATGGGATGGCTCTGTTGGTATTGCCTTTCCGATATTCTTCCTCAAGCAGGTGAGACATGTCATCGCTCTTTAACCCGCATGGGAAGAAAATCCTGGGGCGCACCAATAAGCTCTTACCAACTTACACATTCCTTCTTTGCCTAGATGAGTCAGTCCATGTGCCGCTTCCGCTAGACTTGGAAGGTATGCTCTGGGTGCCACTGGCTTACCCTGTCCATCTGTCCAAAGTCCTGAGGACTCCTGGCCATATCCTTTTGACCTCCAAACTGCCTTTTCTTGTGGTGAACACAAATCTTGCATTTCATATAATTTCTGTGTGTCTACAGTATTAAATACCATCAGTTGTGTGCTGTCTGTCTGTATGGGGTTACTGGCTGCTGATTTAGCAGCTTCGTCTGCTCGGCTGTTACCAAGTGATACCGGGTCTTGGCTATACGTGTAAGATTTACACTTGATAACAGCCACTCTGTCGGGTTCCTGTATCGCTGTTAGAAGTCTTTTGATGTGCGCTGCATGTGCTACGGGTGTGCCAGCTGCCGTCATGAAATTTCTGAGGCGCCATAGGGCCCCGAAATCATGGACTACTCCGAAGGCGTACCTAGAATCTGTGTAGATATTGGCTGACTTGCCTTTAGCCAGTTTGCATGCTCTGGTTAGGGCAACCAGTTCAGCAACTTGTGCTGAGTGTGGTGGGCCTAGGGGTTCCGCTTCTATGGTACCTTGGTCATCTACGATTGCGTATCCAGTACACAAGTCTCCCGAGTCCGTCTGTCTGTGACAACTGCCGTCAGTGTAGAAAGTAAAATCCACATCTTCCAGTGGGTTGTTACTGATGTCAGGCCTTGCCGTGAAGTTTTGGGCCAAATATTCCATACAATCATGTGTGTCATTTTCCTTACTAAATCCTCCTTCACCATCACTCTCATCCTCCACCCTTTGTGCCTGTCCAGGCACACCTGGGAGATATGTTGCAGGATTTAGTGCGCTGCATCTCCTTATGGTGATGTTTACGGGGGCCATCAACGCCAATTCCCATCTTGTAAACCGTGCTGATGAGACGTGTCTGGTTTGGGCCGAATTCAGTAAAGCTGACACTGCATGTGGTGTATGAATTGTGAGATTGTGTCCTAGCACTACATCTTCGCTTTTACTTACTAGCAATGCTATTGCTGCAACGCTTCGCAAGCATGTGGGGAGGGATCGCGCTACCGTGTCTAGCTGAGCGCTATAGTAGGCTACCGGCCTGCTGGCATCACCATGCTTCTGGGTTAAGACACCTGCCGCGCACCCAGCACTCTCTGTTCCGTACAGCTCAAAGGGTTTTCCATAATCTGGCATGCCTAATGCTGGTGCCTGCGTTAGGCACTGTTTAAGTCTCTCAAATGCCATCTCAGACTCGTCTGTGTGCGAAATCCGATCAGGTTTGTTTGAGGAGACCATCTCCTGTAAAGGCAAGGCCAGTATGGAAAAACCTGGGATCCAGTTACGGCAATACCCACACATTCCTAAAAACGTTCTAATCTGTTGCTGGGTTTGTGGCAGGGTCATGTCACGAATTGCTTGAATTCTATCAGCGGTAAGGTGTCTCAGTCCTTGTGTCAGACAGTGTCCCAAGTATTTTACCTTGGTCTGGCATAATTGTAACTTGTCTTTGGAAACTTTGTGTCCGGTGTTTGAAAGATGAAACAGGAGTTGTTTCGTATCTCTCAGAGATGATTCCAGTGAATCTGAACACAGCAGTAGGTCATCCACGTACTGTATTAATATTGATCCACTCTCAGGTTGAAAAGACTGTAAACAATCATGCAAGGCTTGTGAGAAAATACTTGGACTGTCAATGAAAGCTTGTGGTAATCGAGTCCAGGTGTACTGAACTCCTCTGTATGTAAATGCGAATAAGTATTGACTGTCAGGGTGCAGAGGTACCGAGAAGAAGGCGGAGCAGAGGTCAATCACAGTGAAAAATTTGGCAGTGGTAGGGATTTGCATAAGGATGACAGCTGGATTTGGCACTACGGGAAATTGACTCTCAACTATTTTGTTGATCCCTCTTAGATCCTGCACTAATCTGTAACCCCTCCCCCCACTCTTTTTAACAGGGAAGATGGGACTATTGGCAGTGCTGGACGTTCTTACCAGAATGCCCTGTTGTAGCAAGCGATCTATTACAGGGTAAACTCCTAACTCCACCTCTGGCTTCAGAGGGTATTGTGGGATTTTTGGAGCTATCCTACCATCTTTTACTTGTACAACTACTGGGGCTACGTTTGCCATTAATCCAGTGTCTTGTCCATCCTTGGTCCAAAGTGATTCCGGTATCTGGGAAATCATTTCCTCTACCTCGGACGGACACCTATTTACAATAACAGTGTGTGACATTAATCTTGTTGGGGAGTCTAGCATATCTTGCACTTCCTGAGCGTGGTTTTCGGGTATGTCCAAGAACACACCTTCAGGAGTACAATATATGACACATCCCATTTTGCACAGTAAATCTCTCCCTAGGAGATTAGTCGGAGCCGATGTAGCCAGCAGAAAAGAATGCTTGGCATGCAAAGGCCCTATCGTAATCTCTGCAGGTTTGCTTAAAGGGTAGTGCTGTACTACTCCTGTTACTCCCATGGCTGGAATTGTTTTACTAGTGGTTCTCATGCCCACGGTCGAATTTATCACTGACTTGGCCGCCCCTGTATCTACAAGGAAATTTAGAGATTTACCAGCTACATCAATTGTGACCTCGGGTTCACTTCCAAGGCTCGCAATTAATTTCACTGGCTGCAGATTACAGGTGTGGCCCCACCCCTATTGTATGTGGTGACCTCCCTGTATTGCACTGGCGGCTATTACCTGTGAAGGGGGTAAATGGGAACTATCAGAGACTTGCCAGTCTCTTTTTGGGGGATATCTTTTTGTTTCCCCTGCGTGTGGCTCATAACTCCGTCTCTGCGGTCCTCGATCCCAATTTCGTGTGTCATGTCGTTGTCTAGGGGGTTGATATGAGTTTTGTGCACTTTTAAGTCTACAGTCTCGTGCAAAACGTCCCTCTTTATGACAGTAATAACAAGTTACCACATTTGACTTACCCACAGGGGTCTGAAACTTATGCTGAGTTGGCCTTGTGGTAAGGGCCTGTATACTTACAGCCATCAGCTTATCACTCATGGTCAATAGCGGCCTCTCTCAAAGTAGCCACCGACAAACCTCGCCAACATGGTTGGGTGGTCTGTACCCTCGTCCTCAATACTTCCTTTAAACCATCCATTAACACAGATACTGCTACTTCTCTATGATTCACATTTGTCTTAATGTCTTCTATCCCTGTATACTTAGCCATTTCCTGTAGTGCCCGATGAAAATAATCAGCAGCTGTTTCTCCCTCCTTTTGCTTGATGGAGAATATTTTGTTCCATTTAGCAACAGCTGGGAAATATACTCCCAGCTGCAAATTTATTCTTTTCACATTATCTTGATTGTACTCCTCAGTAAGGGGTACTTCTTCGTCTAGTCTACAGTCAGTTATAAAAGTCGCTGAGTCAACATTGGAGGGTAAACATGCCCTCAGCAATGTCCGCCAATCTTTGTTATTGGGCTCTACAGTATGTCCTAGCTCTCTAATGTACTTCTGGCTTGCAACTAGATCTTTCCTAGGATCAGGGAATTCAGACACCATTGATCTTAATTCCGTTCGGGAAAAGGGGCAGTGCATGGCGATGTTTCTGACAGGAGTGACTCCTGAAGTGTCAGTTTTCCCATTTGGTACTGCAATTACCCTAACGGGATTAAGTTCAATAACATCATTCTGAGTAGGTTCTACAACATGTGGTGTAATGGTTTCAGCATAGTGTACAGTGCCGTACTGACCAGTTGATACGACCTCACCTGTCCCTCCACTAGGGGCCTTTGATACTGCTCTTACTGGTTGGGACGTGCCCACTGTTGTTTCTGCTATGGTGGCTGCTAGAGAGAGTGCCGATATTGTTGTGGGTTCATCCTCTTGGTCACAATCCTGGGGAAAGTTTAAAACAGGGTACAGCTTGCACGAGTTAGTATTAGCATCAACAATCTTAGTTACATTATTCTTAACATCTATACAGTTACTAAGTGCATGTTTATCATACACCAGTGTGCCATTCTCTGTAACCACTTTCTCTCCCGTTATGTATGGTGGTGGTGGAGCGGTGGCTATCAGTTTTCTGATAGGGTTAGATCCAGCCGCTTGAGCCAATCCTCTCTGTATTTCACCTTCCTGTTGCCATAATTGTAAATAATCATAATGTTTGATCCGTCTCTTTGCAGATTTAATGAGACATATCCTTCTCCTTAGATTTTGTAACACCTCGGGGCTAAAACTGCCTACCCTTGGGAACTTTTCCCCGTCATGCACAGTCATTCTTTCCCATTCATCGCACAAAACCTCTGTGTGTGAACCGTATTTCTCACACATGATATACCTTGCCGACCCGATTGGTCGGTTTACTGAATCAACTTGGACCAGGGTTGATCGCCCCCTACCTGAACAACTGGCCCCCATCTTTGCAGGTGTTGCTTTTGCTACCTCTGACCTTCAAATCAGGGTCTTCAGCGAACCCTTACAAAAACCAAGATGTCCGGGGTAGACTGACGGTGAAAGTTTACCGAGTACCTCCACTCACTCGCCCACGTCGACCAATATGCCCACACACTGCCTTAGCGCTGGCGTACTCAACCTAGGGCCCCTGCGACCTGAACCTCTATTTACTGGAACATGTGGGTGTGATCCGAAGAGCACTTAACCCTTCCCAGTAAACATCAGTTGCTGGAGAATTCCTGAGTGACCAGCGAACCTCCCTTAAAATAAAAAAAATTACACAAATCACGTTAGAATGTACAAATAGCGTTTAAGACCCCTCTAGCGTACACAAATGGTACTGGGTCAAGTTACTAACTAATGCACACAATTACATGCGGTACAATCGTTCTGCACATAAGCAACTAATCTTATGTGCGGAGCGACTAGTGGAATCGAAAATTGTGGCTGTGAATTCCTTCAGCCAGAGCTTAATGGCCTATATGGGTATTGCACCAACCCTCCTGGTGTTGTGCTTCTTGACTCTTATCTGTAGCGGACTTCCTAGTCCGCTGTACCTAGACCTCCTGGTCTGTCTCTGGACCTCCTGGTCCGTTATCTCTAATGCTCTTTTTTTTTAATATGTTAACAAGGGATGCCTCCCAAGCCACCGTGCTGTCACTTGCACGTATGTACCTCATGAGAACTCGATTTCCTGTGATTCCACCTAAAAATGAGAAACTTATATATATGTATACACACTCTTTCACCTCATATACTCTTTACTTTCGTTTCTGCGCAGAAATCCCTTTCATTCGGTATCACAGTCTAGTCCCGAAAGGAGTTACAACTAGAGAAGGATTATTTACGCTAAAATTTAGGACACTGAGATTGACTTGCGCTATTATCTCGTTGCCTCCGTATCGCCTACTAAAACAATACTATCGTGTGATTTGTATTACGTGGGCGTACCCGTACGCTCCGTTGCGTAATATACGCTACGTGTGTAAGCCCTTGCGTCGCGTACGCTTGTCCCGCCCTTTGTTAGGGACACGTGTACACAGGCCAGACACGTCCACAGTAACACAAGTAACACGTTTATATCAATGTAAATGATCTTTAACTGTAATCATTTACTGAACACCACACAGAACTTCCTTGTATCTTAGGCAAGCCGTGTGCGTTTTTTACAAATTACTCCCTTACGTATTAATTTTACTTTTAGCTCCCAATAGCAACAAATCTTTCTCAGCACGTTATCAATGATAAATGGCAAAACAGGAAGGCGAGATGTGAAAATTACACAAATGACAAATGCAGGTGTGTGCGTGTGTTGCGTGTGTTGCGTATCAAACAGAAATAAAACAGTTTTAAAAGACAATAGCGTACTGTTCTTACCTTCCGGTTCCGGATTCCACCAGCACTCCTACAGCGTAGCGATGCAGACGCTTATCTAGTCAGCACTACCATATCCCTCACCACCAACACGGATACAAAGGGATACGCCTTCCCGCCCTTTGCTGACAGATAAAGTCTGCTTGTGTTCGCTAGAGCGGATATGTGGAGGACGGACGAGCCGCCAATTGATAAAGCTAAATATTTATCTTATAACATTCACTATATATTGGTAAGAGACTCAGTACGCAATGGGCGTACGGGGTACCGTAAGGGTACGTACTTAGCATAGCAGACGCTTGGCCGTGGTCGAGACGCACGAGCGACACGTTCGCTCACGGCTTACGCTAGGTATCGAGCACGCTATAGGCGGTCCGAGTACCGTAATGCTACGCTACTAGCGTAGCGGACGCCGTGCCCACAAAAGGAACACGAGCGGCGCAGACGCTCACAGGATGACACACAGTAAACCTTGTATGCAACACAATGAAAGGATATGCTTATGCTGTAAACCTTAGTACTGTAATATTACCACAATGCAACGCTGATTAACCCTTATCGTATGAAAGCTGTTGGAGCGATTAAGACGCTCCGAATACCCTTAGAAATGTAATAAACACACAATACCTTGCTAAGGTTCCAAAACCTTTACTAACGAGATTATAGTATGTAAAAAGGGAAAATACAGTTAACAGTTTATACACTACAGGCTAACATCAATATCTAAACATAATAACTACACATATACAATATACAACAGCGTAACAATAACAGAGAGAGAGAGAGAGAGAGTATGGCAAATACAAACAGAGAACAAGTTGGTTACAGAGAAACACTTACACACTGGGGAATGATCGCTGCGCAGTCCTGGTACCAGCTCTCAAGTTAGTCAGTGATGAAAACCTTTTGTGGAGAGTAGACTGAGCTGGCCCAAGCTGGCTGCCTTATATACACTGCATACAGTACACTACAAAGGGGCCTACAATCTCATTGTTCATTGGACGCAGGAATCTGTCCCCACATTATAACAAAAGGTCATAGGTTGATTCAAACAGGTGGGCTGTGACTATTTCATACTGCTCAGGTGGGAGGGAATCTCAGGATTCCCGCCGCATGGATAATGAACTGCAAATATAGCAAATGTCCATAAACTTCTTATAGACATAACTATTCGCAGGAGCGATTGATTTCTCTCAAACCAATACCGGAATGTTTCTAATAATATACTCTACCGTTGCATACTAAACACCACTGCTCAAAACCTGTCTGACCCTTCGTATCATGTAAAGAGGGATTTATCTGTCCATAAACCAGTTACACTAAACAAACTTACTGATATTATTAAGGAGACCATAACCTACAAAATGCACTATTTGGATTAAATATGTTGCGATCGAGTCGCTCGCTAGACGCCTGCAAACTCCGCCGTAAATACACATCTCCATGCGCAGGAGACGTCGGGGCGTCCCTTACGCAACCTGAGGGGATGCGTACGCACAGGGGAGTGGGTGCACGAGCAGCGGGCAAGCGCATGGGGATAGTACAAGGCATGAGAATAACGATATTTTTCGACTTTGACATACTGAATATACACATTTTACAAGTATCACACCCAGGATTAGAAACCACGACCTATTACACTGGAAGCAGACACCTTACTAATGGAGCTATTTGCTCCTGTATAGGAAATATGAGAATTCTAACTATATGAAGATACTTTTCCGACAATTACAAATAATTTCATATAGTCAGAATTCTCATGCTTTTTCCACAGGAGCAAATAGCTCTATCAGTAAAGTGTCTGATGTTGGTGTAACAGGTCATGGGTTCTAATCCTGGGTATGACTGCTAAGAAATGTGTGATTTAAAATAAAAGACAATTAAATGTATAAATAGAGTAAATACATTTTTTTCAGAACACTCCATATACATGCACACAAGCACACATACATACATACATACATACATACATACATACATACATACATATATTATCTTAATATAGGAAATAGGGGGGCACCAATATTTATCTTGCCTCCGGGCAACTGTGACGAACTTACGCCACTGGCCTGGGCCCCTTGATAAATATACCAAAAGGAGATTTATGGTAGACTTACCAAAGTTAAATCTCTTTCTGTGAGGTACACTGGTTCCACAGCGAATACATCGGGGTGTAGAGTTGGATCTTCATCCAGAGACAATAACAGGCTAAAGCTTTGACTGTTCCCAGGATGCATTGCATAGCCTCCTCTATAACCCCGCCTCCAGACACTGGAGCTCAGTTTCGTTAACCAGTCCAATGCAGTAGCAGGTAAAGAGAAGGCAGATGTTAGTCACATAGAACCACATTCTCACGACAGGAGAAGGGACCAGCGGCTAATGCCATTCAAACCCAAAGAAGCTAAGTGCGTCAGGGTGGGCGCCCTGTGGAATCCAGTGTACCTCACAGATAGAGATTTAACCATGGTAAGTCTACCATAAATCTCCTTTTCTGCAGCGGGGTACACTGTGCTCCACAGGGAATACATCGGGGATGTCCTAAAGCAGTTCCTCATGGGAGGGGACGCACCATAGCGGGCACAAGAACCCTGCGTCCAAAGGAAGCATCCTGGGAGGCGGAAGTATCAAAGGCATAAAACCAAATGAACATGTTCACTGAGGACCACGTAGCCGCCTTGCACAATTGTTTAGCGGACGCGCCTCGGCAGGCCGCCGAAGAAGGTCCAATAGACCGAGTAGAATGGGCCTTGATAGCAGCAGGAGCTGGAAGACCAGCCTGTGCATAAGCTTGTGCAATCACCATTCTAATCCATCTGGCCAAGGTTTGCTTATTCACAGGTCAGTCACATTTGTGAAAATCAAAAAGTACAAAAAGGCTATCGGACCTCCTGAGAGAGGCAGTCCTCTCCACGTAAATACGGAGAACCCGTACCACATCCAAAGACCGCTCTTTGGAGGACAAACCAGAAGAGATAAAAGCCGGAACCACTATCTCTTGGTTAAGGTGAAAAGATGACACCACCTTAGGCAAATAGCCAGGGTGAGTTTGAAGAACTGCCCGGTCACGGTGAAAAATCAGAAAGCTCCTAAGTCCGACACCCTCCTAGCAGAGGCAATACCCAGTAGAAACATGACCTTAAGCGTAAGATATTTAAGGTCCACAGATTCAAGAGGTTCAAATGGAGACTCTTGTAGGGCATTCAAGACAACAGACAGATCCCATGGAGCCACAGGAGGGACATATGGAGGCTGGATCCGTAAACCGCCTTGAGTGAAAGTATGAACATCATGAATAGATGCAATATTCCTCTGAAACCACACTGACAAGGCAGAAATATGAACCTTGAGGGAGGCTAAACGAAGGCCTAAATCCAGGCTTTGTTGCAGAAAAGCCAGAAGTCTGGAAGTTCTAAAATTGTATGCATCGTAATTCTTAGCAGCACACCAGGTGAAGTAAGAATTCCAGACCCTGTAATAAATCCGTGCAGAAGCCGGTTTGCGGGCCATCAGCATAGTTTGGATAACCGCCTTGGAGAATCCTTTGGCCCTCAGGAGCGAAGCTTCAAGAGCCACGCTGTCAAAGCCAGCCTGGCCAGGTCTGGATAGACACAATGGTCCTGAACGAGCAGGTCTGGGTGTTGAGGAAGTAGAAGAGGACGCTCGATCGATAGACCCTGCAGGTCTGAGAACCAATGCCATCTGGGCCACACTGGAGTGACTAGAAGTAGAATTCCTCCTTCTTGCTTGAACTTCCGTAGTATGCTGGGCAGGTGTACACTGGAGGGAACATGTATGGCAGCCGAACGTTCCATGGAATTGCCAGTGCGTCCACAAACGCTGCTTGAGGATCCCTTGTCCTTGATCCAAAGACTGGAACCTTGTGATTGTGTCGAGACGCCATCAGGTCTACATCTGGTAGGCCCCACTTGTCCACCAGGAGTTGAAAGACTTCCGGATGAAGACTCCACTCTCCGGCTTGTACGTCCTGACGACTAAGGAAATCCGCTTCCCAGTTGAGGACTCCGGGAATGAACACTGCCAATACAGCCGCCCAACAAAGGATTTTTGACACTTCCATCATTGCCATGCGGCCGCCTTGATGATTTATGTACGCCACCGTGGTGGTGTTGTCTGATTGTACTTGAACAGGCCTGTTCTGTACCAGAGGGAGGGCCAGATTCAAAGCATTGAACAATGCCCGCAATTCCAGAATGTTTATCTGGAGGAGAGATTCCTCCTTGGTCAACCGTGCCCCAACCCTGCAGACCGGCATCCATAGTCAGTAGGACCCAGTTGGGGATCCAGAAGGGTTGAACCCTGCTCAACTGTTGGTCCTGTAGCCACCAGCTCAGTGACAGACGAACCTCCGGAGTCAAGGAGATCATTTGAGACCTGATCCGATGAGGCAGGCCGTCCCATTTGGAAAGGATTAACCTCTGCAGAGGGCGCGAATGAAATTGAGCGTACTTCACCATGTCGAAAACCGATACCATGAGGCCTAGTACTTGCATCGCCGAGTGTATCGACACCCTTGGGCAAGAAAGGAAGCATCTGATACTGTCCTGTAGTTTCAGGACTTTCTCTGGAGACAGAAACAGTTTTTGGCTGTGTGTGTCCAGCAGTGCCCCCAGGTGCACCATGCTCCGAGCAGGGACCAACGAAGACTTTTTCCAGTTGATGAGCCACCCGTGGGCTTGTAGGAATTGTACCATCAGCTCCAGATGACATAGGAGAACCTCTTGGGAGTTTGCTAGGATCAACAATTCATCCAGATACGGCAGGATCCTCCCTGATGTGTAGCCACGCGATCCTGGAAAGTGGCAGCGGTGGTGTGTCTGTGAACCGGTGCGCCTCCGCTGCAAGTACCCGGGAACCCAGCCGCGGGAGTATGCAGCGCTGCTGGGGAGGTGATGGAGCTGCAGCACAGCATGTCAGACTGACATAGGAAGTGCTGCGGCCCTTGAAGTCTTCTAAAAAGCTCTTTTCAGGGCTGCCTAGCGCAGCCCCACCTGTTATGTGACCTGCTATGCAGGCACCAACTTACAAACTGAGCTCCAGTGTTCGGAGGCGGGGTTATAGAGGAGGCTATGCAATGCATCCTGGGAACAGTCAAAGCTTTTGCCTGTTGGTGCCTCTGGATCAAGATCCAACTCAACAACCCAATGTATTCCCTGTGGAACACAGTGTACCCCACTGCAGAAATACTGCTAGTGCATGTATGATAATGTACCAGATTAATAACAGCAATTCACTGTAGAAAATACACCTTAGTCCTGTGCAATAATGGGTGCGATACCCATGTGCCCTATAACTTCATAATGACACCTGTACATGTATATAATATATACAAGAGAATGGTAAGTAGTAGGCGCAACACCATAAAAAGTCCTTACATAAAATGTAGGTGGGCTTGAAGAGGAATTCCCTCTAAGTCCTTTAACTGTGGCTTAGTGTTCTTGAATTAATTTCTCTGTATGTCCCTCCAAGATGTGATTCTTATCTCGGTATGAAGGAAAAGATCATAGAGCAGACCAATTTCACAGGGACAACAGATTTATTAACACAAAGCACTCACAATGTAAAACGATAAAAAAGCATGTAACCACAAATAAACTGGATAAAGGTGGCGCTGGCATCTGGCATCAAGTTACCTTCCCAAAAGGCACTGGAAGTTCCGGATGGTCTAAGAAAAGGGGGCGTGGCTTCGCGGCCCCTATATGACGTCTCTCCCATAGTAACGCCGCACAGACACTAGGGGTCAATTAAGACCTCTAGAGTTTGTCACTGGAATCGGCTGCAGCAGGCGCCCACACAGCCCACGGCGCCCGCTGCAGATGGGGAGCGGGAGGGGTTGCGGGGGGTCACCGGGATCAGGAGTAGTGGCTCTTGCAACGGTGGCGGCGCCCTCGGGCAGCGGCGCCCCAGGCAAAAAGCCTGCTTGCCCGTGGCAAGAGCCGCTACTGCTCTGACGTCAATTCCGGGATCTTCATCGCTGGATCCATCGCACAGGGTAAGTAACTGCAGGCAAGGCCAGATTAAGGGCCACATGGGCCTGGAGCTGAACATTTTCAAGGGCCTATACTGAGAGGGGAGAAGCTGTGATGAGTAGTGTGTGAATGTGGCCAGAGCCATGTAAGTGTGTACACCCTATACAATATGAGCCCCACTGTCTCCCTAAATACATAAACATAGACAAATTGCATAATTTTGTGAGAAAACTACAAAAGGTATTTTAATACTTGTGATTTATGATTGTTTGGCCAGCTGTACAGCTGGTCATCATCCTCCTGCCAGGATGATGGGCCTATTTTTATGTGGGGCCCTGGAGCTGGAGCTCCATCCGCCCCATTGTTAATCTGGCCCTGACTGCAGGGCTAGTCTTGTTTCACACAAAACTTTTTTAGCATAGCTGGGCTGCACAAGCGATCGTAGCCTTGCTATGCTAAAATACACTCCCCCATAGGCGGCGTCTAGTTGATCGCACGAGCAGCAGGTGTAGACGCACTACTCACCAGGCGCCGCACTCTCTCACCTTCAGGTCACTGAACCTTCGACGGACCTGGAAATCTTCAGTCAGACACGATGACCTAGGGGGAAGGAGATTGCTGAGTGACATTCCTCTTAACTGTGGACCGAAACGACCTCCGAAACTGAGAAAAAATAAAGCTTTCGGGCTAGGTGAAGGTCATCCTGGGCGCACAGCCTCAGAGCCTGAATTTCACCTATCGGTACTCTCGCACCAGGTGTAAATTCAACCTTGCACCTGTGTGCAAGGTTCATCGTTCGCCCTGAAGGAAGGGAGACAGATAGGGACAAACACACATCGAAAGGGACACACAGTTGTCAGTCTTACACTGCGATCTTCCTCTCCACTTACAGGTTCCTGTAAAGAGGCAACCAAACAACAGCCGTGCAGGGCCTAACTCTGATGTAACACCACTACACTAACTACAACGGCAGAGCCCTCAAACTAGCTCTGTGTGTTTGGAGCGACAAAACTAAAACTATAGACAACCTTGGCCCTGCACCTAAACAACATACATCACAAATATCACAATACAAGGTTAAACGGTGCTGTCCCTTTAACTCCCTACCTGCTCTCTGGGGGGTGGGCGCCGTACAGCCTACCCACCTCCTGTACACTTACTTATATGGGGCTCAGGCCAAGCGGGCCTGCCTACCTAGTGCCCAGTGCCACCTTTATTCACCTTTATTCACCTTGGGGGGGAAGTAACCCTCTATTTATCCACAGGCCCGAGGCCTGACTTTACCCTCGGGCCTAGCGCCCGCCTAACTTGGGCCCGTTGGGTGACCTGGGCCTAATGCCCAGGGCCACCTTATATCCCTAGCGGCCGCTAATGAACTAGGGCCTAATGCCCTCTAATGTGCTCAGGCCTAGTGCCTGTTATTACCCACGGGCCTAGTGCCCGCCTGCAGCGCCCCAGGCCTGTGGCCTGACTGTGCCCACGGACCTAATACCCGATCCCTGGTGGTCTAGGGGGGAGAGAAAGGGGGGATGGTGACAGGCGCCCTCACCGAGGGCCTACCTGTACCGGTGGGAGAGGCACCAGGGGGGAGCTTCGTTAGCTCTTCTGCATCCCTCCCCTGGTGGCCTCTCTGAGTCCTCCGCCGTGCTCTTCTGCCGCTGACCCATCCTGGCCAGTGACGCCGCCGACTCTTCTCAGCGTCCAGCCGCCGCTGGACATCTTTTTCCCTGGCCGCAGCGTCTTCCGGCCTCTTCCGCGGCCACCGGAGCTCTTCACGCGGCGTCCTCTTCTGCTCGGTGCCGCCCGGCTCTTCACCGTGGCCTCCCGTCTTCTGCTCCTCTCGGCGGCGTCTTCCGTCTTCGGCTCCCGCCCGGCGTCTGACGTCACTGGCCGGGGGCGGGGCCTATGACGCGGCGAGCGCCGATTGGCTCGCCACGCCCACCCGTGATTGCCTGGTGATGGATGGTGCCGGATTTAAAATCCCGCGGGCGGCGCTTCTCATTGGCGGCCAAATTGGTGCCAAGTTTAAAGCGCCGCCGCTGTAAGTCCATTGCAGGGAAACAACCGGTCCCTGCACCGGACACCCGCCGCTGCTGCACAACCAGCACTGGGGACAGACAAGCTTTCCCAGTGCTGTCCACAGCCCATACCTGCAGGGGACGCAAATCCCCTGCACTCTCCCGGGAGCCTGGCGCTGAGGGCGGGCACACCGCCCCAGTGCCCACACACATCTCCACATTATCACAGATATTAATAGGAAATTATTTATGATCAGAGGTGTCACTAGGGTGGGTGTCACCCGGTATGCATTGCTAACTCATGGTGTCACCCCCAAGGACCTCCTTCCATATCACACTAGTTTTAGAGCACTTGTGTACTATATTGTGAGTCCAGGACTGCCAGGGAGCTTCTGAGGGAGGTCAAGGGAAATCGCATGCGATTCATCTTTCTGATGTACAGTATGGCCACCTTCAGTTATGTACATTCATTCGGAAGTCTGTTTCATTACAAAAAAATGCATTTGCAGACTCGCACATACAGATGTGTCCTCTTACACTCTAGCTGCGGGAGGCAGATTATCCTGGTGCTGCTGCATCGCATCATGCCGTAGCCTCCCGCAGCCAACAAGGGACCTAATTCAGACCTGATCGCAACATAAATCTTTTTCTTTCCTGGGCAAAACCATGTGCACTTTGGGGGGAAGGCGGGGAGATGGGACACAGATATAACATGTGCAGAGAGAGTTAGATTTGGTGGGGTGTGACTTTGTTCAAACTGAAATCTAAATTGCAGTGTAAAAATAAAGCAGGCAGTATTTACCCTGCACAGAAACAAAATAACCCACCCAAATCTAACTCTCTCTGCACATGTTACATCTACCCCACCTGCAGTGCAGCATGGTTTTGCCCATTAGAGAAAGATTTTCCTTTTGCGATCAGGTCTGAATTAGGCCCAAACTCCATTGATATGCTAATAATCACAGGTGTGTGTGTAATATAGTGATGTGCACCGGACATTTTTCGGTTTTTGTGTTTTGGTTTTGGATTCGGTTCCGCGGCCGTGTTTTGGATTCGGACGCGTTTTGGCAAAACCTCACCGAAAATTTTTTGTCGGATTCGGGTGTGTTTTGGATTCGGGTGTTTTTTACAAAAAACCCTAAAAAACAGCTTAAATCATAGAATTTGGGGGTCATTTTGATCCCATAGTTTTATTAACCTCAATAACCATAATTTCCACTCATTTCCAGTCTATTCTGAACACCTCACACCTCACAATATTATTTTTAGTCCTAAAATTTGCACCGAGGTCGCTGGATGGCTAAGCTAAGCGACACAAGTGGCCGACACAAACACCTGGCCCATCTAGGAGTGGCACTGCAGTGTCAGGCAGGATGGCACTTCAAAAAAATAGTCCCCAAACAGCACATGATGCAAAGAAAAAAAGAGGCGCACCAAGGTCGCTGTGTGACTAAGCTAAGCGACACAAGTGGCCGACACAAACACCTGGCCCATCTAGGAGTGGCACTGCAGTGTCAGGCAGGATGGCACTTCAAAAAAATTGTCCCCAAACAGCACATGATGCAAAGAAAAAAAGAGGCGCACCAAGGTCGCTGTGTGACTAAGCTAAGCAACACAAGTGGCCGACACAAACACCTGGCCCATCTAGGAGTGGCACTGCAGTGTCAGGCAGGATGGCACTTCAAAAAAATTGTCCCCAAACAGCACATGATGCAAAGAAAAATTAAAGAAAAAAGAGGTGCAAGATGGAATTGTCCTTGGGCCCCTCCACCCACCCTTATGTTGTATAAACAGGACATGCACACTTTAACGAACCCATCATTTCAGCGACAGGGTCTGCCACACGACTGTGACTGAAATGACTGGTTGGTTTGGGCCCCCACCAAAAAAAGAAGCAATCAATCTCTCCTTGCACAAACTGGCTCTACAGAGGCAAGATGTCCACCTCATCATCATCCTCCGATTCCTCACCCCTTTCACTGTGTACATCCCCCTCCTCACAGATTATTAATTCGTCCCCACTGGAATCCACCATCTCAGGTCCCTGTGTACTTTGTGGAGGCAATTGCTGCTGGTGAATGTTTCCACGGAGGAATTGATTATAATTCATTTTGATGAACATCATCTTCTCCACATTTTCTGGAAGTAACCTCGTACGCCGATTGCTGACAAGGTGAGCGGCTGCACTAAATACTCTTTCGGAGTACACACTGGAGGGAGGGCAACTTAGGTAGAATAAAGCCAGTTTGTGCAAGGGCCTCCAAATTGCCTCTTTTTCCTGCCAGTATACGTACGGACTGTCTGACGTGCCTACTTGGATGCGGTCACTCATATAATCCTCCACCATTCTTTCAATGGTGAGAGAATCATATGCAGTGACAGTAGACGACATGTAAGTAATCGTTGGCAGGTCCTTCAGTCCGGACCAGATGTCAGCACTCGCTCCAGACTGCCCTGCATCACCGCCAGCGGGTGGGCTCGGAATTCTTAGCCTTTTCCTCGCACCCCCAGTTGCGGGAGAATGTGAAGGAGGAGATGTTGACGGGTCACGTTCCGCTTGACTTGACAATTTTCTCACCAGCAGGTCTTTGAACCTCTGCAGACTTGTGTCTGCCGGAAAGAGAGATACAACGTAGGTTTTAAATCTAGGATCGAGCACGGTGGCCAAAATGTAGTGCTCTGATTTCAACAGATTGACCACCCGTGAATCCTGGTTAAGCAAATTAAGGGCTCCATCCACAAGTCCCACATGCCTAGCGGAATCGCTCTGTTTTAGCTCCTCCTTCAATGTCTCCAGCTTCTTCTGCAAAAGCCTGATGAGGGGAATGACCTGACTCAGGCTGGCAGTGTCTGAACTGACTTCACGTGTGGCAAGTTCAAAGGGTTGCAGAACCTTGCACAACGTTGAAATCATTCTCCACTGCGCTTGAGTCAGGTGCATTCCCCCTCCTTTGCCTATATCGTGGCCAGATGTATAGGCTTGAATGGCCTTTTGCTGCTCCTCCATCCTCTGAAGCATATAGAGGGTTGAATTCCACCTCGTTACCACCTCTTGCTTCAGATGATGGCAGGGCAGGTTCAGGATTGTTTGATGGTGCTCCAGTCTTCTGTACACGGTGGCTGAACGCCGAAAGTGGCCCGCAATTCTTCGGGCCACCGACAGCATCTCTTGCACGCCCCTGTCGTTTTTTAAATAATTCTGCACCACCAAATTCAATGTATGTGCAAAACATGGGACGTGCTGGAATTTGCCCAGATGTAATGCACGCACAATATTGCTGGCGTTGTCCGATGTCACAAATCCCCAGGAGAGTCCAATTGGGGTAAGCCATTCTGCGATGATCTTCCTCAGTTTCCGTAAGAGGTTGTCAGCTGTGTGCCTCTTCTGGAAAGCGGTGATACAAAGCGTAGCCTGCCTAGGAACGAGTTGGCGTTTGCGAGATGCTGCTACTGGTGCCGCCGCTGCTGTTCTTGCTGCGGGAGGCAATACATCTACCAGGTGGGCTGTCACAGTCATATAGTCCTGAGTCAGCCCTGCTCCACTTGTCCACATGTCCGTGGTTAAGTGGACATTGGGTACAACTGCATTTTTTAGGACACTGGTGAGTCTTTTTCTGAGGTCTGTGTACATTTTCGGTATCGCCTGCCTAGAGAAATGGAACCTAGATGGTATTTGGTACCGGGGACACAGTACCTCAATCAAGTCTCTAGTTGCCTCTGAATTAACGGTGGATACCGGAACCACGTTTCTCACCGCCCAGGCTGCCAAGGCCTGAGTTATTTGCTTTGCAGCAGGATGACTGCTGTGATATTTCATCTTCCTCGCAAAGGACTGTAGGACAGTCAATTGCTTACTGGAAGTAGTACAAGTGGTCTTCCGACTTCCCCTCTGGGATGACGATCGACTCCCAGCAGCTACAACAACAGCGCCAGCAGCAGTAGGCGTTACACTCAAGGATGCATCGGAGGAATCCCAAGCAGGAGAGGACTCGTCAGACTTGCCAGTGACATGGCCTGCAGGACTATTGGCTTTCCTGGGTAAGGAGGAAATTGACACTGAGGGAGTTGGTGGTGTGGTTTGCAGGAGCTTGGTTACAAGAGGAAGGGATTTAGTGGTCAGTGGACTGCTTCCGCTGTCACCCAAAGTTTTTGAACTTGTCACTGACTTATGATGAATGCGCTGCAGGTGACGTATAAGGGAGGATATTCCGAGGTGGTTAACGTCCTTACCCCTACTTATTACAGCTTGACAAAGGCAACACACGGCTTGTCACCTGTTGTCCGCATTTGTGTTGAAATAATTCCACACCGAAGAGCTGATTTTTTTTGTATTTTGACCAGGCATGTCAATGGCCATATTCGTCCCACGGACAACAGGTGTCTCCCCGGGTGCCTGACTTAAACAAACCACCTCACCATCAGAATCCTCCTTGTCAATTTCCTCCCCAGCGCCAGCAACACCCATATCCTCATCCTGGTGTACTTCAATAGTGACATCTTCAATTTGACTATCAGGAACTGGACTGCGGGTGCTCCTTCCAGCACTTGCAGGGGGCGTGCAAATGGTGGAAGGCGCAAGCTCTTCCCGTCCAGTGTTGGGAAGGTCAGGCATCGCAACCGACACAATTGGACTCTCCTTGGGTATTTGTGATTTAGAAGAACGCACAGTTCTTTGCTGTGCTTTTGCCAGCTAAAGTCTTTTCATTTTTCTAGCGAGAGGATGAGTGCTTCCATCTTCATGTGAAGCTGAACCACTAGCCATGAACATAGGCCAGGGCCTCAGCCGTTCCTTGCCACTCCGTGTCGTAAATGGCATATTGGCAAGTTTACGCTTCTCCTCAGACGCTTTTAATTTTGATTTTTGGGTCATTTTACTGAACTTTTGTTTTTTGGATTTTACATGCTCTCTACTATGACATTGGGCATCGGCCTTGGCAGACGACGTTGATGGCATTTCATTGTCTCGGCCATGACTAGTGGCAGCAGCTTCAGCACGAGGTGGAAGTGGATCTTGATCTTTCCTTATTTTAACCTCCACATTTTTGTTCTCCATTTTTTAATGTGTGGAATTATATGCCAGTAACTATCAATAGCAATGGCCTACTACTATATATACTGCGCACAACTGAAATGCACCACAGGTATGGATGGATAGTATACTTGACGACACAGAGGTAGGTAGAGCAGTGGCCTTCCGTACCGTACTGCTATATATACTGGTGGTCACTGTCAGCAATCTGCAAAACTAAAATGCACCACAGGTATAGAATGTAGATGGATAGTATACTTAATGACGACACAGAGGTAGGTACAGCAGTGGCCTTCCGTACCGTACTGCTATATATAGTATACTGGTGGTCACTGTGTCAGCAAACTGCAAAACTAAAATGCACCACAGGTATAAAATGTAGATGGATAGTATACTTAATGACGACACAGAGGTAGGTACAGCAGTGGCCTTCCGTACCGTACTGCTATATATACTGGTGGTCACTGTGTCAGCAAACTGCACAACTGAAATGCACCACAGGTATAGAATCTAGATGGATAGTATACTTAATGACGACACAGAGGTAGGTACAGCAGTGGCCTACTGTACCGTAATGCTATATATTATATACTGGTGGTCACTGGTCAGCAAAACTCTGCACTGTACTCCTCCTATATAATATTATACTGGTGGTCCCCAGTCCCCACAATAAAGCAGCACACTGAGCACAGATATGGAGTGTTTTTCAGGCAGACAACGTATACTGGTGGTCACTGTCAGCAAAACTCTGCACTGTACTCCTGCTATATAATACAGCTGCTCCCCAGTCCCCACAATTAAGCAGTGTGAGCACAGATATATGCAGCACACTGAGCACAGATATGGAGCGTTTTTTTCAGGCAGAGAACGGATAACTGGTGGTCACTGATCAGCAAAACTCTGCACTGTACTCCTCCTATATTATACAGCTGCTCCCCAGCCCTCCCCACAATTAAGCAATAGTGCACAATCAAGTTCAACAATAACGGAGAGGACGCCAGCCACGTCCTCTCCCTAACATTTCCAATGCACGAGTGAAAATGGCGGCGACGCGCGGCTGCTTACATAGAATCCGAATCTCGCGAGAATCCGACAGCGGGATGATGACGTTCGGGCGCGCTCGGGTTACCCGAGCCATACGGGAGAATCCGAGTATGCCTCGGACCTGTGTAAAAAGGGTGAAGTTCGGGGGGTTCGGTTTCCGAGAAACCGAACCCGCTCATCACTAGTGTAATAACCTCATATATTTGTATATGTAATACCCTGATGTATTAAATTCATATATGGTACACTGTATCAAAGATATGACTTTTTAGCCCTCACAGAGGGAAAACTAATTGCAGAAGTGGATGCTCTCATAAAGAGGAGTTAGCAGTACATGCATATCCCCCTCATACAGGAGTTGGAATGACCCAAATAACTGGGACTGTAGGTAAAATGGACAAGAAGGACGAGTCCATACACACTAAAAGGAGGATTCTCAATGGGAGTTTGTATATATAAAAAATCTGACTCGTGCAGGAGACAGTTGGGGGGACTAATCCGGGCACCTTGAAGGAGAGTATAAATAAGAGGGTCTAAAAATCCATTGTGTGTGTCGTTGGAGATAAAGGAGAGCGGAGAGGAATGCTGCGTCAGTGAGTCCTGTCAAGAGAACATCAATTCGCAAGCACACAGCCCTACTTACCAGCCCTTCGGTCAGCCCCGGTGTCCGGTGACTGAACGGAGCCCCGACAGTGAGGCGGCTCGTCCCTGGGTGATGGCGGCAGGCGGTGAGCATATTCTAGTCCCTCCCTCCAGCTCCAGTAAGAGGCGGCCTGGTGGGCGTGACAGAGGCGGCTGGATCCCGATGCGCTGGGAGAGAAGGCACTAGCAAGAAGCAGGCAGCCCGTGAAGGCGGCACCCGCAGTGAGTGACAGGGACAGCGGGACCTATTCTATTACACCTCCCTCTGTAACCTAGTAAGGGGAGGCGGTAACACAGGAGGTACAACCCAGAGGGGAAGGTCTAATGGAGATTGATGGCAGTGGGCGGAGATAGCCTCGGGCCTCCACATTGAGTAACAGAGTAGGCGGGTCGAGACGAGGCAGACCCGAAGCTCCCAACCCAGATGTGCTGTCTGGAGCATCATCGGGAGGTATTTGGGGTGGACACAACGTCTCACTGCAGGTTCTAATGACAGGATATTAAGTACACGGGCTCCTATAAACCGCAGTTATTAATGACTAGTCTTTATGGAGCTTCATTATTCACCAGGCTTGAACTGCATGAGGGAATTACAGCACAGTAAAAAGTGAGATAGACTCCGCTAATTAGAAAAGTACTTCTCTATCCCTGTTTCCCAAGCGCAAGGCAGGACTTGGAAGTTATAATGAATCTAAGTTCTCTGGACAAGTGGAGGATTTGCAGAGGCAAACACTAGACTTTTGGAGAATTATCGAGTAAGGCAGAGCAGCATCACATATCTTGGTAAATAATTGTCACCATCCCTTATATTAATACCGGCAGTTAATATTGTTAGTCAAGAGACAGCGACACTTCCATTTCCTACTTGCTCCTCAGAGTACATACAGAGATCAGGCAGGATGATAATCCTGTTATAGCCCAGCTCGACCACAGCATAATACTAAAAAGTGATCACTTTTATTGTTTTCCCTGGATCCATAGCTAATAAGGAAGTAGAATAAACTTCATTAATACTTGTGAGTTCCCCGGATACAAATTACTGTGAATTGTAGTAGCAAGGCCCTAAATTCTTTTCACCAGGATACAACCCCGTCAGTTTTGAGACATAACGGAATTCTTTAAATGTGCACCATCGAGGAGAAGGGAGTACTCAAACTGTTGTGGACAGTGTACTATGAACTTGATACTGATCGACACAGTTGGCAGAAGTCATACTGATTGTTGCGCGCGCAAACAAGGTATTGTATAGTATAATCCATTATAATTATATTGTAGAGTAAGTGTGATTAAGTTTGCAATAACCCTTTGAATCTAGGTCATCCTGTGGAACCGGGTATACTAAGGGTCAGCGGCAAAGATTTTCAATAGCAATAAAAATTACTTTATCGTTGTTTGATTCCATTATACTGTTTGACAATATGTTTATGGGAGGGAAATATACTGTGGAAAATAGTTAAGAGTCCTAAGTTCAATAAAAGGAACAACTGTCAATAAATTACCCTGTCCGAAAATTGTCCGAAGAAGTAGCTGTGTGAGATTATTCTTCATCTACCTCCGAAGGCCAGAACGTCTCAATACCTGCGAACAGAAGGGAAACAACAAGGTACTAGTCCACCAAATATATACTTATCTGCTTATAGCTGACACGCTTTACCGGCGTGTTACATGTGTATACGCACGCACCTGCTAGCGGCTTGAACATTACTGCAATAACTACAGGTATCAGGAGCATTGCTTACTCCCAGTGGTGCAAGTAAAAAAAAATGTCTTAGCGGTGCTGTGCGTGCGCACGTAGACGCGTGCTGAAAATGGGCATGGCCATGTGCCACAAAGGGGCGTGGTCAGTGAAAATGGGGCTTGTTGACATGACATGCCCCCATTTCTCATCACTCTGGGAACATTAATTTACATTCCATATGCACCTTACCTTTAAGGTGTTTTCTCTGAAGAATGGGGAACCTCTGAAGAAATGTACAGTATTCTCCCTGGTCAAACAGCATCTTTAGTCAGTATTCACTATTTATGTAGGAAATCACATGGTCCGTAAGATGCCTGTTTGTGTAGGAATATAACCAAAGTCATCATCATACAACAGAGGTTCAACCAGATTCATGCCAGCTGTGTCACCTTCTACCCCCTCTGTTTCTTAGCTACACCATTATCTTCCCCCCTGCATCTCCTAGCCACACCATTATCTCCCCCATGCATCTCTCAGCCACACCATCTTTTCCCCCGATACCCTCAGCCACACCATCATCTCCCCACCAGCGTCTCTCAGCTTTCATTCCCCCACTCCTTCATTCTGTGTCTCTCAGCCTGCGTTCCCCCCTTCCTTCATTCTGTCTCTCAGCCTGCGTTCCCCCCTTCCTTCATTCTGTGTCTCTCAGCCTGCGTTCCCCCCTTCCTTCATTCTGTGTCTCTCAGCCTGCGTTGCCCTCTCACTTCATTCTGTGTCTCTCAGCCTGCGTTGCCCCCTTCCTTCATTCTGTGTCTCTCAGCCTGCGTTCCCCCTCATTCATTCTGTGTCTCTAAGCCTGCGTTCACCCTCCTTCATTCAGTGTCTCTCAGCCTGCGTTCCCCCCTCCTTCATTCTGTCACACAGCCTGCGTCCCCCCTCCTTCATTCTGTGTCTCTCAGGCTGCACTCTCCCCCCCCCCTCCCCTTCATTATGTCTCTTAGTCTGCTGCATTCTCCCCCCCCCACCTTCATTATGTCTCTCAGCCTGCATTCTTCCCCCCCCCGCCTTCATTATGTTTCTCAGCCTGCATTCTTCCCCCCCAAGTTCATTATGTCTCTCAGCCTGCATTCTCCCCCCCTTCATTATGTCTCTCAGTCTGCTGCATTCTTCCCCCCACCTTCATTATGTCTCTCAGCCTGCATTCGCCTCCCCCCTTCATTATGTCTCTCAGCCTGCATCCCCCCACCTTCATTATGTCTCCCAGCCTTCATCCCCCCACCTTCATTATGTCTCTCAGCCTGCATCCTCCCCCCCACCTTCATTATGTCTCTCAGCCTGCATCCACCCCCCCCCCTTCATTATGTCTCTCAGCCTGCATTCTCCCCCCACCTTCATTATTTCTCTCAGCCTGCATTCTCCCCCCCTTCATTATAGGTGCATACACACGGAGCGATATAACTGAGCGATTTTGACTATATAGTCAAAATCGCTCAGAAAGTTAGTGCAGATCGCTCCGTGTGTATACAGGCAGCGATAGCGATGCGCGTCCCCGCTAAGTCGCTATCGCTGGGAAAAATAGTCAGTGCCGGCAAGACAATTTTGGCTATGTCGCTGGTAAAGTTAGTTAAAATCGCTAGAGGCCAGCGATTTTTCCCAGCGATAGCGATGTTGCAGGCGGCGGTGGTGCGGGCGGCGGCGGGTTGTGGCGGCGGTGCGGGCGGCGGCGGGTTGCGGTGGCGGTGTGGGCGGCGGCGGGTGGCGGTGTGGGCGGCGGCGGGTTGCCGCAGCGGTGCGGGCGGCGGAAATTTAACTTTCTCTTGCAGAGTTTGGCAGCGGAGCGGTACCAGTTTCAAAAATGGCGCCTCAGCGTCATTTTTGAAATTCAAGATGGCCGCCGCGAGCCAATCACGGCTCGCCGCGTCATCGCCCCGCCCCCTCCCGCTGACTTATATAAGTCAGCGCGAGGCAGCGGCTTTCAGTCCGACGGCGGAGGAGGAGCGGAGAAGAGCTCCTGAAGACGCCGTGGAAGTCCTGGATGGGCGGCGGCTATGCAAAAGAGCTTAGCAGCCGCCGCCCACCAGGTGAAGACGCCGGAGCAAGACCCCAGAAGCCCTGGGGAGGTGGCGCCCCCCCAGGTGAAGACGCCGGAAGCCCTGGGAAGGCGGCGGCCATGCAAGAGAGCTTAAAGGCCGCCGCCCCCAGGTGAAGACCCAGTTTAATAAAGGATTTTTAAAAGAATGTGTTGTGTTTTTTTTTTTATATTTTCTTTACAGGTGGACTACAGGTGCCAGCGGGCCCTTTATGTCCGGGCATGCTGGCACTTGTGGTTCTCCAAGTGCCAGCATGCTGGGGCAGGCTTGCTGGGACCTATAGGCCTCCTGTAAAGAACAATATTACTATTGAAAGGCTATCAGCCTCCCATCCACCGGCCCACGGATGGGGGGGACAGCCTCGGGCTTCACCCCTGGCCCTTGGGTGGCTGGAGGGGGGGACCCCTTGATTTAAGGGGTCCTCACTCCAGTGTACCCCGGCCAGGGGTGACTAGTTGGGGGGGTAATGGCACGGCCACAGGGACCAATATAAAAGTGTCCCCCGGCTGTGGCATTATCTCCCTGGCTAGTGGAGCCCGGTGCTGGTTTTAAAAATACGGGGGACCCCTATGTCTTTTGTCCCCCCTATTTTTTAAACCAGGACCGGACGCAGAGCCCGGTGCTGGTTGTCTAAATATGGGGGAACCCTACTCATTTTTTCCTCTGTATTTTAACAACCAGGACTGGCTCAAAGAGCCCGAGGCTGGTTTTACATAGGAGGGGGGACCCCACGCAAATTTTTTTTTTTTACTTTTAGCTATTTAAATACCAGCCACCCTGTAAATTCATCCTATATATGACACTCATCCCCTTATTTAAATGAGATAGTCAAAATCTCCCATAGCCAAAATCTCTTGCATAGTTAGACAAAATCTCTGGTAAAGTTAGTCAAAATCTCCTACTGCCAGTTCAAGGGAAAAGTTAGTCAAAATCTCTTATAGCCAAAATCTCTCCGTGTGTATGCACCTTATGTCTCTCAGCCTGCATCCTCCCCTCCACCTTCATTATGTCTCTCAGCCTGCATCCCCCCTACCTTCATTATGTCTCTCAGCCTGATTCCCCCCCCCCTTCATTATGTCTCTCAGCCTGCATACTCCCCCCACCTTCATTATGTCTCTCCGCCTGCATTCTTCCCCCCCCCCCACCTTCATTATGTCTCTCAGCCTGCATCCTCCCCACCACCTTCATTATGTCTCTCAGCCTGCATCCCCCACCTTCATTATGTCTCTCAGCCTGCATCCCCCCCACCTTCATTATGTCTCTCAGCCTGCATTCTCCCCCACCTTCATTATGTCTCTCAGCCTGCATTCTTCCCACCCCCTTCATTATGTCTCTCAGCCTGCATTCTCCCCCCACCTTCATTATGTCTCTCAGCCTGCATCCTCCCCACCACCTTCATTATGTCTCTCAGCCTGCATTCTTCCCACCCCCTTCATTATGTCTCTCAGCCTGCATTCTCCCCCCACCTTCATTATGTCTCTCAGCCTGCATTCTTCCCACCCCCTTCATTATGTCTCTCAGCCTGCATTCTCCCCCCACCTTCATTATGTCTCTCAGCCTGCATCCTCCCCACCACCTTCATTATGTCTCTCAGCCTGCATTCTTCCCCCCACCTTCATTATGTCTCTCAGCCTGCATTCTCCCCCCCCTTCATTATGTCTCTCAGCCTGCATCCCCCCCTCATTATGTTTCTTAGCCTGCATTCTTCCCCCCTCCTTCATTATGTCTCTCAGCCTGCATTCTTCCCCCCACCTTCATTATGTCTCTCAGCCTGCATCCTCCCCTCCACCTTCATTATGTCTCTCAGCCTGCATCCCCCCTACCTTCATTATGTCTCTCAGCCTGATTCCCCCCCCTTCATTATGTCTCTCAGCCTGCATACTCCCCCCACCTTCATTATGTCTCTCCGCCTGCATTCTCCCCCCCCCCCACCTTCATTATGTCTCTCAGCCTGCATCCTCCCTACCACCTTCATTATGTCTCTCAGCCTGCATCCCCCACCTTCATTATGTCTCTCAGCCTGCATCCCCCCCACCTTCATTATGTCTCTCAGCCTGCATTCTCCCCCACCTTCATTATGTCTCTCAGCCTGCATTCTTCCCACCCCCTTCATTATGTCTATCAGCCTGCATTCTCCCCCCACCTTCATTATGTCTCTCAGCCTGCATCCTCCCCACCACCTTCATTATGTCTCTCAGCCTGCATTCTTCCCACCCCCTTCATTATGTCTCACAGCCTGCATTCTCCCCCCACCTTCATTATGTCTCTCAGCCTGCATTCTTCCCACCCCCTTCATTATGTCTCTCAGCCTGCATTCTCCCCCCACCTTCATTATGTCTCTCAGCCTGCATCCTCCCCACCACCTTCATTATGTCTCTCAGCCTGCATTCTTCCCCCCTCCTTCATTATGTCTCTCAGCCTGCATTCCCCCCCCCCCCTTCATTATGTCTCTCAGCCTGCATCCCCCCCTCATTATGTTTCTTAGCCTGCATTCTTCCCCCCACCTTCATTATGTCTCTCAGCCTGCATTCTTCCCCCCACCTTCATTATGTCTCTCAGCCTGCATTCTCCCCCCCCTTCATTATGTCTCTCAGCCTGCATCCCCCCCCATTATGTTTCTTAGCCTGCATTCTTCCCACCCCCTTCATTATGTCTCTCAGCCTGCATTCTCCCCCACCTTCATTATTTCTCTCAGCCTGCATTCTCCCCCCCTTCATTATGTCTCTCAGCCTGCATTCTCCCCCCCCCTTCATTATGTCTCTCAGCCTGCATCCTCCCCCCCCCCTTCATTATGTCTCTCAGCCTGCATTCTTCCCCCCCCCCCTTCATTATGTCTCTCAGCCTGCATTCTCCCCCACCTTCATTATGTCTCTCAGCCGGCATCCTCCCCTCCACCTTCATTATGTCTCTCAGCCTGCATCCCCCCACCTTCATTATGTCTCTCAGCCTGCATCCCCCCCACCTTCATTATGTCTCTCAGCCTGCATTCTCCCCCCACCTTCATTATGTCTCTCAGCCTGCATTCTTCCCACCCCCTTCATTATGTCTCTCAGCCTGCATTCTCCCCCCACCTTCATTATGTCTCTCAGTCTGCATCCTCCCCACCACCTTCATTATGTCTCTCAGCCTGCATTCTTCCCACCCCTTTATTATGTCTCTCAGCCTGCATTCTCCCCCCACCTTCATTATGTCTCTCAGCCTGCATTCTTCCCACCCCCTTCATTATGTCTCTCAGCCTGCATTCTCCCCACCTTCATTATGTCTCTCAGCCTGCATCCTCCCCACCACCTTCATTATGTCTCTCAGCCTGCATTCTTCCCACCCCCTTCATTATGTCTCTCAGCCTGCATTCTCCCCCCACCTTCATTATGTCTCTCAGCCTGCATTCTTCCCACCCCCTTCATTATGTCTCTCAGCCTGCATTCTTCCCCCACCTTCATTATGTCTCTCAGCCTGCATCCTCCCCACCACCTTCATTATGTCTCTCAGCCTGCATTCTTCCCCCCACCTTCATTATGTCTCTCAGCCTGCATTCTCCCCCCCCCCCCCTTCATTATGTCTCTCAGCCTGCATCCCCCCCTCATTATGTTTCTTAGCCTGCATTCTTCCCCCACCTTCATTATGTCTCTCAGCCTGCATTCTTCCCCCCACCTTCATTATGTCTCTCAGCCTGCATTCTTCCCACCCCCTTCATTATGTCTCTCAGCCTGCATCCCCCCCTCATTATGTTTCTTAGCCTGCATTCTTCCCCCACCTTCATTATGTCTCTCAGCCTGCATTCTTCCCACCCCCTTCATTATGTCTCTCAGCCTGCATTCTCCCCACCTTCATTATGTCTCTCAGCCTGCATCCTCCCCACCACCTTCATTATGTCTCTCAGCCTGCATTCTTCCCACCCCCTTCATTATGTCTCTCAGCCTGCATTCTCCCCCCACCTTCATTATGTCTCTCAGCCTGCATCCTCCCCACCACCTTCATTATGTCTCTCAGCCTGCATTCTTCCCTCCACCTTCATTATGTCTCTCAGCCTGCATTCTCCCCCCCCTTCATTATGTCTCTCAGCCTGCATCCCCCCCTCATTATGTTTCTTAGCCTGAATTCTTCCCCCACCTTCATTATGTCTCTCAGCCTGCATTCTTCCCCCCACCTTCATTATGTCTCTCAGCCTGCATTCTTCCCCCCACCTTCATTATGTCTCTCAGCCTGCATTCTTCCCACCCCCTTCATTATGTCTCTCAGCCTGCATCCTCCCCCCCACCTTCATTATGTCTCTCAGCCTGCATTCTCCCCCCCTTCATTATGTCTCTCAGCCTGCATTCTCCCCCCCCTTCATTGTGTCTCTCAGCCTGCATTCTTCCCACCCCCTTCATTATGTCTCTCAGCCTGCATCCTCCCCCCCACCTTCATTATGTCTCTCAGCCTGCATTCCCCCCCCCTTCATTATGTCTCTCAGCCTGCATTCTCCCCCCCCCCTTCATTGTGTCTCTCAGCCTGCATTCTTCCCACCCCCTTCATTATGTCTCTCAGCCTGCATCCTCCCCCCACCTTCATTATG
Source organism: Pseudophryne corroboree (assembly GCF_028390025.1). NCBI lineage: Eukaryota > Metazoa > Chordata > Amphibia > Anura > Myobatrachidae > Pseudophryne > Pseudophryne corroboree. The sequence continues at coordinate 307,626,289 of NC_086446.1, forward strand.
TCTCTCAGCCTGCATTCTCCCCCCCTTCATTATGTCTCTCAGCCTGCATCCTCCCCCCCACCTTCATTATGTCTCTCAGCCTGCATTCCCCCCCCCCCTTCATTATGTCTCTCAGCCTGCATTCCCCCCCCCCCTTCATTGTGTCTCTCAGCCTGCATTCTTCCCACCCCCTTCATTATGTCTCTCAGCCTGCATCCTCCCCCCCACCTTCATTATGTCTCTCACTGGGCTATAGGAAGCCTATGATGGCCTCCCAACACCCCGCTTACCCAATGATGCTGCCTTGGAGGAAACGCCTCCCAATCCTGCTGCTATTGGCTGGGCGGCTTTAACTACCACCTCCTTGGAAGAACCTGGCATTCGCCCGGCGGAGTCTGTGTTCCCCTCCCAGTCCCCTGTGCAATTCGGGAAGCAGGGATGGCATACCGTCGCCACCAGTACAGAACTAGTATCACATTCTGGTTAAATAGAAAAAACACACTGCCGCTGGCGGCGAGTAGTACTGCGCATACACTACCTGGACGGCGGCGCTCTCCCTCTACCGGATCTTCACAGCACCCAGGGCACATGCACCGATTGCCCAGCCTTAGTTACGCCTCTGCTCCGGAGACTGGTCCAGTACATTCATCTCTCTGCCATCACCTGTGAACCTGAAGCAGAAGCAACTCGGCTGAAGTATTTACTGAAGTTAGTGAAACTTGCATATACTGTGAACTATCTCTACCAGGGTAATACAAATACACCGATCAATATGGATCTCCTTGCCATGTTCACTCAGCCAGAGCAGCCGGGGTCCGGTGACAGGGACCTCTCCCCAGTGAGAGTTCTGAGAGATACCGCAGTCTGTGAAAGGGGTCACTCTCACCCAGCCAGCACTGTTCACCTACAATCTGCCTGACTGTGAAGGACCTGGAGGTAAGATGCCCCTCATGTGGACCTGGCTTTTTCAAATTTTTTTATGTTGATTTGAATTTTCAATTTGTCTTTTTTTTTTTTTAGTTAGATCTGGCTTTTCCAGTGTTTTTTTATCTGGATCTGGCTTTTTCAAATTTTTTATGTGGATCTGGCTTTTAGAATGTTTGTTCTTTAATAGGGATCTGGCTTTTTCAGTGATTTTATGCGGATCTGACGATGCATGTATATATATATATATATATATATATATATATATATATAGTGTGTGTGGCTTTCCCTGTCTATAGATTCTATTTTCTCTGTGATGTTAAAATAATACATATCACTAAAGTCCAAACTTTGACGTTTTTTTAAAAACAAGTTTATGCACCAATTGATTCCCCACCCATGTTGTAGCTCCACCCAGAGTATTCATAGCTGCGCTCAGGAGGAGCCCTGCTTGTTTTGTAAATCCTGGCCCCCACAAGATGCAAAATTGAAAGAAAAATACAGTACGCTAGTCCTCTTGGAGTATGAAATAATAATGTACTGTGGTCTGACCAGCAGTGTCACAGTACTTATGAAAATAAAATAAAAATTGTATAGTACACTGGAGTACAGAACAAAAAAAATGTATAATTATATTTTAGGCTTTTTAGCTCTTATTATTTAAATTTTACACTGGGGCGGAGTCTCTAGATGGACACAGAGCACCCCTGTACAGACACAGCAATCCCTGGACTTATACTGGGGTACAGCACAAACAGAATATTTTTTTTATTTTAAGTTAATAAAAATAAGAATTTACTCACAGGTAATTCTATTTCTCGTAGTCCGTAGTGGATGCTGGGTACTCCATAAGGACCATGGGGTATAGACGGGCTCCGCAGGAGACTGGGCACTCTTAAAAGAAAGATTAGGTACTATATCTGGTGTGCACTGGCTCCTCCCTCTATGCAGTGGCGGTTCTTGCCACGGGCAAGCAGGACTTTTGCCCGGGGCGCCGCCTTCTGGAGGGCGCTGGCGCCATCCGGAGGGCGCCGCACCGTGGCAAGATCCGCCACTGCTGCCCGCTGTGTCCCCCGTCCGCCTCCGCTGCCCGCTGCCGTCCCCGTCCTCGGCGCCTCCTGTGAAGGGAACTAGACGCTATGCGTCTAGTTTCCCTTCGTGGAGAGTAACTGCTGAGCGGTGCGCGATGACGTCATCGCGCACCGCACAGCAAAGGTCCTCTCCACGAAGGGAACTAGACGCATAGCGTCTAGTTTCTCTTCGTGGAGAGGACCTTTTGCTGTGCGGTGCGCGATGACGTCATCGCGCACCGCTCAGCATTCAAGCGGCGCTTTCAATGTACAGGGGGCGTGACTCACCACGCCCCCTGTATTAGGCCACGCACCTTTCCTGCCCGGGGCGCTCTGCGCCCTTGAACCGGCCCTGCCTCTATGCCCCTCCTCCAGACCTCAGTTAGGGAAACTGTGCCCGGAAGAGCTGACATTACTAGGAAAGGATTTGGAATCCAGGGTAAGACTCATACCAGCCACACCAATCACACCGTACAACTCGTGATAACTATACCCAGTTAACAGTATGAACAATAACTGAGCCTCTCTCAACAGATGGCTCATACAATAACCCTTTAGTTAAGCAATAACTATATACATGTATTGCAGAGAGTCCGCACTTGGGACGGGCTCCCAGCATCCACTACGGACTACGAGAAATAGAATTACCGGTGAGTAAATTCTTATTTTCTCTGACGTCCTAGTGGATGCTGGGTACTCCGTAAGGACCATGGGGATTATACCAAAGCTCCCAAACGGGCGGGAGAGTGCGGATGACTCTGCAGCACCGAATGAGCAAACTCAAGGTCCTCCTCAGCCAGGGTATCAAACTTGTAGAATTTTGCAAAAGTGTTTGAACCCGACCAAGTAGCAGCTCGGCAAAGTTGTAAAGCCGAGACCCCTCGGGCAGCCGCCCAAGAAGAGCCCACCTTCCTCGTGGAATGGGCTTTTTCTAATTTAGGATGCGGCAGTCCAGCCGCAGAATGTGCAAGCTGAATCGTGCTACAGATCCAGCGAGCAATAGTCTGCTTTAAAGCAGGAGCACCCAGCTTGTTGGGTGCATGCAGGATAAATAGCGAGTCAGTTTTTCTGACTCTAGCCGTCCTGGAAACATAAAGTTTCAGGGCCCGGACTACGTCCAGCAACTTGAGAATCATCCAAGTCCCTAGTAGCCGCAGGCACCACAATAGGTTGGTTCAAATGAAACGATGATACCACCTTAGGGAGAAATTGGGGACGAGTCCTCCATTCTGCCCTTTCCATATGGAAGATCAGATATGGGCTTTTACATGACAAAGCCGCCAATTCTGACACACGCCTAGTCCAAGCTAAGGCCAAAAGCATGACCACTTTCCACATGAGATATGTTAGCTCCATGGTCTTAAGTGGCTCAAACCAGTGGGATTTTAGAAATCCAACACACGTTAAGATCCCAAGGTGCCACTGGAGGCACAAAAGGGGCTGAATATGCAGCACCCCTGTAACAACGTCCGAACTTCAGGCAGTGAAGCCAGTTCTTTTTGAGAGAAAAAGGAATAGGGCCGAAATCTTGGCCTTTATGGATCCTAATTTTAGGCCCATAGTCACTCCTGACTGTAGGAAGTGCAGGAATCGACCTCCCTGGAATTCCTCTGTAGGGCCTTCCCGGCCACACACCAAGCAACCTATTTTCGCCATATACAGTGAAAAAGTCTTGCTGTCACGTCTTTCCTAGCCTTTATCAGCGTAGGAATAACTGCATCCGGAATGCCCTTTTCCGCTAGGATCCGGCGTTCAACCGCCATGCCGTCCAACGCAGCCGCGGTAAGTCTTGGATCAGACAGGGTCCCTGTTGCAACATGTCCTGACTGAGAGGCAGAGGCCATGGGTCCTCTGAGAGCATTTCTTGCAGTTCCGGGTACCGAGTCCTTCTTGGCCAATCCGGAGCAAAGAATATTGTTCACACTCCTCCGTTTATTACAATTCTCAGCCCTTGGGTCTGAGAGGAAGAGGAGGGAATATATAGACCAACTGGAACACCCAAGGTGTTACTAGTGCGACCACAGCTATCGCCTGAGAGTCCCTTGACCCAGCGTAAAACCTTTTTTATCTTTTTATTGAGGTGGGACGCCATGTAGTCCACCTGAGGCAGTTTCCATCAATTTGCAAAACTGCGTGAAGACTTCCTGATGAAGTCACCACTTTCCCGGGTGGAGGTCGTGTCCACTCCCGGAATGAACACTGCTGACAGTGCGCTTACTTGATTCTCCGTCCAGTGAAGAATTCTGGTGGCTTCTACCCTCGCCACCCTGCTCCTTGTGCCGCCCTGGCGGTTTACATGAGCCCCTGCGGTCTGACTGGATCAGAACCGGTTGGTCGCGAAGCAGGAACTCCTCTTGACTTAGGGCGTTGTATATGGCCCTTAGTTCCAGGATATTGATGTGAAGGCAAGTCTGTTGGCTAGACCACAAACCTTGGAATTTTCTTCCCTGTGTAACTGCCCCCCACCCTCGGAGGCTTGCATCCGTGGTCACCAGGACCCAGTCCTGAATGCTGAATCTGCGGCCCTCGAGAAGGTGAGCACTCCGCAGCCACCACAGTAGAGACACCCTGGCCCTGGGGGATAGGGTGATTAACCGATGCATCTGAAGATGTGATCCGGACCACTTGTCCAGTAAGTTCCATTGTCCTTGCATGGAACCAGCCGAAGGGGATGGCCTAGTATGATGCCATCATCCTTCCCAGGACTCGAGTGCAGTGAAGCACTGACACCTGTTTTGGTTTTCAATAGATTCCTGACCAGTGTCATGAGCTCCTGAGCTCTCTCTATCGGGAGATAAACCCTCTTCTGGTCTGTGTCTAGGATCATGCCTAGGCGAGGCAGATGAGCTGTAGGAACCAACTGCGACTTCGGAATATATAGAATCCAGTCGTGTTGCCGTTTCACTTCCAGAGAAGGTGATACGCTGTCCAGCAACTGCTCTCTTGATCTCGCTTTTATGAGGAGATCATCCCAGTATGTGATAATAGTGACACCTTGCTTCCGCAGGAGCACCATCATATCCGCCATTACCTTGGTGAAATTGGTAATGACAATCCCGTACCGCAATTCTGAGGTACGCCTGATGAGGTGGATAAATGGGGACACGAATGTATGCATCCCTTATGTCCCGATTCATTTCAGGCTTGCAATGACCGCTCTTAGCGATTCCATCTTGAACCTGAACCTTTTCAGGTATATGTTCAGGGATTTTAATTCAATATGGGTCTAACCGAACCGTCTGGTTTCGGGATTATAACATGGTCGAATAATAACACCCTCTTGTTGAAGGAGGGGACCCTTGACCACCTCCTGTTGAAGATACAATTTATGAATTGCAGTTAACACTGGCTCCCTCTCTTGGGGGGAAGCCCGCCGGGTCCTCGGTGAGGGGGCATCTTCTCACAGTCCAGCCTGTATCCCTGCGATACAATTTCTATTGCCCAGGGATTTAACAGGGAGTGAACCCACTTGTGGCTGAACTTACGAAGGCGTGTCCCCACCGGGCCTAGCTCCGCCTGTGGAGCCCCAGCGACATGCGGTGGATTTTTGTAGAGGCCGGGGAGGACTTCTGTTCCTGGGGACTAGCTGTGTTGTACAGCTTCTTTCCTCTGCCCCCGGCTCTGACAAGAAAGGACGCACCTCAGACTTTCTTGTTTCTTTATTCGAAAAGCTGCATTTAATAATGTCGTGCTTTCCTAGGCTGTGCAGGAATATAAGGCAAAATATCAGAATTACCAGCTATAGCTGTGGAGACCAGGCCCGAGAACCTTTCTCCACACAATCCTCAGCCTTCCGTATGCCTCTTAAGTCGGCATCATCTGTCCAATGTATATTCTACAGGACACGTCAAGCAAAAATCGACATAGCTTTTGTCTCTAGGACCCAGTATACTCATGTCCCTTTGGGCATGCTTTATAATTATATATCTATCACTTAAGACAGCATCTTAAAATATTTATATGCATACTAGGGTCTCAATCTCTGCTGATAAGGTACCTGTCCACGCTGCCACAGCGCTAGTATAAACCCATGCTGACACAATCGCCGGTCTGGGTAGTATACTAGAATGTGCACACTATCTGCAGGATCCCTGAGAATAGCTAGTGCAAACAGGACACCCAAGGGGAAGATTCTCAACACATCCTGGCCCTAATGGGGAAAGGATACAGCCTGAGAATTCTCTTGTGGGAAGCTGCCGTCTCTTGTCTGGAGATTCCCGCTCTTTTTCCTCATGAGAGGAGGGAAATTTACCTCAGCATTCTTCCCCTTAACATGTGTACTCTCGTGTCAGGGACAGATGAGTCATCAGTGATATACAAATCATCTTTTATTCCAATAATCATATATTGAATATCTTTTAGCCCTCTTGGCTGTAACTTTGCATTATCGTAGTCGACAGTGGAGTTAAACTCCGTGTCGATACTTTGTTATTTTGGATAGTGAACATAGAGAGACTCTGAAGGACTCTGTGACATAGGGACAGACCAGGGAAGATTTCCTTTCTGTTCCCTAACCTTTTGTGCAATAATTTTACCTCAGCACTTACACATATCCAAACAGGTGTCGGCGTTGTTGACGGAGACACCCTCCCACACACTTATCCGCTCTATCACCTCCTTAGAGGAGCCTTTTACCTCAGACATGTCGACACACGCGTACCGACACACCACACACAGGAGATGCTCTATTTGAAGACAGTTCCCCCACCAGGCCCTTTGGAGAGACAGAGAGAGAGTATGCCAGCACACACCACAGCGCTATATAATACAGGGATGTACACTATACTGAGTGATTTTTCCCCTATAGCAGCTTATATACACAGTTTTGCGCCTAAATTTATGTGCCCCCCCTCTCTTTTTTGCCCTTTGTGTACCAGGATACTGCAGGGAGAGCCTGGGGAGCTTCCTTCAAGCTGAGCTGTGAAGAGAAAATGGCGCCGGTGTGCTGAGGAAGAAGACCCGGCCCCCTCAGCGGCGGGCTTCTGTCCTTTTATGTACTTTAATGGCGGGGGTTAATGCACATATATAGTTTATCAGACTGTATTATGTGCTTTTCGCCAAGTAAGGTAATCTAATTGCTGCCCAGGGCGCCCCCCCCAGCGCCCTGCACCCATCAGTGACCGGAGTGTGTGGTGTGCTAAGGGAGCAATGGCGCACAGCTGCAGTGCTGTGCGCTACCTTAATGAAGACCGGAGTCTTCAGACGCCGATTTTCAACTTCTCTTCGTTCTTCTGGCTCTGCAAGGGGGACGGCGGAGCGGCTCCGGGACCGGACGACCGAGGACTGGGCCTGTGTTCGATCCCTCTGGAGCTAATGGTGTTCAGTAGCCTTAGAAGCCCAAGCTAGCTGCAAGCAGGTAGGATCGCTTCTCTCCCCTCAGTCCGATGTAGCAGTGAGTCTGTTGCCAGCAGATCTCACTGAAAATAAAAAAACCTAACAAATACTTTCTTTTCTAGGAAGCTCAGGAGAGCCCCTAGGGTGCATCCAGCTCTGGCCGGGCACAGATACTAACTGAGGTCTGGAGGAGGGGCATAGAGGGAGGAGCCAGTGCACACCAGATATAGTACCTAATCTTTCTTTTAAGAGTGCCCAGTCTCCTGCGGAGCCCGTCTATACCCCATGGTCCTTACGGAGTACCCAGCATCCACTAGGACGTCATAGAAATATTAGTTTTATTTATTTAACACTGGGGCAGAGCCCCTGGATTTATGGACAGATCACCCCTAGGTGGACAGAGTACCCCTGGGGGACACAGCAGCCCCTTGTCAGATACAGCAGAGGACAGACACAGCACCCCTGGACTGATACACCAGCCCCACAGTAGCCACCAGCCCAGGGACGTGCGGTGAGCTAAATTGCTCAGGACGCACTGGCTAGCACCAGAGCCAGATGTACACGCAATATATGAGCCAAAGCGTACATGTGGGCATTATACACAGGTGCAGCAGTATATACTTGTGGGCATTATACACAGGTGCAGCAGTATATACATGTGGGCATTATACACATGTGCAGCAGTATAAACTCCTGAAAATTTTGTGAGTTTTGATTAGAGATGTGATGAAAAGATAAGCCTCACCTGCCATAGACTTTTTACTCCAGCGTTTTGGCTATAAAAATTATTAGAATAATGCAAAGAAGATATTTCAAACATATTCTTTGTATTTTTCATATACTTTATACAGTGAAAACTCTGGCACAAGCGTTAGTATGACAGGAAAGGCTCTGCCTCACCTGCCTCACCCCACCGCACGTCACTGCACCAGCCCCATGCCCCACACCACACAACCCAGCACTGAGACCAACACGTCCATTCAATACACTCTCCACAGCCGATGTGAAAATGGAGCCGATCACCGGGACCTTTATAGAATCCAAAACCCTGTGAGAATCTGACAGTGGGATGATGTGTTGCCTCGTTTTGGGATCTGAGTCAGAAAACTGGTCCTCCAAAAACTGTACCCGCTCATCTCTAATTATATTACAGCCTACAAGAGGACAAATCTTGGTGTCATTACTATAGAAGAGAGCCAAGCACCCATGTTCATCAGTGGTTCTGCTCCACCATTTAAATAACCCTCTAATAGAGTAACAATGTATAATTTGAATACAAAGTCTGGAACCTAACCCCTAGAGGAGGGGGCAGGCCCTCAGGCAGTGTGGCTCACCAGGTATTTCTCCTGTTCCCCGGTGGGCTTGTCTGACCATCCTTGTATATGTGATGAGGCCACCACATAGGCCTGGGCCAAGGGTACCAATGTAGACATGACATTTTGTTCACTCTGCAGGTCATTTGTTTTATTATTTTTCACAATAACAATTATTGTTTTAACACTTTAAAAGCTTCAGGTATAGATTTTTGTGGTAGTACAGCGAAATGAATCAAGGGCAGCCAGTGTCGGACTGGAGCATGAAGGGCCCACCGGGGGTATGTAGTGGTAGGGGCCCATGATTAGACTTGTGGCCAGCCTCCAAAGGGGGTGTGGCCAGCCACCACATAGGTTTGGCTAGCCATTATAGACTACATGGTCTGGACTGCTTGATAATTTATATAGTAATTAATGCTAGTGCATGCATGATAATGTGCCAGATTAATGACAGCAATGTACTGTAGAGGATACATCATAATCCTTTGCAGTATAAGGTAACATATGTATAATATATAATTCAAGTGCAAAGTCTAGAACCTGATCCCTAGAGGAGGAGGGCCCCCCAGGCAGTGGGGACTACCGGTGGTTTCCCCTGTACCCCTGTGGGCCAGTCCGAGCCTGAGGGCAGCAGAAAAGGCCATTTTCCCAGCTGCTGGTTTCTATAACTTCAAAATAAGTTGTACCTTGACAACCTACTCCATGATTCAGTTGTCATCACAAATGTTCCCTCTGAGCCATTTATGAACTAAAGCATTAAGAAAAGTATATGATCTGTGTCCTGAAAGACTGCATTGAGAATCTTCTGATCACTGTAACCCTGCACATTGGATTTTTCCCTGTTGTGATCAATTTTAACAGTACAGTTTACAAATAGCTCAGCTTGTATGGTAAAAACTATTACCATTCACTTAGCTGGCTGCCTCAGAAATAGGTCATTCTTATTATACAGTAAGGAAGAAGGATAACCTAAAAACTGCACCATGAAGATAGATGTCAAAAGGAAACACAGTTGTGTAACTCTGAAAAATCTGCAGCTGGCACCGTAGTCCAGAGAATTCTATGACTCATTTGCAGCGTTGGCAGTCGAGGAGTTAAGTAGTTGATGTTTGGCGCTAATATATACAAGCAATGGGAAATGTAAGTAATTCCCCTATGTCTTATTCTAAGCTAAAGAAAAAAAAATAGTTCAAACAGCTCAATTATCCTGAAACTGCTAAAATTCAGACTTTATCCTTTCTCAGCACGTATTGTCTTCCAGATTTAATTGCCCATTTGTCCCTGATGTTTAGATGACATTGCCACCAATTTGGATGTCAGGCGGCGGGTGAGGTTGTTCCAGACCATGTAAGCTAGATTTAAATTGCTATCAGATGGAAATTTGGAAGGATCCTGTGATCGCAAGTTCTGACGCTTTTTCCTGACATAAAGTCCGGGGCGACAGATGGTTTTAATAAATTCCTCCTCGTTGTTAATGAAGTGCTTGGTTTATCTACATCCAGACACACAGGGGGGTCGTTTACAATGTTACAAAAATATAAGTCTGCGTTCAGTGTTTATCATACAACAAGTCAAACATTGAAACATATCAGAGTTAAGACTGTGTAAGTCAGTGTTGCCTGTTCCATAATTTAAAAGAAAAATGTTAATTTGGGCAATTTACCCCATCAAAAATGAAATACAGTTTGTTTAGTTTCCTTATATTTAATGCTTGTTTTTAAGTCCAATAAACCACTAAGTTAGCATGTCCCTGAACTGCTACTATAATTTCTGCTTTGATATATGACCTTTTCCCAGACTATTCCTAAACCTGCCAACTAAAACACTCCCCAATTGCTCATAAAACCTATCCATCTAACAGCTCCCATTATCTCCTACCAACAACTTGTATAACTCAGTGTAACAAAAACTACACTAGTATAAATGTTCAGTAGACTGTTCTCCAAACGTTTTTGGTGGTCATTCCGAGTTGTTCGCTCGTTGCTGTTTTTTCGCAACGCAGCGATTAGGTGGAAAATGCGCATGCGCATGGTACGCAGCGTGCATGCGTTCATTAATTTAACACAAAACTTTGGAGATTTGCACAAGCTCGAGCGACGTTTTTTCATCGCTCGAGTGATCGTAGTGTGATTGAGAGGAAGTGGGTGTTTCTGAGCGGAAACTGGCCGTTTTCAGGGAGTGTGCTAAAAAACGCAGGCGTGCCAGGTAAAAACGCAGGAGTGGCTGGAAAAACGGGGGAGTGGCTGGCCGAACGCAGGGCATGTTTGTGACGTCAAAGCAGGAACTAAACGGACTAAGGTAATCGCAATCTAGGAGTAGGTCTGGAGCTACTCAGAAACTGCAAGGAATTATTTAGTAGCAGTTCTACTAATCTTTCGTTCGCTATTCTGCTAAGCTAAAATACACTCCCAGAGGGTAGCGGCCTAGCATGTGCAATGCTGCTAAAAGCAGCTAGCGAGCGAACAACTCGGAATGACCACCATTATCATTTGTGCCCATCAACTTTTCTAAATGTTTTTTTTTTAATTCTCTTTATTTATAAAAGTGGAGAGCAAAAGTGTACAACTCAAATATAGTCAACAGGAAGCAATGGCAAAATACAATTCGATGTACCATGACATATGAAACAAAATATATTCCAAAACAAAACATACGTTATCAAATCCACTAATTTTTTTTATTTATTTTTTGAGGGGGAAGGGGGGAGCTAAAAGAATCTACAGTATGATAACAACTGTATAATATAGCTGGAAGGAGAAATGGGAAAAGAAGGTGGGGGGGAGGGGGTACATTAAGATTTGTGTTTATAGAGGCCTTGGCAAATGAACACCTGATCTCCGACCACTCATCCTCCTCCAAGGCCACGCCCAAGTCACGTTCCTGGGCCAATTCAAATGGTTCCTTGGGAGATGAGGAGCCGGCAAGAAGAGAGTATGAAATAGAAATAATGCCTCTGCGTTCTGGGTCGTAAATACAAATTCACTCAAATGGATGGGATTTCTGAGCATACCAGACGTACACAAAGAGCGTACAATGCTGGTAATCTGCAAGTAAGCAAAGTACTGGGTTTTTGGAATAACGTATTTTTCGCGCAATGCTGAGAAATCTTGCGGAGCAAAATCCCCTGAAATGTGAGAAATCCTGTTTATACCCGCTTCAACCCAAGGGCGCATGTAAGAGGATATACAACCCAGAGGAAAACGAGGGTGACGCCAGAGAGGGGTCAAAGGGGAGGGATGAGGTGCTAAATCGAATTTCTTATTTAAACTATCCCATACCTTCAAAACAGAATGGACACATGGGGCATCATGTACCGAGGCTGGTCTCATACGTGGAGGGAGCCATGGGAGGAAACTAACTAAGCAGCTGTTAATAAGGTCATTTTCCAGGGACACCCACTTCCTACTACCCTCAGGCGAATGCCAGGCGGTGATGAGACTCAATTGCGCAGCCTGGAAATACCGTTCAAATATAGGGAGCACCAGACCTCCGGCGGATGCTGATTTAGAGAGGCAAGATCTCCTAAGTCTGGGACGTTTGTTCGACCAAATAAATTTGCCACACATAGATTGCACAGTACGGAGAAATGAGGTTGGGACTACTACAGGGACGGTTTGAAACAAATAAAGCAGTCGCGGCAAGATATTCATTTTAACAGAGTTAATTCTACCAGTCCATGAAATACACAAGGGATCCCATTTAGACAAGTCCTTCCTAATACTTTGCAGGAGCGGGATAAAATTGGCCTTGAATAGCTGATAGTAATGTTTTGTGATCTGGATCCCCAGATATTTGATGGACTGAGGCCACCATACATAGTCAAAATTTGATTCTAGAAACTGCACAGTATCACTGGGAATGTGTAGTGCTAGTGCATCAGATTTGGCACTATTAACTTTATGTCCCGATATCCTCCCAAACAGCGAAAGTGCGGCCTGCAAGTTAGGGAGAGAGGTCAGATGGGAGGACAAAGAAAGCAGGCTTTCTGGCCTCATCAATAGGCCGACAATCGGGTTCTCTCCGCCAACATAACCTCGGCACACTAAATGAAAATATCAATATGCAATGAGGCCAAGCCTCAGCAATACTAGCCACATCCTTCACCATAGAACAACGTAACTCTAGCGAAGTCCTCTTACCTAAATCATTTCCAACCAAATGCACCCCCAAAACCCTTGGGACACCATGAAGCTGGACTTGAGATAATAACCTCACCTTGAGGTCTTGCCACAACATTCCACACCAACCCAACCAACGAATCTCAGCAACCCTTGACAAATACTGAGCCCTCTCAGAGACCATAAACCTAGATGCCCAAAACAAAAAGGAGTGCCCAACCACCCATACCGTACACTAATCCTCAACCCATCCTAAACAAAGGAAAGGAAAGAAGAAAAAACAGGTTAATAAAGAAAAACCTGAAATTGATGCATGAAAAGTAAACAATGAGGATCTGCCAGAAAACAAACAAACTGCGTATCACGGCAAAGCCATGCAAAACAAGCTTCAGGCCAATTGAAGCAACATAAAGACACAATGGGAAAGGCAAACCAATAATGAACTAAAATAAAAAACAGAGAGAAACCGGGCAACACAGGTAAACTCGGCTGGAGGTGAAACTTAAAAACCTGCTGAGGAACTTTTAATTAGCATCCACTTAGCTGAATCAGTATAAATTAAACCGAATTCAGTCCATCAGCCCAGGTAAAAATTGTTAAATAACTCGAGACCCCCACTGCCAACAGTGGAGAGTAGCTAATCCCCGAATAGGAAGGACAGGGGAGAACGAACAAAATCATACAATAACGTACTCAACAGATTCAACAACAAACTAGTAAGCAAACTTTCTAAAACACCGTTAATTAAGTCAAAAGATTGGGTCGAATATAACGCTTGTAGCTGGAAGATTTCCAGCACCCCAGTAACTTAGAAACATAGAAACACAGAAACATAGAATTTGATGGCAGATAAGAACCACTTGGTCCATCTACTCTGCCCCTTTTTTTATCCTTTAGGCAATCTCAACCCTTTTTGAACCTTAATACTTTGTAAGGATATTCATATGCCTATCCCAAGCATGTTTAAATTGCTCTACAGTCTTAGCCTCTACCACCTCTGATGGGAGGCTATTCCACTTATCCACTACCCTTTCTGTGAAGTAATTTTTCCTTAAATTTCCCCTGAACCCCCCTCCCCCTCCAGTTTCAGTGTATGTCCTCGAGTTCTAATACTTCTCTTCCTTTGAAGAATGTTTCCCTCCTGAACTTTGTTAAGACCCTTGATATATTTGAAAGTTTCTATCATGTCCCCCCTTTCCCTTCTCTCCTCCAAACTATACATGTTAAGATCTTTTAGCCTTTCCGGGTAAGTTTTGTGATGTAGGCCATGCACCATTTTAGTTGCCCTTCTTTGTATTTATATCCTTCTGGAGATATGGTCTCCAGAACAGGACACAGTATTCCAGATGGGGCCGTACCAATGACCTATACAGTGGCATTATCACTTCTTTTTTTCCTGCTACTGATTCCTCTCCCTATGCAACCAAGCATCTGACTTGCCTTTCTCATTGCTTTGTTGGATTGCTTTCCTGCCTTCAAGTCACTTGAAATAGTGACTCCTAAATCCCTTTCCTCCTCAGTAGTTTTCATTATAGTACCCTTGATACTATATTTAGCCTTTGGGTTTTTGAGACCCAAGTGCATGATTTTGCATTTTTTAGCATTAAACTGTAGTTGCCACGTTCTTGACCATTTCTCAAGCCTACCTAGGTCATCAATCATTTGTTTTACCCCTCCTGGTGTGTCTACCCTGTTGCATATCTTTGTATCATCTGCAAAAAGGCATACCTTCCCTTCAATACTATTTGCAATGTCACCAACAAAGATATTAAAGAGAACTGGACCAAGTACAGATCCCAGGGGTACTCCACTGGTAACATTTCCCTCCATAGATTGCACTCCATTAACTACAACTGTCTGTTTCCTATCCTGCAACCAGTTTCTTATCCATTTAACTGTTTTATAATCCACCCCCATGCTTTCAAGTTTATTTAGCAGTCTGCGATGTGGGACAGTGTCAAATGCCTTACTAAAGTCTAGATATGCTACATCTACAGCTCCCCCTTGATCTATTATTTTCGTCACAGAGTCAAAAAAGTCAATAAGATTTGTTTGGCATGATCTCCCACCAGTAAATCCATGCTGTTTTGGATCCTGTAAATTGTTTGATTTAAGATATTCCACAACTCTTTCTTTTATTAGTTTTTCCATTACTTTCCCTACTACTGATGTAAGGCTTACTGGTCTGTAGTTACTTGCTTCTTCCTTCCTTCCACTTTTGTGCAGCGGAACTACATTTGCTCTTTTCCAGTTCTCTGGAATGGCAACTTAATCTCCTTGAAGGAAAACCCAGCTGACGCGGCCAAAGTAGCAGCTCAGATCCTAAACGAGTGCGTCCTGTAAGTTTTGGGTGAAAGGCCCAAACTGGTCAGACAGCGACTTAGCATCCAACGAAATTGATATTTCGTCAATGACAGCCCATCATAATGAAGCAGTCAGAAGCTGAGTATCAGGTAGTCAACACCACCGGGCAAATCCGAACATCCAATGACGCAACCAACGTGACCCATCGACCTCTACCTAGCTGGTCCGTCTTGGAGCGATGCAGTCTGCAAAGCAAGGACCTCTCACCCACCATGTCTTCACGAAGCATGGGCGAACCCTTCCCTTTAGAGGATGCAACCAGCTCCGAAACACGAAATGCCCCATGGTACGCCATGGAAAAAGCCAACGCAAACAACAATGCCTCGAAACACGAAAACGCTACATTCGCCACAGCTGCCAGGATTGCTGGCAGTAGCACCGCATCAATCGGACGCCTCCTATCAGGCGGTGTCGGTGCAAGACGCGCACACCCTCTGAGTGACTTAGCAAGGAAGAAGCTCTTCGGAACATCAGGGAGACCCTTTAATTTGGCTAAAAATGAAATCCCAGCCAAGTACCGCGACACCACCGCTCTAGACCTACCAGAGACATAGAGTTGCCATATAAAAGAAAGCATCAACAGATGCCCACTCTTACCTTCAGGCTCCCGTCCGCGGGCAAACTCTTCCCACTCACTCCAAGCTTGACGGTAAGCCTTGAGCGTAGTCTGGGCGATTGATCGCTCTGCTAATTCCTCCAGCCCGGCCCGATCACCTGCCAAACATAACAGGGACAGCAAACCCCAAGAGCGTCAGCCTCAGGAGCCAAAGAACGGAACCTATCCCACTGACCGCGGGACAAAGCATCAACAATTTCATTGTCTGTACCCGAAACATGTTGTGTGCGAAACAACACATTCCATCTCAGACAAGACATAATGAGCTGCGCCAACACCCGCAACACAATGAGCGACTTAGCCCCCTGATTGTAATCGCATGCACCACGCCAGTTTATCACATCTGAACAAGATGCTGCGATTAGACAAACGCTCTCCCCAAACTTCCAAGGCCACCATGATTGGGAAAAGCTCCAGCAACAAAAGATCCTTAGTAAGACCTTTATGGCACCATTCCTCAGGCCAAGAAGCCATGCACCAGGATCTGTCAACACCCAAACCCCGGGGATCCTGCTGCGTCAGTAAATAGCTGCAATTCCACACTGTCAACCTGCGGTGCCAACCAGATCCGCACACCATTAAACTCCTCCAAAAAACACGCCCAAATCCCTCTTAATTTCGGATGACAGGTGAATAAAATTATGTGATCTGTAGCACCCTGCCGTGGGTGTAGTAGGGTATGCCGGCGGCCAGGCTCCCGGCAGCCAGCATACCAGCGCCAGAATCCTGACCGCCGGCATACCGACAGCTGGGCTAGTGCAAATGAGCCCCTTGCAGGCACAGTGGCGTGCGCTATCTATTCTCCCTCCAGGGGGGTCGTGGACCCCCAAGAGGGATAAAAGGTGTCGGTATGCTGGCTGTCGGGATTCCCGCACCGGTAAACTGTGTGCCGGGATCCCGACAGCCGGCAAACTGAAGACCACCCCCCTGCCGTGGCCCACTCCAACTTCCGGCTAAAATCCCTGCCCATTGGGATGACCCGACAAGCAAAGTTCATAAGGCCCAGGAGAGACTGGGCTTGCCAAAGCGTGACCTTGCGTGACTCTAGGAACTGTCCAATGACCTCGCGCAATTTCCCCACCTTGTCCTGAGGAAGGCGACAAGAACCCGCCATTATGTAAATTTCAATACCCAAAACCGTTAAACAAGAGAGGGGCCCTTCAGTCTTATCCTCTGCCACTGGTACTCCAAAATGATAAAATAAAACTCATTGCAACACCTGGAATCCGCAGGCCCAAAATAAAGAAAGTCATCAAGGTAGTGCACCACCCCATGACCTCCCGTAGAAGACTCCACGCACCAATGCAAAAAAGTGCTGAACTTCTCGAAAACGGGCCATCCCATCGGCAAACACTTGTCAATGAAATACTCCACCCCAATGCGAAATCCTATAAAATGGAACGAGTCCGGATGTAAAGGAAGTAACTGAAAAGCCGACTCTACATCAATCTTAGCCATCACCGGGACCGTAGGACCTCACGATACCCAGAGCCTCGTCAAACGACTGACAGACCACCGAACAATGCTCTGGAGGTATAGTGTCATTGACCGACGACCCTGAAGGGTAAGACAAATGCTGTATGAGCCGGAAGGAACCCGAAGTATTCTTAGGAACCACACCCACTGGAGAAATAACCAAATCCTCCAGAGGGGGTAGAGCAAAATGACCTGCCATTCTCCCAAGCCAAACTTCCTTCTCCACTTTTCGTGCAAAAAGCGTGCGCTGACTGAAGATTCCTCGGGCCCCCACTCTCACCTCACCCGCAACTGGCAGGCGGAAACCAAACTGAAAACCGTGCAACAAAAACTCTGCAACTTCTCTATTAGGATACCAACTCAGCCATTTGGCCATAGTATCCAACCGGACTGGCGATGGAGCCTTACTGAGCACCCCCGCCGCTGGTGGGTTTACCTGCTCCTGCCTTCCCTGCTCTGGGTTCCTGCCGATTCCCTCGAAAACAGTTTGAGGCCAGGTGAAATCCGTTACAGCGCAAGCATAAGTGCCGAAAGTGACAATTCCGGCATAGCGAGCATGAACCGTTGTTGTACGCAAAGCCTTTCCCTTTCACAGGTGCCTGCACAAACCCTCGACCTGCACCACCTGCCTTACGACCCGACAAAGCATCCGCTCTGGTCCCCTGCACAAGAGAACCTGCCTGTGGACCCTTGTTCACAGCACTCTGCGGCTCTCTCGGATCATGGTTAGATCGCGTGATGTCGAGTGAGACCTCAACATCCTTACAACCAAAATCCATGATATGCAGGCAGTCATGCTTGCGCTGAAACTTCTCATCATATGTCCGCCACTCAGCCCCCCTAGACCTGTGCTGCATCTCATGAATGAGGTGAATATAGCTAATGATATTTAAATGCTCATCAGGTCTATCCTCCAGATAACATGCCACAAATACCCAGAAGCCCGCGAGCCAGTCATCGTATGACCGATATGCGTCAGCCCCTACACCCCCTTTTGCTCTAGCTGCTTTAAACTCCTTCTTCGCATCGTCCTACAGCAACTATCACGCAAACCCCTCAACACGCACATGAAATCGCAATGTACGACCCTAGGCAAGTTGTGGTGCTTTTTTTGCCCTGCGCGAATTCTGATGCTCTCGCTTGCGTCTCTTCCATTTCTCGCGCTGTGCAGCTACGCGCTTAGCATACCTAGCAGCCCGCTTCTTTGCCATTGCCGCGCTGCTAACATTAGACACAAGCGAAGACGAAGAGGAAAACGAGAAAGAGTTGTCGGACAACGTCGATGTCACAACTGATGGCAAGTGTCGGTAGCTGGAGGCCTCAGTTGCAGGGGCTGACAGGTACGTAAACTTAGGAGGTAGGAGAGGACTCCTAGACATGGGCTGTGATTGTAGTACCAATTGCCCGAAGGCGTGACCACGACAACAGGAGGTATCTTTGAGGGTTTTTATTAAATCATAAAAGTCTAGAATGTGCAACCAAACAATAAATGCCACAAGTGAGTCTCTGAATCACAGCTGGTAACGACCAGTAATCCGGAGTTGAAATGGGAGTGGTTTATGTCACATAGGAACACAGGTGAGACATAGACTGAAGCTGGGGATCACAGGTGAAGCTTTAAGTGACGCTGGGAATCGCAGGTAAAGCTGGAGTGATGCTAGGGATCGCTGGTAAAGCTGAAGTGATGCTAGAGATCGCAGGTAAAGCTGGAATGATGCTAGGGATCGCAGGTAAAGCTGGAATGATGCTAGGGATCGCAGGTAAAGCTGGAGTGATGCTAGGGATCGCTGGTAAAGCTGAAGTGATGCTAGGGATCGCAGGTAAAGCTGGAATGATGCTAGGGATCGCAGGTAAAGCTGGAGTGATGCTAGGGATCGCTGGTAAAGCTGGAGTGATGCTAGGGATCGCTGGTAAAGCTGAAGTGATGCTAGGGATCGCTGGTAAAGCTGAAGTGATGCTAGGGATTGCAGGTAAAGCTGGAATGATGCTAGGGATCGCAGGTAAAGCTGGAGTGATGCTAGGGATCGCAGGTAAAGCTGGAGTGATGCTAGGGATCACAGGTAAAGCTGGAATGATGCTCCACTACTATGGTGAATGGTGGAAACAGAGGACTGCCAGAGAGTAGCTGCTGGAAGCCGGAGTTGTACACTCTGCTAGCGCTGGGTGCGGGAACTGAAGAGTCAGGTTGCACCACAGAGCATCAGCACAGGAGAACTGGAGCTGCACGACAGAGAGGAATCACCAGGAAGTCAGGCTATACTGCAGGGAGTGTTCACAGAAGAGTCCTTAGATAAGCTGCACACTGAAACGCTGGAGAGACAATGGAAGCACTGACAACCTTCTGGGTGCTGAGACAGGATATTTATACCTGATGGATAGCAGGGATTGGCCGACAATTAAGCTCAGGCTCCGGCAGCCCTATGGATAGGTGAGAAGAGCATCATGTGACTAAATCCAAAATGGCTGCGCCCAGTGACGATGATTGAAGGGGAAAGAAGCACTCAGAAACCATGTGTCAAACTATAATGGCGGCGAAGGCCGCAGCAGCAGAAACTCCACGTGCCCAGACGCGCACAGCGGCCACAGGGATGACAGCAGCGGCCGCGGCACACAGAGGACGCGCATCCAGCGGAAGACCACAGGCGCGGCAGTGACAGCCGCGACGGGACTGAGAGCGCCACATCACCGTAAGTGTACACACTAAGGAAGCCGCTGAACCAGCGCTGCAGGCAATACCCATGAAATATAGGCTAAGACATAGCTATAGCCCGGCCCTGGCTCGCTGAGACAAGCTCAGGAGACACCTAACAGGCAGGAAACGGCGTCCAGTTACCCGGATTGTGACAGTCGAGGAGGAAGAAAAGAGCCCTCCCCATCGCTACCATATAAAGTCAACATCTCACCTGACAACTCAGACCGCCCGGCCCCCGACACTCCATCTGATACGACCACAAAGTCACTATCGTCTTCGTCATCCTCGCCACCACAAAAATCTGAAAAAGAAGAAGAGACATGCTCCAAGGCTGAAGCCCGGGAAACAGGCAACCTAGAACTGCATTCCGGCATGTTGGCACCGGTGATCTATCACTGAGATGCGACGCTGCGGCTCCTAAATCCCGACAGCTGTTCCACCACCGGTCCCGGTGGCGCAGCAGTACTTTTGTGTCCCCGCGCTGCGGCTAATGGCCCCGCAGCTCCAGATGACAGGGCCACCACCAGGGGACCAAAAGCCGCAGCCACGTATGACACCGCAGACCTCCAATCCTCAGGTGCAGGATCTGAAACTGAGGCACCTGAACTCCCTACGCTCCTTGCAACCATCTCTGACACCTTCCTTGTGCTACCCTGCTGCCTATGACGCTGCCTGGGGAACACATAGCCCGGGAACTCCTGAAAGCAGCCTGAGCCTGTGCAACCTCCCTCCTTGAGTGCGCGTTCCCGCGCACCCACAATCCTTGCACCAGAACAGAAGTGTCAACTCAATGGGACCTGGCCACCCGACCCCCCTGTTGCCATGACCCATCTGAGAGGTGCCCTCGGCTGCCTAACCAAGGCAGAGGAGAGGAAGATCTCCCTGCTGGTGTTGCTTGCCCAGCTACATTCCCCGAGCGCGCGCTCCCTGGTCCCCGGTACCCTCCACTGCCGTGTACGGGCCAATTTCGCCTGTGAGTTTAGCGGCAGAGGAGAGGGAGATCCGCCGGCCGCCACTGCGCGTGCACGTGACACCGGCGCCGGGGGGATCAAAGGACCCGGCAAGACCCTCAGCCAAAGTGCCCCTCACTCTCCCGCCCTTCTGCCGAGACCAATCGGAGCCAGTGTCCGGCGCCTCCGGCGTGAGCTGGGGAGAAAGAGAGCCCTCTGCCACCGCTGCGCGCACACGTAATGAATGCTGGACACCAACGGGTGCAGCCGCAGCTGTGCCGGCAGCCAGCAGGTAGAGCGACGCCTCCTCTGGAGATCTGCGGCCACCGAGCCCTTCATGCAGGTAACGGGCGGGGGTCATGGGGGCACGCCTGGGACGAGAAGCAGCGGCCATGATGGAGAGGCGGGGGGAAGAATCGCGGGTGGCAGTTACAGCTAACGGAATGAAGGAGAAAGCACCACAGCAGCACAACCTAGCAACCCCTAAGCTGCTGTCCACTACGAAATAGTCTTCTAACTGCCCACAATAGAGAGTAATAAGCAGCTCCTAAGGTACACTTATCCTCACAGAGTACTCACCCTTATCAAGACAAATGAAAAAAGGCAATATTACATTCAGAGACGACCAGAACTATCCACTAACCCCACACTCTATCCTTCCCATTGGTGCCCAAACTGTCATACCATAACTGCTCCGCCACCCAACCAAGGAGGTTTAACTCCCTCCATTCCAATTTCTGTCATTACGCTCTCCTTTGATACCCAGCACCTAGATAATGAAAGCACTTCATTTTCTTTCTAATCAAAGTCAATATGGCCCGCCGGTCACATGACTACATCCTGTTTACAGTCACTGAATATAGTAAAATTGTGGCTATTTACAGAACGTCATTGGTTGATATGATTAGTTGTAGTAGATTTAATCATAAGGCTAAGAAGTGGGAATAAAATGTTGTATTTATTATCTGGACAAAATGTGCTGTATATATACTAGAATAAATATTACTTTTTGGAGGATCCAATATGCTGTCTGAGATAGAGATAAATTTCTCTTTACTTGCATAGACAGGTATGGTTATACCTATAAGGTACAGTAGTGGAATAGGTTTAGGAAGTGGTAGGTGTGGGAATAGTAGATATATAAACAGGTGGTCACATAACTACATCCCAATATATATATATATATATATATATATATATATATATGAAATTTGGGATGCGGTGGGTCTACAGCGACTGCTGCCTCTAAACAGCAGCAGTCTCCTTTGCCTCTTTTTGTTTTAACACTAGAAGTAGGCAGACAGCGTCTGCCTACTTCTGTGATGTCAGGATCATCCAACTGGAGAGAAGTTGACTGTCTGATGAAAAAGTAGACTGGTTGGCTGGTGTGATAAACAGGTGGTTGGGTGTATGAAACACCATTCTAGTAGGACAGGCAAGTAGGACGTTAGGTTGGATGAAAGTTGGCCTAGTGTATGGCTAGCTTTGGGGTGTGTTCATGCTCCTTAGATCCTATGTAAAGGCAAAGCAGCAGCATATGGCTCTTGGGAGGTGTATGCTTCCCCTGGTGTGAGACTCGTGCTGCTACTGATGATGGTGATCACAGAGGACACTGAATTGCCTATATGAAAAAATAAATATTCATTGTGAGGAAATGAGAAATCTGTGAAAATTCATATAATTGTCTCATTTCCCACATCAACAAAACTTGTTTAATATTTACTTTTTATCCCCATGCCACCCTATATAGCTATCTATATTCTGTTTGTTTGTGCGCTCATTCTCCATAGTATGTTGCTACTCACCCCCATAGTCTATTTGAACCAGCTTTAATATAGGCAATATACACAATTGTATTATGTTATCTGTTACATTCTAGGTAATGCATTCATGTTAGCCCTAGTTTTCTATTGTTTACTTATACCACAGGGGACAATCACAGGTTGAGTGATTTAAGGTAGCAGTGTTCTTTTTACACCCTATTGTTCAACAGAAGTTATCTTTGTTTATCCACACCACAGGAGACTCAGTTATGTGTAGTATTGTGTCCCATCTATTGTTCCAAAGCTGGCCAGACAGAGTGGCTCTATCGCTGATTTAACAACCTTGATTAGAAATTGTATAAATGTATTCCTATGCCTTAAAACAGAAGAAAGCAAAATACGCCCCTCCTTTTATGTGGGTATAAATAGAGCTACCCAGATAGCTGAGGAGACTTTCTCTGCTCCTAGGCTAATAAGTGATATTCCGTCAGGAGTTTGTTGTGGGATCTGTCGGCTTAAATTGTATTACTGAAGAGTGCTGAGCTGTTTATCACCCACTCTGTTCAATAAACCACTTTTGGTTTTCATCTACCACCGTGCCTGAGTGATTTGGAACCCCGTATATTAACATTTGGTGGCAAGCAGTGGGATCACTCAAGTTACAAGCATGGAAGCAAGATTGCACAGCATAATGGGACCAGCAGCACAAACAGAATGCCCACTGAAGGGGTCTGATATGGCACAAGAGTAGAAGTTTGCCCGTGCACTCAGTCTGAGAACCACATTGTCAGAGGCCCAGCAAGTGAGCGGGTGTCAATCCTGTGTAATAAAAAATGGTTCCAAGGAAAGAAAATCAATGTCTGCCTGAAGTCTTCCAGGGCAGTGGAGCTTGTGGATGGAGGTTCATTGGCATATCAGCAGGCTGGGAAGTTGAATATGTTATTTATTACTACAAAGAGGCAGTACATTTGGGAGTACTGGAATGAAGCTCAGTGAATGATCAGCGGGTGGAGAGTATCCAGCATACCAGATAAACTGTGTTTGGACACTGAGGAAGCCGCTAACGTAGGAGAGTAGGTGGAGAAACGCGTCTGTCTGTTAGGATCTCCACGCACGGAGGGCAGCTTGATATACGGAGAAGGACACATTGGCCGGCCGGTGGAAACATTAAAAAAAACAGTGCTAAGGGGAAACTGGTGAGCACATTGTGTAAAATACCCACGGAACTCCAGATAAGGCTGCACATAAGAGCATCAGCCAGGAGGGGGAGGGGGACTGAGAGCGGCCCGAAAGGAATACAGGCAAAGTGCAATTGCTACATGGTAGCTATATCAGCGTATCAGCTATATGGTGCAGTGAAACAAGGATTGTTATTCATGTGAGGAATACAATGTTGCAAAGCCTCAATGAATGGTAATTGAATACTCACAGGTGTGAGAAGGCACGGACTGTTACATCTAATAATTAATGCATGAACTGCTTAACTGCTATATTTAACAATTAATGCATGAACTGCTTGACTGCTACATCTAATAATCAATGCATGTACTGCTTGGCTAATAATAGATATATATGGACTGCCTCAGTACTAATATCGATTAATAATTTTAAATATTGATTAATTTTATATCGTTTTTTTGAAGAGGAGCAATTTATTATTTAATATATATTTTGTAGTGGTTATTAGGATACTGGCCGGTATCAATGTGATGTGTGTGAATATATGTATGCATTAAATTCTACATAAGATTGAAATAGCGCATTCTCATTTTTTTTTTGTAAAAAAAACTCTTTTTTTCTTGGTTTAAACATTGAGGGGTTTCAACCAATTACCCTTGAGATTTGCAGCTTTTCAGCTGATCAATCACAGCGCCAGGAGGGTTGGGTTGTTTGCTGCAAGATGAGAATGGCTTCACTGCCAGGAGTCCACAGGCTGCGGCCCCCTAGTTTCCCTAGGAAGGTGAAACAATAGCGAGGTACATAATCAGCAGTCTGAAGCATATTCAAAATATCCGAGGTTAGCGTAACAAGCAGCAGAACTGTGAGGCAAGCCACTGTCCAAGGCACAGGCAGAGGTTCATTGTCTGGGGAATGCTTGGTCTGGTACATGGAAGCAGAATCACAAACGCTAGAGCAGGTAAAGTCACCTAATACAGCTTTAAGATTATATATTACCAGTTCTTGGATGGAAAGAGTCCAGTATAATGGAGTACCAGCAATTCCATGATGATGTAGATGGGGCTTGAATTAGCAAAGATTTCAACGCTTATTGTAATAATTTGAGATGAGCTGGTTCGTTACTCTGAGAACCGAACCCTACCGAACATCACGTCCCGAGCCCGGATCCGAGTCTGGCTCTGGTTTTCCCGCCAGACTCGGAAATCAGAACGAGGCAAAAGTCATCATCCCGCTGTCGGATGCTCGTGGGTTTTGGATTCCATATAAGGAGCCGCGCGCCACTATTTTCACTCCAGTCCTGGGGAGTGTAGTGAGAGGACGTGTCTCCTAAGTGTCTGTGCGGGAAAGTGGTGTGGCGCATGGGGTGACGACCTGCTCTTATGTGTCATTCCAGTGCTGTCTTGTTCTGCATCATTCCAGTGGTGATGTCTTGTGCTGCATCAGTCCAGTCACAGTGGTGTGTCCTGTGCTGCCATACGTCCAGTGCTGCTGTATAAGTCCAGTGTAGTGGTGCTGTGTTGTGCTGCATCAGTCTAGTGGTGGTGTCCTGTGCTGCCATAAGTTCATTGGTGGTGTGTCCTGTGCTGCCATAAGTCCAGTGCTGCTGCTGTATAAGTCCAGTGCAGTGGTGCTGTGTTGTGCTGCCATAAGTCCAGTGGTGGTGTCCTGTGCTGCCATAAGGCCAGTGGTGGTGTCCTGTGCTGCCATATGTCCAGTGCTGCTGCCGTATAAGTCCAGGGGTACTGCCTTATAAGTCCAGTGGTACTGCCGTATAAGTCCAGTCCAGTGGTACTGCCGTATAAGTCCAGTCCAGTGGTACTGCCGTATAAGTCCAGTGGTACGGCCGTATAAGTCCAGTACAGCGGTAATGCCGTATAAGTCCAGTGGTCCTGTGCTGTATATTATTTACTCCAAATAAAGGGGTTATTAATATTTAATCCAAATAATTTTTACAGGGTTTGCCCTGTGTGGTGTAGAGGTACGCTCTCCTGTGCCGCATATTGTTATATAACTCCAGAAAAATAATGGAGAACAAAAATTTGGAGGATAAAATAGGGAAAGATCAAGAACTACTTCCTCCTAGTGCTGAAGCTGCTGCCACTAGTCATGACATAGACAATGAAATGCCATCAACATCGTCTGCCAAGGCCGATGCCCAATGTCATAGTAGAGGGCATGTAAAATCCAAAAAGCCAAAGTTCAGTAAAATGAACCAAAAAAATTAATTTAATTGGTCTGAGGAGAAACGTAAACTTGCCAATATGCCATTTACGACACGGAGTGGCAAGGAACGGCAAGGCCCTGGCCTATGTTCATGACTAGTGGTTCAGCTTCAAATGACGATGGAAGCTCTCATCCTCCCGCTAGAAAAATTATAAGAATTAAGCTGGCAAAAGCACAGCAAAGAACTGTGCGTTCTAAGATGGTATCACAAATCCCCAAAGAGAGTCCAAGTGTGTCGGCGGTTGTGATGCCTGACCTTCCCAACACTGGACGGGAAGAGATAACTCCTTCCACCATTTGCATGCCCTCTGCAAGTGCTGGAAGGAGAACCCACAGTCCAGTTTCTGATATTCAAATAGAAGATGTCACTGTTGAAGTACACCAGGATGAGGATAAGGGTGTTGCTGGCGCTGAGGAGGAAGTTGACGAGGAGGATTCTGATGGTGATGTGGTTTGTTTAAATCAGGCACCAGGGTAGACAGTTGTGTGGGATGAATAAGCCAATTGTCATGCCTGGGCAAAATACCAAAAAAAACACCTCTAAAGTGTGGAATTATTTCTCCACAAATCCAGACAACAGGTGTCAAGCCATGTGTTGCCTTTGTCAATCTGTAATAAGTAGGGGTAAGGACGATAACCAGCTAGGAACATCCTCCCTTATACGTCACCTGCAGCGCATTCATCAGAAGTCATTGTTAAGTTCACAAACTTTGGGTAAGTGCGTAAGCAGTCCACTGACACCTAAATCCCTTCTTCTTCTTGTACACAAGCTCCTGCAAGGCACTCCACCAACTCCCTCAACATCAATTTCCTCCTCAGGAACGTCAGTAGTCCTGCAGGCCATGTCACTGGCATGACTGACGAGTCCTCTCCTAACCGGGATTCCTCCGGACAGGGCAGCCATCAGGGGGGGCTGTGAGGACTGATGTCCTGGGCCCTTCCAGAGAGGGGGGCCCACCCTTGGCTCCTTACACCAATACCTGGAGTGCTGCACCAAGCTGTGAAAGAACAATGGGCTGATGCACAGGGAGGACTTCTTAAAACAAGCCTTTAACTACACATCAGCTCTGCGTAAACCGTTCCTGTAGGTCCACAACACTCCACCTATATGTAATATCACAATGTATGACATCACATAGGTGTGGAGTGGTACATTTATTCGGGGGGAGGGTTGTGGAGGGGCCCCGTTTGTTTTGTCAGGTCCGGGCCCCACAATTTCTGATGGCAGTCCTGCCTCCGGAGGATCCTTGAGTGGTACGCCTACTGCTGCTGCTGCCGCTGCTGTTGTTGCTGCTGGGAGTCGATTGTCACCCCAGAGGGGAAGTCGGAAGACCACTTGTACTACTTCAACTAAGCAACTGACTGTCCAACAGTCCTTTGCGTGGAAGATGAAATATGACAGCAGTCATCCTGTTGCAAAGAGGATAACTGAGGCCAGGACAGCTATGTTGGTGTTAGATGTGCATCCGGTATCCGCCATTGGTGCAGTGGGATTTAGACAATTGATGGAGGTAGTTTGTCCCTTGTACCAAACCCCATCTAAATTCCGCTTCACTAGGAAAGCGATTCCCGGACTGTACAGGGACATTAAGAAAAGTGTCCTCTGTGTCATGAAAAATGCGGTTGTACCCAGTGTCCACTTAACCACGGACATGTGGAAAGTGGAGCAGGGCAAACTAAGGATTACATGACTGTAACAGCCCACTGGGTAGATGTATTGCCTCCCACAGCAACAACAGCAGTGGCACCAGTAGCAGCATCTCACAAACGCCAGCTCATTCCTAGGCAGGCTACGCTGTGTATCACTGGTTTCCGTAAGAGACACAAACCACTAACAACCTCTTACGGAAACTGAAGGACATCATCGCACAATGGCTTACCCCAATTAGACTCTCCTGGGGATTTGGGATATCGGACAATGCCACCAATATTGTGCGTGCATTTCATCTGGGCAAATCTCAGCACATCCCATTGTTTGCACATACAATTAATTTGGTAATGCAGAATTTTTTGAAAAATGACAGGGGCGTGCAGAAGATGCTGTCGGTGGCCAAAAAAATTGCGAGCCACTTTCGGCATTCAGCCACCGCGTGCTAAAGACTGGAGCGCCAGCAAACACTCCTGAACCTGCCCTGCCATCAGCTGAAGCAAGAGGTGGTAATGAGGTGGAAATCAACACTCTATATGCTTCAGAGGATGGAGGAGCAGCAAAAGGCCATTTAAACCTATACATCCACGTACGATATAGGCAAAGGAGTGGGAATGCACCTGACTCAAGCGCAGTGGAGAATGATTTCCGTGTTGTGCAACGTTCTCCAACCCTTCAAACTTGCCACACGTGAAGTCAGTTCAGACAGCTTGAGTCAGGTAATTTCCCTCATCAGGCTTTTGCAGAAGCAGCTGGAGAAATTGAAGGAGGAGCTAAGACCCTCCAGTGTGTACTCCGAAAGAGTGTTTAGTGCAGCCGGTAACCTTGTCAACGATCGGCATAGGAGGTTACTTCCACAAAATGTGGAGAAGATGATGTTCATCAAAATGAATTAGAAATTCGTCCAGGAAGACCTTTATCAGCAATTGCCTCCAGAAAATACACAGGGACCTATGATGGTGGATTTCAGTGGGGACGAATTAATACTCTGTGAGGAGGAGGATATACACACTGAAAGGGGTGAGGAATCGGAGGATGAGGATGACATCTTGCCTCTGTAGAGCGAGTTTGTGCAAGGAGAGATGAATTGCTTCTTTTTTGGTGGGGGGATTAATTGCTCTTTTTTTGTGGGGGCCACAATAAACCAATCATTTCAGCCAGTTGTGTGGCAGACCCTGTCACTGAAATGATTGGTTTGTTAACATGTGCATGTCCTGTTTATACAACATAAGGGTGGGAGGGCCCAAGGACAATTCCATCTTGCATATCTTTTTTTTTCTTTGCATTATGTGCTGTTTGGGGCCTAGTTTTTAAAACTGCCATCCTGTCTGCCACTGCAGTGCCACTCCTAGATAGGCCAGGTGTTTGTGCCACCCACGTGGGTCGCTTAGCTAACTCATCCAGCGACCTCATTGCACCTCTTTTTCTTCTTTGCATTATGTGCTCTTTGGGGCCTAGTTTTTAAAACTGCCATCCTGTCTGACACTGCAGTGCTACTCCTAGATGGGCCAGGTGTTTGTGCCGCCCACTTGGGTCGCTTAGCCTAGTCATCCAGCCACCTCGGTGCAACCTTTAGGCCTATAAACAACATTGTGAGGTGTTCAGTGTTCAGAATAGAATGGAAATGAGTGGCTATGTATGTTTTTGAGATTAATGATACCGTAGGATCAAAATTACCCCCAAATTCTGTGATTTTAGCTATATTTGTGGGGGGTGTCCAAAAATCATCCAGATCCAAAACCAAAACCCGAAAGTGTGGTTTTGGCAAAACCAATCCAGATCCAAAACACGAGCGGGGATCCAGATCCAAAACCAAAACACAAAAAGT
The DNA here is from genome assembly GCF_028390025.1 of Pseudophryne corroboree. NCBI lineage: Eukaryota > Metazoa > Chordata > Amphibia > Anura > Myobatrachidae > Pseudophryne > Pseudophryne corroboree. The sequence goes on from NC_086446.1 coordinate 307,655,766, forward strand.
GCCCACCGCACATCTCTAGTAATAATATACCATCTTAAATCTAGACACAGCCCTACTTAATGGGTCCACGTAATCTTGGGAACTTGTTTTCTATAAAATAGACTAATTGGAGGTTAAGAAAATTCTTTGTGATACTGTTCTTTCATATGCATTATATCCACATCAGTTGATATTTATTGATTGTATTTGGTCACGAGGGCCCTGTATTCTGTTTGCTAAATACTTTTTAATTCTGTGGTGCTGCCTTCATCTGTAAAGTCAAAAATATGAGAGAGGGCATCAGATTTCTTATTTTTTACTCCAGAACAAAATGTGAATATAATATTGAAATGGGCAAAGCGGAGAGACCAGCATGTTTGCTGAGGATTTCAATGTTGAGCACTTTGCAAGTCTGAAAGGTTCTTGTGGTTGGTAAAGATGGTCTCACAGTTAACTACTCCTTCCAACAAGTGATGCCACTCATCCAGCACCAATTGAATAGCTAGTAGTTCCTTATATCCAAACCAGTATTTTTTTTCCAGTTAGAGAATTTTTTTATAAAGAAGTTCATTTTCCTGAGTCCTGTCTGTTGGAAAGAACTGCTCCAACCCCACAAGAGTATATGCCCACCTCAAGAACAAAAATGGTTTAGTAGTGTCTGGCTGGTTTAGAACAGTGACACAGAGGAATGATTTTTTAAGGTATTGAAAGCTTGAACCTCCTCAAGTCAATTTGTAAGGTTCCATAAGGGTAAGGGTGCTGAAGGGGGCTATCACAGAAATGTATTCTTTGAGCTGTCTATAGTAGACAAAGCCAATAAATTGTTGGTTAGCTTTTAGTCCTGAATGTTGTGGCCAAAACACTGACTATAGCCTTTACTTTTCCTAAATTCTTCTAAAGACCACAAACAGATAATATATAACAAAGAAAGTTCATCTTTCATTGCTCAAATGAGCATTTTTCAAACTTACAGAAAATATTTTTTTTCTGAGGTGAGAAAGAACTACCCGAACATAAGAAAAGAGGGTTTTTTTAAATAAAATCAAGATACCAAGATATACAACCCCAAATTTGTGCAGATGATCCCAAGATATTTAATTCATGAAACTTAGGAAGGCAGCAAGAGCATTACTGAGTCTGAATGGCATCTCTGGTGTTGAAAGAGGTCTTCCACTTATCTCTAGACTTGATATAAATCAAATTATATGCTACATGGAGAACTGGTTTGGTAAAAATATGAGCTCCTTTTTAAGTGGTCAAATAGTTCAGAATTTAGGAGAAGAGGATATAGGTTCTTGATTATAATAGCATTGACCCCCTTAGAAATACATACAGAGACAAAGGCCTTGATCTTTATTTTCCACAGAAAAAAAGCCAACTCTTGCCAGAGAAGACTTATGGATAAAACCATTTTCCTAACTTCTCTTAATAATCAGACATACCCTGAATATCTGGCATGAATAACGGATATACCCAACCCATGAGAGGCATTTTTCCTGGAATTAAATCTACGGCGCAGTCCCAAGGCCTTTGAGGCAGTAGGTTTTCAGCTTGTTGCTTGCTGAACACATCCACAAAAGACTGGTACCAAGGATGAAATAAGGGCCAGTTTGAGCTAACCAAATATGGGACTTGGTACAACGTGAGACTCTTTACAGGCAATAAGAGTGGCACAAAGAACTTCATGACAGAATTTAACCAGTCTTCCAGTTTACCTGATGTGAATAGTGCTGAAGCCAAGGTAGGTCCAGAATATTTGGATTAATAACCTGAAGAATAGCCAAAACCTTATCCCTTCCTGATGAAGGGTCCCGAAATGCATTACAATGGGACAGGTTTTAAGAAAAATAAGTTCTTTCAAAACCTTATTCCTGTCAGTGACCGTAAAGTGTAAATGCAGGACAAGCTATTTTGCAGGAAGTCCTAAATCAGAGACCAAAGAAGCACAAATAAAAATCTCAGCTGCTCCAGAATCCAGAAATGTAGAAATATCTTGAAGCTTGATTATGCATCTTAAACTATACTGGTGTAGGGATTTAAGAATAAATAAATGGATAGCAAAGAGGAACTAGAACAGCCTCTCCTTTACTAACTAGGCTTTGGAGTTCATAGGGACACTCGGCTACCATGTGCCAGGAGTTCCACTGTAAAGACACAAATTATTCTGTTATTCCTGTGGAGACAACTTAGAATGACCGGTGTATATTTGTTCTTCTGCTGATGCCTTTTCTCCACATGGTTTGAAAATAGGATGCCAATGTTACTTACATGGGATGAATAGATTCTCTTTCTTGAACTCACTTCCTGACGTGAATGTCCACTTCATTGAAGGACAAAATAAATCATCAAGGTAGACAGGCAGCTCTCTTGAGGCCAAATCATTCTTATTTCTTTCATTAAGGGCCTGCCAGCAAGTGGTGACCATGGACTTGTTATTCAAATTAAGCTCAGAAGCTAAGGTACAGAACTGAACTGCATACAATCGCTTAGTAGAAGTTCCTTGTAGACTGTCAGCAGCAGAAGAAACTCTGCCAAGTTCATGAGATACCTATTTAATCACTTCCAGGAAGGCAGTACAATCAGTAAATAGGGATTAATGTGCTCCCACAAGAGATATGCCCATGCAAGTGCCTGATCAGACAATATGGAAATAATAAATGCCACTTTGGCTTTTTGGTACAAAGATTCCCCGGAAGTCATTCAAAATGTATTGCGCATTGATTAAGAAATGCCCAACACTTCTTAGGATCGACATCTTATTTTGGGGGGATTAGGAATATGAAGATTAGAACCACCCATTTCTGCTAGTGGTCACGCCATGGGAGGACTTGCTTGTTTATTCATTCAAGGCATCCAGCCGATGGGCCATACTTTGTAAATGCTGCATAACTTGCTGCTGCAAAACTCAGGAAAGTAAGTTTTAAAGCAGGTCCTTTGGAGAGGGAATCCCAGCAGCACATGTCTTTTTGGGCAGAGTATGCAATCATGTTTCTGGGTTGATTGGATGCTGTCAGACCAGGATTGGCATTGGCAAAGTCAAGGTGTAATGTCTAATGACTGAGTCTGCAAGTCGCCATCCTTTATCTGCTCTTTGGAGGTGACGTTGGAGGAAAAGAACAATAACAAGGAACATAATCAGCAGACTGGAGTGTTGTCAGGAAATCCAAGGTCAGGGTCACAAACAATTAACAGTTTGAAATATAGCGCAGTATTTTCCATTGCCGTTTACAACTGGAACAACAGTAATAGAACAAAACTGGGTAATAACAGACAAACAGAGATAGGAAGGTCCTGCTCACAAGCTTACAATCCATAGGGAAATGGGCATTCATACACAAGAATAGGTGCTACCTATTGCAAAGGTTCTTAATGGGCTGTATGATATGGTCACCCAGCAATGTTGGCCAAGGGTCAGGAGGGTGTGAAAGTGAAGAAAAAATATGTGAGGTTATGTGTGGACTGTACATGGAGGATGTAATTAGATAGGGAGGTATTAAAGGTTATGTGGGTGGGTCTAGAATTTGATAAGCTTGTCTGAAGAGGTGAGTTATCAAGCGAGGAGGGCATTCCACAGAGTGGGTGCAGCTTGGAAAAAGTCCTGTCATTTTGAGTATGAACAAGTAATGCGTGTGGATGAGAGACGCAGATCTTGTGCAGAGCGGAGAGGTCGGGTAGGGAGATATTTTGATATGAGTGAAGAAATGTATGTTCGTGCAGTTAATAGCCGTGTATGTAAGTAAAAGTATTTTATATTGAATACGGTAGAATACCGGTAACCAATGGAGGGACTGACAGAGTGGATCCACATATGATGAATGTCTAGCAAGAAAGATCAACCTCGCAACTGCTTTCAAAATGGACTGTAGTGTGAGGGCCTATTTTTGGGAAGACCAGTAAGGAGACTATTGCAATAATCAATGCGGGAGCTAATAAGTGCATGGATTAGATATTTTGCTGTGTCTTATGTAAGAGATGGTCGTATTTTGATATGTTTCTTAGATGTATGTAACATGATTTTGAGACAGATTGAATGTGGTTAACAAAGGACAGTTCAGAGTCAAGAATGACACCTAGGTAACGGCCTTGTCAGATAGTGTTGATTGTTGAGTTATGATATAAATATCAGGTTGGTAACTACTATTGGCCAGTGGAAATATAATTAATTCTGTTTTGGAAATATTATGTTTGAGGTGGTGAGATGACATCCAAGATAAAATGTCAGAAAGGCATTCAGTGAAATGGACCAATACAGATGGTGACCAATCTGGGGAGGATAGATAGATTTGAGTATCATCCGCATACAGATTATACTGAAATCCGAAGGAGCTGATTAGTTTGCCAAGCGATGTGGTATAAATTGAGAAAATCATAGGACCTAAGACTGAGATGTGTGGTAATCCAACTGATAGAGGTAGTAAAGAGAACGTGGATTCAGAGAAATGAACACTTAAAGAGCAACTAGATAAGTAGGATGAGAACCAAGAAAGGGCTGTGTCCTGAAGACCTAGGGATTGTAGTGTTTGTATGAGAAGAGAGTGGTCAACAGTGTCAAAAGCAGCAGAGAGATCTAGAAGAATAAGAAGTGAGTAATGGCCTTTAGATTTAGCAGTGACCAGATCATTCACTACCATAGTCAGTGCTGTCTCTGGAGTGTTGGGCACGAAAGCCTGACTGAAGTGGGACCAATAAGTTATGTGAGTTAAGATAGTGTGTGAGGGGAGTGTAGGCAGTATTCTCAAGTAACTTGGAGGGGCATGGAAGCTCAGAAATGAGACGGTAATTTGAAAGAGAGTTAGGGTCAGAATTTTGTCTTTTTCAGAATGGGAGTAATCACTGCATGTTTGAACAGGGATGGAAAGATACCAGTGGTTAGAGAGAGATTACAGATTTAAGTTAAGGTTGGGATGAGCACAGGAAACAGAGCTTTACTTTTTTGTGAGGGTATAGGATCAAGAAGAGAGGTAATAGAGTAGGTAAATGATAAGAGTGGAGGTACTTCATTTTCATTTGTGGCATCAAATGAAGAGAAAGAACCAGAGTGTTCCAGAAGGGAATTGAGCAGGTCACTGGCTGTGGAAAGCTTACCATTTAATTTTGGATCTTATCAATCTTGTCCTTGAAATAGGAAGCGAGATCTTGTGCACTGATAGTAGCTGGTGGGATTGGTGAGAGAGGGATATGTGATTTAAATATATTAAAATGTCGCTTGGGGTTAGAGGCTTTAGCAGAAATGAGAGATTGGAAATATGTTTGTTTGGCAGTGTCTAGAGCATGATAAATGGTCTTATAAGTGAGGTAGTCACTTGAAATACGAGAGTTACGCCACTGACTTTCTACTTTATGTGAAAGTTTTTGTAGGTGTCTTGTGAATTGAAAAATGCCACGGTTGACATCTAAGTTGATGTGGAGTGTGATGGGTAGCTGGAGCCACTTCATCAATTGTGATTTCTCGAGTCTGATTCGGGTCCGATACAGTAGTCTCAGGAGAGGTGAGTGTAAAAAAGGTGAGAATAGTTGTTGCAGAGAGGTGGATAGTTGTTCGAAATTAATAGTGTTATTATTTCTGTGGGATTGAGGAATTTTGGTAGAATTCAGTTACACTTAGTTTGGAGGAGAACATGCAGGTGATAAAGTTGTGATTTGAGAGTGGGAAAGGAGTGTTAGTGAATTCAGAAACTGAGCATAGGGGTAACTGAGCATAGGGGGTAATTCAGACCTGATCGCTAGGGTGCATTTTTTTGCATCCCTGCGATCAGGTAGTCGCCGCCTACAGGGGGATGGTATGGTGTGTGTGCAGGTGTGCGTTCGCTTTTGCTGCAGAGCTGCACAAACATAAGTTTATGCAGTCTTTGCACTGCCCAGGACTTACTCTGCCGCTGCGATGATCGGGGCCGGAGCTGACGTCAGAAACCCTCCCTCCAAATGCCGGGTCCCTCTTGCGTTTTCCTGGACACTCCTTGAAAACAATCAGTTGCCACCCACAAATGGCCTCTTCCTGAATTTTCGCACCATCCCATCGCTGACAGGTGATCCTTGTTGCCGCGGTCTGTCATGCCTGCGCATTGCGGTGCATACGCATGCACAGTTCAGATCTGATCGCAGGCTGTGAGAAAATGCACAGCAGTGATCAGGACTGAATTACTCCCATAGTCTGGTGAATACAACAGCAAGGCAGTGGTCCTGCTGATGAGTACAGGAGTCAGTCCATAGGGAGAGGCTGAGAGAGGAAGTTAGAGAGAGTAGTTTGGAGGCATGGGGAGATTGTGGACTGTCAATAGTGATACAGGTTGAGTATCCCATATCCAAATATTCCGAAATACGGAATATTCCGAAATACGGACTTTTTTGAGTGAGAGTGAGATAGTGAAACCTTTGTTTTTTGATGGCTCAATGTACACAAACTTTGTTTAATACACAAAGTTATTAAAACTATTGTATTAAATGACCTTCAGGCTGTGTGCATAAGGTGTATATGAAACATAAATTAATTGTGTGAATGTACACACACTTTGTTCAATGCACAAAGTTACAAAAAATATTGGCTAAAATTACCTTCCGGCTATGTGTATAAGGTGTATATGTAACAAAAATGCATTCTGTGCTTAGATTTAGGTCCTATCACCATGATATCTCATTATGGTATGCAATTATTCCAAAATACGGAAAAATCCGATATCCAAAATACCCCTGGTCCCAAGCATTTTGGATAAGGGATACTCAACCTGTATTGAAATCACCCATAATGATGGTGGAGGTTTCAGAAGATAATAAATGAGGGAGCAAGGCAAAATATTCTCCAGAAATTGTTTGTGTTGCCCAAGTGGGCGATAGATAGCAGCAACACTCAGAGAGAAAGGGGTGAAACTCTGATAGAATGTAAAATGTGAGTGATGGAACATGTGGTAGAACTGTGTATGAAAAATTGGAACAGTAATATTGCCACCCCACCTCATTTGCTGTTACCAGGTCTCGAGGTGTGCTTGAAAGTGGAGAACATCATGTGACAGTGTTGCAGGGGAGGCTCTGTCGGATTGCGTGAGCCATGTTTCTGTTATAGCCAGCAGGTTGAGGGGGTTTTTTATGAAAAGGTCATGGAAGGATGTAGATTTTTTGCAAACAGAGTGTGATTCCATAAGGCACATTTTAGTGACTTGGAGGGAGATGGGACACCTGACATTTATAAGGTTTGTTGGATTTACATTCCATTGTGAATCAGCTGAATGTGAGTGGGGCATGTGGATGGGACCTGGATTTGGTGATATGTCACCAGCTAGTAGAAGCAGAAGGAGAGAAAGATAAGTATATTTGTAGGAGATGTGTAATAGGTTTTTATGGTGACAGGTTGAGGATGTTACATGTTAATAAGAGGGAAATCGATTAATGAGGCTGCACTATGCACAGAGAGATAAGTTGCAGTGATAGTGAAATATGATACAGCTTTAAAGAGAATACCATGAAGTGTTATTAGAAAAAGCAGTTAGTGGTACATGATGTTTTTGAAATAAAGTAAACATATTTACGTTAACTCATAAGGAAAAGGCAAGTTTTATGGTGATATTACCTGGTCTCAGATGTTGTTCACCCGTTTGATTAACTGTTATGAAATCACACTGTTATTTCCACAATTTGTGTATTTCCACAAATAGCTGCCCCTTAGCCTGCATGTAAATATATAGTATGCCTGATTAAGACACAAGCGTACATCTAAACCAATTTTTTCAGATGAATGAAATGCAGATTGATCAAAGGAAATAAATCACACTGACTGAGTAAACAATAGGCAGTATGTTACTATAATTAACAATGCTATACTTAGCCTCTTCACAAACACGGGTAATAACAATTACAAGCAATTGAAAGTTGCAGTTTTGCAAGCTGGGATGAGGTCACATACGTTTAAAAGCAGCAAGTAGCAAATAAGTAGCAAAACAGTGAGCCAAGCCGAGGGCAGGGTCTGGTACTCAGAAGCAGAATCAATAAACAAACACTGGAGTACACCTAATATGCCGTATGGAAGATGCCGCGGCCAAATGTAGTGTGCCAGAGCTCTACAGTAAGTGCCGACAAAGGGGGAGATGGATGCTAGGTAGCCCACTATACAAGACAGTTGCCAACAGGTTGTGCTGCCGGATCCAGTAAGATGTGACTGAGTGCAGATTTGTGACAGTAGTCCAAATTGCCAACTTGCCCAAAGGAGAATGCATATCTGTTATTTATTTATTTATTTATTCATTTATTTATAAATATATATAGCATAATCTGTTGTTCTTTACAATCAGGAACAAAACAGTAATAAAATGAGACTGAGTAATAACAGACAAAAAAAAGATAAAAGGGCTTACAAGCTTACAATCACTAGGGATGTAGGTATTTGATACATGAGGATAATAAATACATTGTGGGCTGTGATCCATTTACACTGCAATGTTGGCTAGGGGTCAGTGGGTTGTGTGAATATAGAGAGAAAACATATGTAAGGTTATGTGTGAACAGTGTAAAAAGAAGGTAATTGGTCAAAACAGCTAAAGGTGGCTATGTGAGTTGTTGTGGAATTTGATAAGCTTGCCTGAACAGATAAGTTTCCAGAGAACTCTTGAGGGTTTGGAGGTTTGAAAATCTTGATGTGTGTGGGAGGGCATTCCATAGGATGAGTGCAGCCCAAAAAAAGTCCTATAACCCTGAATGGGAACAGGTTATGAGTGTGGACAAGAGATCAAATCTTGTGCAGAGATTAGGGGTTTAGCTGAGAGATGTTTTAAAATAAGTGAAGAGATGCATGTAGGTGTAGTTTGGTGAGGGGCGGATAGGAACGCTATTAAAGCTTTCCGCTGGGTTGGCCCCTTGCCCCACTCTGCCAGGTACACTCATGGCCGGCCCTGGCCGACACTGCAAGTGCCGGCTGCTGCGCTTCTGGGATTTGCATTCACTGTGGAACGCAAACCGGAAGAACCCGGCTCTACATCAATCAACTCTGTGGCAGTGCTGTGCGGTATGCTGTCCACTTCTTCGTCCTCAGGAGCATGTCCAACTGCAGGAGGTGTGCTTACCCACACAGCGCGGAGAGAGTGATCTGTGCTGCTGTGCTGTCTAGGAGCCGGATACAGGAGCTTTCTTGTCCCATTCACTCACTGCAGCTGTACCTGTCACTCCTGTGTGAGGCTGCTGTCATTGCTGACAACGCAGGAAGCAACGATGGCCAGAAGCTGCAGACAGGAGGTGACATTCTTGTTCAACTTAATCCCCACCACTACTACTCCCAGCCTGCGCCCCCGCGCTCTGCACTACTTTTGCTACTACTTCCAGCCTGCCTCCCCATACTCTGCATTTCTACCACTACTTTTCCCAGCCTGCCCCACATACTCTGCATTACTACTACTACTACTACTCCCAGCCTGCCCCACATACTCTGCATTACTACTACTACTACTACTACTATTCCCAGCCTGCCCCACATACTCTGCATTACTACTACTACTATTCGCAGCCTGCCCCCCATACTCTGCACTACTACCACTACTATTCCCAGCCTGCCACCCCATACTCTGCACTCTGCACTACTATTCCCAGCCTGCCCCCCTACTCTGCATTACTACTACTACTACTACTACTACTATTCCCAGCCTGCCCCCCCATACTCTGCATTATTACTACTATTTCCAGCCTGCCCCCCTACTCTGCATTACTACTACTACTACTATTCCCAGCCTGCCCTCCATACTCTGCATTACTACTACTATTATTCCCAGCCTGCTCCCCTACTCTGCATTACTGCTACTACTACTATTCCCAGCCTGCCCCCCATACTCTGCACTACTACCACTACTATTCCCAGCTTGCCCCCCTACTCTGCATTATTACTACTACTACTATTCCCAGCCTGCACCCCATACTCTGCACTACTATCACTACTATTCGCAGCCTGCCCCCCTACTTTGCATTACTACTACTACTACTACTACTACTATTCTCAGCCTGCCCCTCATACTCTGCACTACTAGTACTATTATTCCCAGCCTGCCCCCCTACTCTGCACTACTACTACTATTATTCCCAACCTGCCCCCCTACTAGTCTGCACTACTACTATTATTCCCAGCCTGCCCCCCTACTCTGCACTACTACTACTATTATTCCCAGCCTGCCCCTTACTCTGCATTACTACTACTCCAAAGACTTTGTTCCAAGTCTCCATAAATCTTTACTGAGGCCCAAGGTCTATTAAAAAAAGTGCTCTGATTGAACTATGTTCAGAATATGAACCCAAAGTGCATGAGATTTAATAGACGTCTAATCTTTCATACAGCATTGTCTCTTATCTCAGTGCCGTCTCAATTGAAAGCACATCTTTGAATGCTAGAATGTTATCTCTCAGTATGTGCTCATTCAGCATTTATTTTTACTGTTACTCTGATTTTGTAATATTTAATATATTTGTAATATATTATTTTTATCTCATTATTATTTAAAATTGTGTGGTAATATCTTATGTATATTATAACTTTTTTTTATATGGGAACCACCAGCTTTGTGACTCAAGCAGTTTAATTTCTATGTCTATATCTCCTAGTAGTCTTTTTCTGATTCTTTGCAGAGGTTCAATGTAAACTGCAGCTTATGGTCACTATTTAACTGCAATAATGGTAATGGATTTGTAGAATCTTGATTACAGAATTTATGATATTATGTCTGATTGGTAGTGCCTGGTGTTTTCTGTTTTCTACTTTCAGCCTGTCCCCTCCCCCACAACTTTACTACTTCTACCCCCCAGCCTGCCCCACCTACTGTGCACTACTACTACTCCCAGCCTGTCCCCCTGCTCTGCACTACTACTACTTCCAGCCTGTGCTCCCCCTGCTATGCACTACTCATACTCCTAGCCTGCCCCCTACCATGCACCACTACTACTTCCATCCTGCTCTCTGCTTCCCTCTACTACTTCTCTCATCCTTTCCCCTGCTGCTACAGAGTGTATGGAACTCATGTTCCAGGCCTCACCGTATAGTACCCACCCCAACCACCACCCCCGCCTCCGGAACATAGCCGTAATCTGCCCTAGCCCCCAGCCTTTGGAACATACCCTAGCCCACCGGCACCCTAGACATACAGTACCCTCGCCAGGCCATGGACATACACCTGCTCTACTACTCCCGACCACAAGGACATACATGACCCCCCATACCTCGCTGGCCCCAGGGACATACATTCTTTATCCTACCCCAAGGCACCCTAGACAAAGTTCTCTTCCTGCTGCCCCAGGAACATACACCACCCCAACCCCCTTGACACAGTACCCCTCAACCCAGGGACATACACTATCCACCCCACTTTTTTTATTGTGGAGGTCAGTATGTTTATAATTTTGTCCTGTGGGGGCAAACGTGTTTATATTTTTTTCTGTGGGGGACCAACGTGTTTTATTTCTTCCTGTGGGTATTTTTTTTATGTGTTTTTTTCCTGTTGGGGGTCAATATTATTTTTTTCCTGTTTGGGCCAATCAGTGTGTTTTATTTTTTTCAGTTGGAGCCAATGTGTTTTTTTTTCTGTGGGGGACAATGTGGTTTTCTTCCTGTGGGGGCCAACGTGTTTATCTTTTGCGATGTTATTCGTCTGTGCATGCATCTGAGTTGCACCGCCCTTGTGTGAGATATGTGCATATTCTGGATATGTTTCTTAGATGTAACACGATTCAGATACAAATGAAGTGCTTCATTCAGATGCAGTCGCAAGCGGCTGAAATACACAAGTCAGTTGATGATTTCCTACTGTGCGTGCGTCTGAGCCGCATTGCCTGTGCAGCAATTGAATTGCGATGGCACTCACAGCGTGGAATCGATCGCAAAGGGAGTGACAGGTAGAGAGCTTTTGGGTGCGGTCAAGTAATGTAGTTGTGTCATGGCCATTTAGACTGCGTTTTCTAGGCGTGCATGAATTAGAACTTGTGATCTCACTTGCTACTGGAGAGCCTTCTCCATCCCAAGAGAGTAGCTCAGCCTGCGTGTCTTCAGAGGCACTCAGAATCTGCATGATGACTTGATCTGCGACTATGGTACCAATGTTTCTGCAGTTTAATGCCGTGAGGCAGTAGTGGGTATCCCTATGCTCAGGTTAGCTTCTGCCCATATTAGCCTATAGATGCAATTGCGGCTGCAAAAAATAGCAAAAGCAATCGCATTAGCAGCCACATCTGAATGAGGCCCGGAATGTGGTGAAGGAATTGAACAGGTTGTTCACTGAGGATGAGTATACCATCAATTTTGTCCTTGAAGTAGGAAGCAAGATCTTGGGCACTCATAGTAGCTGATCAGATTGGTGTGGGATGGATGAGATGAGATTTTACATCTCTTCATGAGAGATGAGTGATTGGAAGCTTGTTTATTTGCAGTGTCCAAAATACTTAAAAAGAGTGGTAGATAGCCTTATATGTGAGGAAGGCATAAAGATTAAAAGATTTATGCCAATGACGTTCTACTATCTGAGAAATTTTTTGTTGAGGTCGGATTACTTTAGAATGCCATGGCTGACATTGAAGTTGACGTGGAGTGTGAAGAATAGGTGGAAACATTGCATCAGCGGTTTAGATAAGATATGGTACAGCAATATCAGGAGAAGTGAATGTAGATATTGGTGATAGAAGTTGTCAAAGAGGTGGAAAGTTGTTGAAAATGTATACCGTCAATATTTTTGCGGATTTGAGGAGGCTTGGTAGAGTCCTATACTCTAGATATGCTTTCAAAACATAACCTATCTAAAACTCATTCTTCTTATTAAGCTCTGTCATTAAAAAAATAATTTCTCCATTATTTCAAGCTCTCTGCTACTGAATTCTACCAATTGCATTTAAAGCTAGATTCAAGAATACAATTTCTTTAACATTTGTAACCAAATTTTATCATTCATTTGGCTCTTTTATACCAGTTTGTGAAGAGCAAGGAATTATGGGGTATATGAATTAACAATGTTATGGGGTAGAAGTGGTATCAGCTCATGTTATGTGTGTTGATACTGCTTCTCTCACAAAGTTGTGAATAATGGCAAATCTGCCCCTGTCATTATCAGCGCTGCTGTCTACAAGAGAGCACGCCAATGTGTGGGGCAATGTATGATCGGTCAGTGGCACTGACAGTTCCGACACCTGCATCTATCAATTTTGACAGCTGCAGGTGTCGTTGCTCTCTTACCACAGCTGGCTGTAGCGACTGCTGGCTCCGGGCTGCATGTGAGATCTCAAGAGGCTTCGCGATCTCGTGCATGTGCACTGGAGCCGACCGGGAGGGAAGACACAGCACATCAGCACTAGGCTAACGAGATTTTATGACATCTTGTAACTACTTTTTTACTGCTTCGCCTCGGTAAAAAGGCGAAACAGGAATCGCTACACCAGCACAAATTGTGCAGGTATAATACATCTACTCCTGTATTAGGCAGAGATCACACAGAGTCATATTTCTATTGCTATACCTGTTCTAGACTGGTAAGGGGTTTAAGCACTTGCCTGGCATGGTCGCATCAGATGCAACCATGCCTGCAAGTGCTTCATCTGACCTGGTCGCACAGGATGCGACCAGTCAGCTAAATAGTGTTTGCAGCGGCAGGGAAGAGGAACTTCCCTCCGCTGATGCTGTCAGAGGGACCGGCAGGTCCCTCTGCTTCCCTGCACTCTCCCCTACTGATTGTCATGCTGCTGATCGGTCAGCATGGCAGGATCCCCCCCTCCAGCGGCTGCAGACAATAGCAGCAGCTGGGAAGTGTAAATTAACACCCCCAAGCCCCCCCCCCTGTGTACCTGGAGGCTATCCCGGCTTTTGCTATGTTCCGATGATCACGATGTTCCCGATCAATGTTTTGATGTTTGAAAAAAGAAATAAATATTTTTTTTTATCTTTTTTTTTTTAACTAAAATCATTTTGGATAGGGTTAAATTCATGTTCTTCACCTAATTCACTCATAAAAAAAAAAAACAATTTCGGAGTGGTTTTATGGGGAAAAAATCACCAGTTAAGTACTTAAAAGACAAAATGGTTTCATTAGACTAAGGACAGGTACTCTAGGTATATGAAGTATCTTTCAGTTACAACCAAAATGTTTAATTATAAAAGTCCACTCAATGCAAACCATGATCAGTGAGGGGGGTGGCTTTACACCAGAACGACATCACTTTGTGTTACTTACTTATGGCAAGATGACCTCCAACCTGATCCAGATGAATGAAGGTGGTCAACATGATAAATGAATTGTTCCTGGATATTTTTGAAAGAAATTACATTACAAAAGCATTTCACTAAAAGTATTTCTGCCTTGTTGCTTGTAAAACTTTTGCTGAAGGGACTAAAGAGAATAGACAGCTTTTTTTTTGAGAGGATCACGTCAAGTTGGCTCAAGTAACTTTCTTGGAGATCCACTTTAGGAAGACATTACACTTTCCCTCTAATAAAAGCTTTGTGAACTTCCCACAGTGTTGGAATAGAGGCTTCTTCAGATAAAATAATAGAAAATATAGCATTAGCAATGGGTAACAAGGAGTTCCCATAAGAAATGTTTTAGGAGGAATATTGTTTGGTATACTTGGATTAAAACCACTGAGCGATCTGTCTATGGGAATGGGACATTTTGTGCTGTGGATCCTGAAGGCAAAAAAAAAGGCCATACCAAAGTACAGTATATCTTATTGAATGAGAAAGTAAAGTTTCGCCATTTTCTGACTTACAGGATTCAACAAGAAAATTTACTAGGACTGCTATATGTAGTGACTAGTGACAATTTTTTATTCAAGGGGATGTCCCTCCCTCCACCAGTGAAATCCGCCACCTGCAGTGAGCCAGTGCACTGGATTCACTGGCAGTGGCTTCCCATCGGAAGCACTATCTGCTAATCAAACGCCAGACAGGCGGTCCCAGGGGGAGGTGTCTTGTATCCTGGGACTGCCAGTCTGGGCCGCGATGAACATAGAGATTGCTTCCAATAGGAAGAAACTCTTCTGTCCCAGAACCTGCCTCTGTGCAGACGCCAGGGCCTGGGACTATCTCCTCTCATGGGCAGCCTGAATAGCCCAATATCAGCTAAATCTCAGATCAATATCTGTGCTCAGTATCAGTGCTGCATTGTGGTGACCAGTATATATATAGTAGTACAGTACAGTAGTCCAGTGCTGTATTTTGCTGCCCCGTGTCAGTTCTATTATCCAGAACAGTGCTCAGTATCTGTGCTCATTATTATCATTGCTGCATTGTGGTGACCACTGACCAGTATATAGTAGTACAGTACAGTAGTCCATTGCTGTATTTTGCTGCCCGGTGTCAGTTCTATTATCCAGAACAGTGCTCAGTATCTGTGCTCATTATTATCATTGCTGCATTGTGGTGACCACTGATCAGTATATAGTAGTACAGTACAGTAGTCCAGTGCTGTATTTTGCTGCCACATGTCAGTTCTATTATCCAGAACAGTGCTCAGTATCTGTGCTCATTATTATCATTGCTGCATTGTGGTGACCACTGACCAGTATATAGTAGTACAGTACAGTAGTCCATTGCTGTATTTTGCTGCTCTCTGTCAGTTCTATTATCCAGAACAGTGCTCAGTATCTGTGCTCATTATTATCATTGCTGCATTGTGGTGACCACTGACCAGTATATAGTAGTACAGTACAGTAGTCCATTGCTGTATTTTGCTGCTCCCTGTCAGTTCTATTATCCAGAACAGTGCTCAGTATCTGTGCTCATTATTATCATTGCTGCTTTGTAGTGACCACTGACCAGTATATTACAGTACAGTAGTCCAGTGTTGTATTTTGCTGCCCCGTGTCAGTTCTATTACCCAGAACAGTGCTCAGTATCTGTGCTCATTATTATCATTGCTGCATTGTGGTGACCACTGACCAGTATTTAGTAGTACAGTACAGTAGTCAATTGCTGTATTTTGCTGCCCCATGTCAGTTCTATTATCCTGAACAGTGCTCAATATCTGTGCTCAGTATCAGTGCTGCATTGTGGTGACTAAAAGTCCAGTGTCTTGTGCTGCATCTTGCTGCTGTAGGGTGCTGTGGTAGTGTCCTGTCACTGTGCATAGGTCATCATCATTCCAGTCACAGTGGTATCTGGTATCTATCTAGTGGTATATAATTACAGACATTAATGCCGTCTAATTCCAGATATATTACTGGCATATAATTCCATACATTAAAAAATGGAGAACAAAAATGTGGAGGGTAAAATAGGGAGAGATCAAGATCCACTTCCACCTAGTGCTGAAACTGCTGCCATCAACGTCATCTGCCAAGGCCGATGCCCAATGTCATAGTAGAGAGCATGTAAAATCAAAAAAACAAAAATTCAGTAAAATGACCCAAAAATCTAAATTAAAAGCGTCTGAAGAGAAGCGTAAACTTGCCAATATGCCATTTACGACACGGAGTGGCAAGGAACGGCTGAGGCCCTAGCCTATGTTCATGGCTAGTGGTTCAGCTTCACATGAGGATGGAAGCACTCATCCTCCCGCTAGAAAAATTAAAAGAGTTAAGCTGGCAAAAGCCCAGCAAAGAACTGTGCGTTCTTCTAAATCACAAATCCCCAAGGAGAGTCCAATTGTGTCGGTTGCGATGCCTGACTTACCCAACACTGGACGGGAAGAGGTGGCTCCTTCCACCATTTGCATGCCCCTTGCAAGTGCTGGAAGGAGCACCCACAGACCAGTTCCTGATAGTCAAATTGAAGATGTCACTTTGAAGTACACCAGGATGAGGATATGGGTGTTGCTGGCGCTGAGGAGGAAATTGACAAGGAGGATTCTGATGGAGAGGTGGTTTGTTTAAGTCAGGCACCCGGGGAGACACCTGTTGTCTGTGGGATGAATAAGGCCATTGACATGCCTGGTCAAAATACAAAAGAAATCACCTCTTCGGTGTGGAATTATTTCAACAGAAATGCGGACAATTGGTGTCAAGCCGTGTGTTGCATTTGTCAAGCTGTAATAAGTACGTTAACCACCTTGGAACATCCTCCCTTATACGTCACTTGGAGCGCATTCATCAGAAGTCATTGACAAGTTAAAAAACTTTGGGTGACAGCGGAACCAGTCCACTGACAACTAAATCCCTTCTTCCTCTTGTACCCAAACTCCTGCAAACCACCCCACCAACTCCCTCAGTGTCAATTTCCTCCTTAGACAGGAACGCCAATAGTCCTGCAGGCCATGTCACTGGCAAGTCTGACGAGTCCTCTCCTAACTGGGATTCCTCCGATGGATCCTTGAGTGTAACGCCTACTGCTGCTGGCAATGCTGTTGTTGCTGCTGGTGGTCGATCATCATCCCAGAGGGGAAGTCGGAAGACCACTTGTACTACTTCCAGTAAGCAATTGACTGTCCAACAGTCCTTTGCACCGAAGATGAAATATCACAGCAGTCATCCTGTTGCAAAGCGGATAACTCAGGCCTTGACAACTATGTTGGTGTTAGACGTGCATCCGGTATCCGCCATTAGTTCACAGGGACTTAGAGAATTGCTTGAGGTAGTGTGTCCCCGGTATCAAATACCATCTAGGTTCCACTTCTCTAGGCAGGCGATATCGAGAATGTACACAGACATCAGAAAAAGAGTCACCAGTGTCCTAAAAAATGCAGTTGTACCCAATGTCCACTTAACCACGGACATGTGGACAAGTGGAGCAGGGCAGACTAAGGACTATATGACTGTGACAGCCCACTGGGTAGATGTATTGCCTCCCGTAGCAACAACAGCAGCAGTGGCACCAGTAGCAGCATCTCGCAAAATGCCAACTCGTTCCTAGTCAGGTTACGTTTGTATCACCGCTTTCCATAAGAGGCACACAGCTGACAACCTCTTACGGAAACTGAGGAACATCATCGCAGATTGGCTTACCCCAATTGGACTCTCCTGGGGATTTGTGACATCATACAACGCCACCAATATTGTGCGTGGATTACATGTGGGCAAATTTCAGCACGTCCCATGTTTTGCACATACAATGAATTTGGTGGTGCAGAATTTAAAAAAAATGACAGGGGCGTGCAAGAGATGCTGTCAGTGGCCCGAAGAATTGCGGGCCCCTTTCGGCATTCAGCCACCGCGTGTCAAAGACTGGAGCACCAGCAAACACTCCTGAACATGCCCTGCCATCAGCTGAAGCAAGAGGTGGTAACGAGATGGAATTCAACCCTCTATATGCTTCAGAGGATGGAGTAGCAGCAAAAGGCCATTCAAGCCTATACATCTGCCTACGATATAGGCAAAGGAGGGGGAATGCACCTGACTCAAGCGCAGTGGAGAATGATTTCAACGTTGTGCAAGGTTCTGCAACCCTTTGAACTTGCTACACGTGGAGTCAGTTCAGACACTGCCAGCTTGAGCCAGGTCATTCCCCTCATCAGGCTTTTGCAGAAGCAGCTGGAGAGATTGAAGGAGGAGCTAAAATGGAGCAATTCCGCTAGGCATGTGGGACTTGTGGATGGAGCCCTTCATTCGCTTAACCAGGATTCATGGGTGGTCAATCTGTTGAAATCAGAGCACTACATTTTGGCCACCATGCTCGATCCTAGGTTTAAAGCCTACGTTGTATCTCTCTTTCCGGCAGACACAAGTCTGCAGATGTTCAAAGACCTGCTGGTGAGACAATTGTCAAGTCAAGCAGAACGTGACCCACCAACAGCTCCTCCTTCATTTTCTTCCGCCACTGGAGCTGCCAGGAAAAGGATAACATTTCCAAAACCACCCAGTGGCGGTGATGCAGGGCAGTCAGGAGCGATAGCTGACATCTGGTCCGGACTGAAGGACCTGCCAACGATTACTGACATGTCATCTACTGTCACTGCATATGATTCTGTCACCATTGAAAGAATAGTGGAAGATTATATGAGTGACAGCATCCAAGTAGGCATGTCAGACAGTCCGTACGTATACTGGCAGGAAAAAGAGGCAATTTGGAGGCCCTTGCACAAACTGGCTTTATTTTACCTAAGTTGCCCCCCCTCCAGTGTGTACTCCGAAAGAGTGTTTAGTGCAGCCGCTCACCTTGTCAGCGATCGGCGTAGGAGGTTACTTCCAGAAAATGTGGAGAAGATGATGTTCATCAAAATGAATTATAATCAATTCCTCCGTGGATACATTTACCAGCAATTGCCTCCAGAAAGTACACAGGGACCTGTGATGGTGGATTCCAGTGGGGACTTATTAATACTCTGTGAGGAGGGGGATGTACACAGTGAAAGTGGTGAGGAATCGGACGATGAGGAGGAGGTGGACATCTTGCCTCTGTAGAGCCAGTTTGTGCAAGGAGAGATTGATTGCTTCTTTTTTGGTGGGGGCCCAAACCAACCAGTCATTTCAGCCACAGCCATGGGGCAGACCCTGTCGCTGAAATGATGGGTTTGTTAAAGTGTGCATGTCCTGTTTATACAAAATAAGAGTGGGTGGGAGGACCCAAGGACAATTCCATCTTGCACCTCTTTTTTTTATTTATCTTTGCATCATGTGCTGTTTGGGGACTATTTTTTTACGTGCCATCCTGTCTGACACTGCAGTGCCACTCCTAGATGGGCCAGGTGTTTGTGCCGCCCACTTGGGTCGCTTAGCTTAGTCATCCAGCGAACTCTGCAAATTTTAGGACTAAAAATGATATTGTGAGGTGTGAGGTGTTCAGAATAGACTGGAAATGAGTGGAAATTATGGTTATTAAGGTTAATAATACTATAGGATCAAAATTACCCCCAAATTCTATGATTTAAGCTGTTTTTGAGGGGGTTTTGAAAAAAACACCCGGATCGAAAACACACCCCCGAATCCGACAAAAATTCTTAAGGGAGGTTTTGCCAAAATGCGTCCAAATCCAAAACACGGCCGCGGAACCGAATCCAAAACACAAAACCCGAAAAATGTCTGGTGCACATCTCTACATAGAACTAACCATAATGACCTATTTCCCGACTGGATGAAAAAAAAATCTGTTCAATTATTACAGATATGGTAAGCCTTTTCTGTTTGGAATACAAAGCAGAGAAGTACATTTATAAAAAAAAAACTTGAGGGTTCACTGCAGGGTGCTCGAATTGATTTACTGCAAGAATACCATGTACTTATGTCATCATTTAAGAGATGAAAGGAGAATAGCATGATTTGTGGCAAATTCATTTTCAAAGAGAGTAGGTTAAGTGGCATGTCATAAGCAGAAGAAAGAAGGCTTCTGACTTATAGACTCTACTAAGACCAGGACACATTTGTTCATACTGACTGGAGCTCAAAGAATGTAAGGTGATTGCAAAATAGATCCTCATTTGAGTGGAAGCGGAAGAGAAGGGGAAGTAGGGAAATAGAGAAGGAGATGTGGAGAGGTAGAGTGAATAGTATAGTGTATCTTAGATACCGTAAGTAATAAGATTACACTCAAAAAAATTGGAGTGTTTTTATTTTTTAAACTCTAAAAGGCTATTAAGAGGCGTAAGTACAAAAAGTAAAAAAAAAGTGTGACTTGAAATATTTAAGGTCTTCACAGTCTTCAACTGTGCGCAATGTAATAATATTAGTGACACAACAGTGGAGCTAAAAATGGCTGCAGACCTCCCAACATGACCCATTCCAGAAGAGATAAAATACTCTGTTCCTGGACTTCCCTCTTAATTTATGATTTCTATCACCTGTGATGAAACACCTTTCTTATTATTAATTAACTATTTCAACACAGTTAACAGCAATTGTAAACTAAGAGGGAAGTCCAGTAGCAGAGCATTTTGTCCCTCCTGGAATGGGCCATATTGGGAGGTATGTATTTGGTAGCTCTTGAGCACTATCAATTAAAAAGGAGGTTATTAACAGTAATACACAAGGCATTATAAGCTAATGTCAACAACTGAGAGAGAAAAAATACTGCTTTAGCTTTTAAATGTTAACAATAGTGAAAAACGTGAAACAAGGTAAGAGTGGTACATGAACAACTAAAATATAAAATATACAAAAACAATTATGTCTTTTAAGTCCAATCATATGGAGTTTGAGACTTTATATGTTTGTTATTAGCACCCCTTCCATCTGCCCTTAGGTGATTTTAATCAGCACAGGTGCCTGCACTGCAGTCTACATCTTATAATGGGCACTATTATAGGTAAGTCCTGGATACATTGATATATAAAGTGTTAGTATTAGGGATGTTATGGACCCATTTGATGAAGTTCACCTTGACATGGTAAATGGGCCTGCATTTTTAGCCAAACTGCTAAGAACCTCACTTATATGCCATGTTAATTATAAAATTATCAAAAAAAATTTGACTGTAAGTATTCTAAAGTCGGGTATACACTGAAGCTACATTTCGTAACAACATATGTATAATTGCACTTTCCCGTCGGTCTTTAATAATGGACTTTGGTCATCCCTGCTACTAAGACAACCAAAAGATATTGTTAGCGATATGGTGCTCATCGTCTATCGGTCCGATTTGGACTCTGAAGATGTCACCTCCTTGCCAGTGATCATCCAGGAATAAGGATAAATCGTATACGAAGAAAAGACATGATATATTGGGGCAGATTATTAAACCTGGAGAAGTGATAAAGCAGTGATAAGTGCAAGGTGACAACGCACCAACCAATCAGCTCCTGTCATTTTTTTTTAAACTCGTAATGATTGGCTAGTGCGTTATCACTTTCCATTTATCACTGCTTTATCACTTCTCCAAGCTTAATACATCTGCCCCAATGTTTGGTAGTTGGCAAGATTGCACAGTGTGTATGCTCAATATCACTAGTTCTGGGCTCAGGAGAAATCATCCCGAATGTTGGACAGATTGCCGGTGGGCTCTAGTGTGTACCCAGTGTTAGTGTTTAGAGTGTGCACCTACATTTTATTTTTCCTGCGTGGTAGTCTAGGCATGGTAGCACCACAAATATATCTGTCTAGTATACTGGATCACAGTGCTCAATTACTTGGATAGGTGCTGTTCATGTGGGTCTAGTTTGTTGCTAGATGTCGACTGGCAAAGGATGTCCTGGGTCTAAATCAAACAGTTTAAATGTAGAATTCTGCATATGAATCTGTACCAAGCTTCTATTTTAATGGTCTTGAAGATGGAATGTAGGGGCAGCTACAGATGTGTTGAGACAGCACAGAACAGCAGGTGGAAATCGGTAGAACCCCAAGTGGGTCCAGGTCTTGCAGATTCCACCGTGACTAATCAAGTCCAGATTCCTAGGAGCAACTAGCTGAGGGAAGGATAAATTGTAAAATTAGGACTTTCAAAAAGTGGTTATAAAAATATAGTTTGACAAACAATTAAACTGAGCGCACTATATACATATTCTGGTACGCTGAATACCAGAATAATAATACCAGCTAGTATAGCTACCAACGTAAAAATCATTATTTTTTTACTTTAAAAGGGATGCAATTTATGCTCCATGCTTGTATAGAATAGAACACATGGAGCTATGTAAGAAGTACCAAAGTGAATTACTCACAATATAATAAGGTAACATATATTTCATGTATGTCTGGTTTGTTGAATGACTGACCTGGATACACAATGGGTTTCATTTAGACAGGTTTTATAAATATACTAGTGAATACAACTAGTTCCTTTTTCTTACATTTATAGGGACTTCTTAGTAAACAATCAAAATTGTAGAATTCTCATGGTCTGTACCTTTTGGAGAGTTAACACATCTAAAACTGCCAACCTCATTTCACTTATGTCAATACCATTGAAAGTTTTTTCAGCATATCAAATGAAATCATTAACATCAACAGCAGATTTTTTTAAATGAACTTTGGCATAAAGCATATGGCTAGTAAGCAAAACAGCAAAAATTATGACGGGATTTACAAAATAAAAAACCCACAACTCAGTGTCCATTCTACAGAAACAAATACACTATACCACATGTCTCAGCAAGTCCAGCGACCCCCAACCCCTACTTTGTAATTATCTATGTATATCACTTGAAGGTAGCGACACCTTCTACTTGGACTAGCTCCCCACCCATCTGCCCTAAGGTGTTTTTAATCAGTATGGGTCCTTGCATTTGCTGTGTAAGTATTAGAATGGGCACTATGATAGGTAAGACTTGGAGACATTTATATAATATTTCAATATTATGGATGTTAGGGACTCCAGCAAGTGTGTGATGCTACACAGGGTGTGAATAGGAGGACCAATGATGAGCTGCCATCATGGACACTGAAATCTCTGATTTGTCCTACATCTCCAATCCCCTTCCACAGCCATATGTAAAGGTTTGAATGTTGAGCAACCATTGAACAAAAAATTTGGTGCACACATGGAGACATACTGTTCATGACCATCTGGTGTTGCCAGTCAGAACAAAGCGCAATTTAGAAAGTTTTAGAAAACAATTTAAACTTGCAGCACAAATTTGTTGTCATTATATTTTGTTTTTATTCTAATCTATACTTTAAATGACTACTGAGATTACAATTTATAACAGGATGTAGTCAACGTCCCAACAGGATGTCGGTGGTCACAATGCCGACAGAGGCATCCTGAGTGTCAGACCCCTGCCACATATCTCTGGTAATTATTAGGGTTAGGGATAGGCTGCGAGTGGGGGGGATTAGGAGGTTACAGTCAGTCTACGGGGGGGATTAGGGTTAGGCAGGATGCTGAAGTTGGTATTTTGACTGTCAGGATCCTGTATCTCATCATGCCTTGCATGACACTTTTACCATAACCTGGATGACCACGTCAGCAAGAACATACAAACTGCTGTCCACCTAGCCACACTGTGATAATTATAGCGATATAAGTCATTTAAAATCACATAAAATATATCAGGTTTAAAGGTAAAGGTCTTCTTTAATGTGACTTCAAAGATAATTTAAAAGTCATTCAGGAAAAACGCTAGTATGCCCAATGTTCCTAATAATTTTCTAGCAAAACAAAATAGGAGAAAGTGTAAATATCTGATAAAATAGGAAGGAATTTGATATGTTCCTTAGATGGATAAAATAAAAAGAAACTTTCCATTGGCCTGGCATAGCCCTGATTTTCCTTCCAAAAACATAGGGTAAAATTACGCTAAAATTACTACATTTTGGCAAATTTAAATCGACAAATTAGGTAACCAGAGTGGTGTCATTTACATGCGAGGTGCCAGACAGTCTTTTTTTTAAACAATATTGCATTTGCAATACCTAACTCATTACTTGTTCATGATGTATCTTCATATAACCCCAGTAATTAACAACTTCTGCTCCAGGGGAGTCAGACAGATCTCTGTGCACAGATGCAGATGGTGAGGGTGTTAAGTATGCAGCGCATACGCAGATGCTAGTTTATGCATTTTCTGCACATTTCCGTCCTATTCTGAGTTGGACGGAACCTGGCTGGTTCTGTCTTTCCATCAAATTGTGCACTTTGCGGTGGAATTTGGCTGCAATGCGAGTATACGGAATCGCCCTGTTTTGTGGGAATGTCATGGGCAGGTGTCTATGGGGTATATTCAATACCTGTCGGATCCTTTCCGACGGAAAGGATCCGACAGGTCAGTATTCAATAAGCGGCCAAATCCGACTGTCAGATTTGGCCGCTCCCGACAATCGTTCCTCACCCATCCACGCTCCGTCCCAGTTCTTCTCTTCACCTGCGTCCCCACTGCTTGGCTCACACAGCTTCCCTGCTCGTCTCCTCACCGGCGTCCCCGCTGCTCAGCTCACATGGTCCCTCCTACCTGTCCCCGCTACCCCGTCTCATCTCCCCAGTTCCGACAATGTCAATCCAACTTTAAAAAAAGTTGGATTGACATTATCGGAACCGGGGCCAAAACCTGTCGGATTTGCCAGCGGAACACGTGGATCCACGGCTAATCCGACCTACCATGTGTTTTCCGACAAGTCGAAAATTCCCGACTTGTCGGAAAAAAAACAACCCCTATTGAATAGGTTGGAACCCGTTCCGAACTAAACCTGTTGGAAACTGCCATCTTTCCCGACAAGACGGCAGCTTCCGACACTTATTGAATACACCCCTATATCACCATGTCATTCTGAGTCATGCGCACGAGGAAGGGAAGCTTGTTTCTGACTGATCTCTAGGACCTGGCATAGAGCTAGTGCAAGTGCCATTATTAATGATGGCAGTGCGGTGGCTGAATCAACCAGCAACATGTTTTTTTTCCGCATGCAGGCGCACAGACCCCCTACCACCATTAGCTCCAATAAGTCTTACATCTGTCATGGTTGTCAGCATGTATTTTCCAGAGACTCTTCTATGCCTGGGCATCCACCACATGTAGTACACACTAGACCAAGGGATGGCAATATTTTTCTCTGAGTGCCAGCATTACAAGTCACAACATATTTCCGAAGTGCCTACACTGTTACTTACCACATATACGAACATTTACAAAAGTAATAGATATGTGCTAATAATAATAGTGACTTCCCTGTCCCTCCTTCTTTGAAGCAACTTTGCAAGTGCAGTAGTAGAGAGAGGAACCTCGCAAGTGCCACTAAGAAACATTTTGAAGTGCCACCTTGTGGAACTAGTGCCAATGGTTGCTAAAGTCTGCATTAATCAATACAATCCACAGTATTATATGAATACAACACATGATCATATCATCAAGGTTACAATAAAAACACAGAGATAGAAGAGCTGCATCCGCATTATGGAAGTTGCACATTGCAGCTGCCCATACATATAATGCACAAACACTGTTCCTAGGTTACATGAACAATGTGATATTGAATGACGCTCCTATTGCTTTAAGGCGCAGTACTGTGCCGTATAGACACACATAGCTATTTATAAGTCTATTTATTGTTATAAGGCACATGGCTATACATAGTTTTTCTAAGGATAAACAGTTGTTGTATATAAATATTACACAGGCACATTGCTATTCCTGGACTTGATCTTGGGTCGGCACATCACTCCCCCTGGGTTCTGTATACAGGAATGCATATGGTCTATGCTACCTAGCATACACAGATAATCCTACAGGCAGAGCTGGCCCTAGGCATAGGCAAACTAGGGGCACAAACATCTGCTGCTGATTAAAATGATATGCAGCATGCCTATATTATGTAGCATTTCGTATGCAGATACAGCGACAGTCGCACACAAAATATAGGCATGCCGCATATCATTTTAATCAACAGAAGCTGTTTGTGCATCCTAGACACATAGAAATGCATTATCATCAAAAAAGGTGCCCGACGTTAGCAGAGCTGCCAGCTGACTCACGCCAGGCATCTCCTGCTGCATGACGCATTGAGGCAAGATGTATGAGAACATATCTGTATCCAAGCAGAGGCAGAGGTCACGGTATTAGCAGCCATGTTAGTGCTGTGTGCGGGTGGGTTGGTTGTGCAATATTGTTCGGCATATGGGTAAGGGGTATTATGCGTTTCGTGTATAAATGCATTAACATGTGCAGCAAATGTGTAAGGGGCACTATGTGTGTCATTATGTGTATAAGGGCATTAATAATGTGCGCATATGGGTAAGGAGCACTATGAGTGTCAATATGTTTATAAGATCACTAATAATGTGCGGCATATGTGAAAGGGACATTATGTGTGTCATTCTGTGTATAAGGGCAATAATAATGTGCGGCATATGTGTAAGGGACATTATGTGTGTCATGTGTATCAGGGCTAGTGTTCACTCTAGGAGTGAAAAGGGGCATGGCGCCGGACTCCGGGGGCATATGTGTGCGCGCGCGGCTTTGGCGCACACGTGCCCGAAACGGGGGCGCGGCCCCGCAAATTAGGGGGTGTGGCCACGCCCACATCATTTTAGGGGCGGTGCGGCCCACAGACGCTACTATAGAGAGTGTCTGTGGCCGGCGACGTCACTGTTGGGGGCGTGCCCAGCACCTCCGTCGGTGCTGGGCTTCCCCCAGCTCTCTCCCAATGCGTGAATGGATGCCGCGCGCATGCGCACGGCATCTATACACGCCGGGAGGGCAGGAAGCGGGCGGCTGTTCTAGCAGGGCGCCGCAAAAGGGGCAGGGCGGGTTTTGCCTGCTAAAAAACGGACAGGGCGCGGCGCCCTGCTAAAACAGCCTAGAGTGAACACTAAGGGCATTAATAATGTGCAGCATATGTGTAAGGGACATTATGTGTATAAAGGCATTAATAAAGGTTGGCATAATGTGTAAGGCGCATTATGTTTATAAAGGTTAAAAATGTGTGTCATATGTGTAAGGGGCATTACTTTGTGGTATTATGTGTATAAATGTATCACTAATGTGTGGTATTATGTGTATAAGGTGCTCTACTGTGTGGCGTAACATATAGAAAGGGCACTACTGTGTGGTGTGGTGTAATGTGAATAAAGAGCAATATGGTGTGGTGTAATATGAATAAGGAGCAATTCAGTGTGATATAATGTGAATAAGGGGCACTACTGTGAGGAATAACGTTTTTAAGGTAAAGTGGTACTACTGTGTGATGTAATGTGAATTAGGGACACTATTATAAAATGTGAATAAAATTGCAGTACTGTGTGGCGTAATTTTAATTGGGGATAATATTGTGTGGCCATGCCCCTTTCCAGCAAAAACACACCCCTTTCTGGGCTGTGCTCCGAATGTGCGCACTGTTCCTATTTAAAATGTAGGGGGTAGGAGAACCAAAATAAGGACTGCTATGGGTGAGGAGTGATGGCGCTGGGAGAGGGGTGCAGGGTCAGAGGCGGAACTAGCGGTGGTGCTAGGGGACACCAGCCAAAATCATGCCTAGGGCATCATATTGGTTAGGACTTTGTTATCTAATAGACAATCAGATACAGATTTTATACATTTTGGGTACTTATTCTAACAATTACTTGCTCCAATATTTCACTTGAAATTTCCCCAGAATGTAGCATATAGCTTTTCAGTAATGGCAGATATTTATTGTTTATATTTGCCATTTTTTACGTTTCTTATCTTTCATCCGCTTTGCTCCAGTCAACCAACTTCAAGAAACACTTTTCACCTTCTACAGACTCTCCCACCTCCGCTTTGTGCCAGGATTACTGTGCAATAGCAGAACGTTATGCTGAATGACCTTACCTGTTGTCTGAAAGAGATACACATTTACTATGCATTGTCTAAGCAGAGCACCCAGGAGGCTGGTAACAGCATGCCCTAGATCAGGCTAATCTATTGCAAATTAACCATAACTATCACATTGGCACCTTACCTCGAACACATGTGTACAGCCTCCTATCACATTGGCACCTTACCTCCTACACATGTGTATAGCCTCCTATCACATTGGCACCTTACCTCCTACACGTGTGTAGCCTCCTATCACATTGGCACCTTACCTCCTACACATGTGTATAGCCTGCTATCACATTGGCACCTTACATCCTACACATGTGTACAGCCTCCTATCACATTGGCACCTTACCTCCTACACGTGTATAGCCTCCTATCACATTGGCACCTTACCTCCTACACGTGTGTAGCCTCCTATCACATTGGCACCTTACCTCCTACACATGTGTATAGCCTGCTATCACATTGGCACCTTACCTCGAACACATGTGTACAGCCTCCTATCACATTGGCACCTTACCTCCTACACATGTGTACAGCCTCCTATCACATTGGCACCTTACCTCCTGCACATGTGTATAGCCTCCTATCACATTGGCACCTTACCTCCTACACGTGTGTAGCCTCCTATCACATTGGCACCTTACCTCCTACACATGTGTATAGCCTGCTATCACATTGGCACCTTACCTCCTACACATGTGTACAGCCTCCTATCACATTGGCACCTTACCTCCTACACATGTGTATAGCCTTCTATTACATTTGCACCAAACCTCGTACACATGTGTATAGCCTCCTATCACATTGGCACCTTACCACCTACACATGTGTATAGCCTCCTATCACATTGGCACCTTACCTCCTACCAGGGCCGGCAACAGAAATTTTGGGGCCCAGTACAAGCACCTCTCTGCCCCCCCCCCCCCCCCTGACAATTCATCTCAACACACTCACATATATATTAGAGATGAGCGGGTTTGGTTCTCAGAGAACTAAACCCTACCGGACTTTACCATCCGAGCCCGGATCCGAGTCGGGCTCGGGTTTTCCCGCCTGACTAATTGCAGTGGTATAGGCGTATAATTCCAGTAATCCTGCCATATAATTCCAGTAATCCTGCCGCATAATTCCAGCGATCCTGCCGTATAATTCCGGTGATCCAGCTGTATAATTCCAGTAATCATACCGTATAATTCCAGTGATCCTGCCGTATAATTCCATATAAGTCTTTATAATTCCGAATAAATTCAGTCCAGTGGTGCTGCCATATAAGTTCAGTGGTGCTGTCCTGTGCTGTATATTATTTACTCCAAATAAAGCGGTTATTAATATTTAATCCAAATACATTTTACAGGGTTTGCCCTGTGAGGTGCAGGGGTACTCTCTCCTGTGCCGCATATTGTGTTATATAACTCCAGAAAAATAATGGAGAACAAAAATTTGGAGGATAAAATATGGAAAGCTCAAGAACCACTTCCTGCTAGTGCTGAAGCTGCTACCACTAGTCATGACATAGATGATTAAATGCCATCAACGTCGTCTGCCAAGGCCGATGCCCAATGTGATAGTAGAGGGCATGTAAAATCCAAAAAGCCAAAGTTCAGTAAAAAGACCCCAAAAAATAAATTGAAATCGTCTGGTGAGAAACGTAAACTTGCCAATATGCCATTTACGACACGGAGTGGCAAGGAACGGCTAAGGCCCTGGCCTATGTTTATGATTAGTGGTTCAGCTTCACATGACGATGGAAGCCCTCATCGTTTCGCTAAAAAAATGAAAAGAGTTAAGATGGAAAAAGCACAGAAAAGAACTGTGCGTTCTAAGATGGTATCACAAATCCTCAAGGAGAGTCCAAGTGTGTCGGCGGTTGCGATGCCTAACCTTCCCAACACTGGACGGGAAGAGGTGGCTCCTTCCACCATTTGCACGCCCCCTGCAAGTGCTGGAAGGAGCACCCACAGTCCAATTTCTGATATTCAAATTGAAGATGTCGCTGTTGAAGTACACCAGGATGAGGATATGGGTGTTGCTGGCGCTGAGGAGGAAGTTGACGATGAGGATTCTGATGGTGATGTGGTTTGTTTAAATGAGGCACCGGGGCAGACACCTGTTGTCCGTGGGATGAAGAAGCCCATTGTGATGCCTGGGCAAAATACCAAAAAAGCCACCACTTCGGTGTGGATTTATTTCTCCACAAATCCGGACAACAGATGTCAAGCCGTGTGTTGCCTCTGTCAATCTGTAATAAGTAGGGGTAAGGATGTTAACCACCTAGAAACATCCTCCCTTATACATCACCTGCAGCGCATTCATCAGAAGTCAGTGTCAAGGAGTGAAACTTTGGGTAAGAGCGTAAGCAGTCCACTGACACCTAAAACCCTTCTTCCTCTTGTACCTAAGCTCCTGCAAGCCACACCACCAACTCTCTCAGTGTCAACTTTCTCCTCAGTCAGGAACGTCAGTAGTCCTGCAGGCCATGTCACTGTCAAGACTGAGGCGTCCTCTCCTAACCGGGATTCCTCCGGAGGATTCTTGAGTGGTATGCCTGCTGTTGCTGCTGGGAGTCAATTGCCATCCCAGAGGGGAAGTCGGAAGACCACTTGTACTACTTCAACTAAGCAATTGACTGTCCAACCTTCCTTTGTGAGGAAGATGAAATATGACAGCAGTCATCCTTTTGCAAAGCGGTTAACTGAGGCCTTGACAGCTATGTTGGTGTTAGACGTGCGTCCGGTATCCGCCATTAGTTCAGTGAGACTTAGAGAATTGTTTGAGGTACTGTGTCCCCGGTATCAAATCCCATCTAGCTTCCACTTCACAAGGCAGGCGATACCGAGAATGTACAGAGACGTCAGAAAAAGTGTCCTCGGTGTCCTACAAAATGCTGTTGTACCCACTGTCCACTTAACCACGGACATGTGGACAAGTGGAACAGGGCAAACTAAGGACTATATAGCTGTGACAGCCCACTGGGTAGATGTATTGCCTCCCACAGCAACAACACCAGCAGCGGCACCAGTAGCAGCATCTCGCAAATCCAAACTCGTTTCTAGGCAGGCTACACTGTGTATCACCGCTTTCCGTAAGAGGCACACCGCTGACAACCTCTTACGGAAACTGAGGGACATCATCGCGCATTGGCTTACCCCACTTAGACTCTCCTGGGGATTTGTGATATCGGACAACGCCACTAATATTGTGCGTGCATTACATCTGGGCAAATTCCAGCATGTCCCATGTTTTGCACATACAATTAATTTGGTGGTGCAGAATTTTTTTTAAAATGACAGGGGCATGCAGGAGATGTCACTTTCGGCATTCAGCCACCTCGTGCCAAAGACTGGAGCGCCATCAAACATACCTGAACCTGCCCTGCCATTGCCTTAAGCAAGAGGTGGTAACGAGGTGGAATTCAACACTCTAAATGCTTCAGAGGATGTAGGAGCAGCAAAAGGTCATTCAAGCCTGTACATCCACCTATGATATAGGCAAAGGAGGTGGAATGCATCTGACTCAATCGCAGTGGAGAATGATTTCCGTCTTGTGCAAGGTTCTCCAACCCTTCGAACTTGCCACACGTGAAGTCAGTTCAGACACTGCCAGCTTGAGTCAGGTCATTCCCCTCATCAGGCTTTTGCAGAAGCAGCTGGAGAAATTGAAGCAGGAGCTAAGACGGAGCGATTCCGCAAAGTATGTGGGACTTGTGGATGGAGCCCTTCATTCGCTTCAAGGGTGGTCAATCTGTTGAAATCAGAGCACTACATTTTGGCCACCGTGCTCAATCCTAGGATTAAAGCCTACTTTGTATCTCTCTTTCCGGCAGAAACAAGTCTGCAGAGGTTCAAAGACCTGCTGGTGAGAAAATTGTCAACTCAAGCAGAACGTGACCCGTCAATGGCTTCTCCTTCACATTCTCCCGCAACTGGGGCTGCGAGGAAAAGAATAAGATTTCCTAGCCCACCTGCTGGTGGTGATGCAGGGCAGTCAGGAGCGAGTGCTGACAACTGGTCCGGACTGAAGGACCTGCCAACGATTTCTGACATGTCTACTGTGACTGCATATGATTCTGTCACCATTGAAAGAATGGTGGAAGATTATATGAGTGACAGCATCGAAGTAGGCATGTCAGACAGTCCGTACGTATACTGGCAGGAAAAAGAGGCAATTTGGATGCCCTTGCACAAACTGGCTTTATTTTACCTAAGTTGCCCTCCCCTCCAGTGTGTACTCCGAAAGAGTGTTTAGTGCAGCCGGTAACCTTGTCAGCGATCGGCATAAGAGGTTACTTCCACAAAATGTGGAGAAGATCATGTTCATCAAAATGAATTATAAATTTTTCCGGGAAGACCTTGACCAGCAATTGCCTCCAGAAAGTACACAGGGACCTGTGATGGTGGATTCCAGTGGGGACAAATTAATACTTTGTGAGGGGGAGGAGGATGTACACAGTGAAAGGGGTGAGGAATCTGAGGATGAGGATGAGGTCGACATCTTGCCTCTGTAGAGCCAGTTTGTGCAAGGAGAGATTGATTGCTTCTTTTTTGGTGGGGGCCCAATCAAACCAGTCATTTCAGCTACAGTCGTGTGGCAGACCCTGACGCTGAAATGATTGGTTTGTTAAAGTGTGCATGTCCTGTTTATACAACATAAGGGTGGGTGGGAGGACCCAAGGACAATTCCATCTTGCACCTCTTTTTCTTCTTTGCATAGTATGCTGTTTCGGGACTAGTTTTTTGAAGTGCCATCCTGTCTGCAACTGCAGTGCAACTCCTAGATGGGCCAGGTGTTTGTGCCGCACACTTGTGTCACTTAGCTTAGTCATACAGCTACCTCATTGCACCTCTTTTTCTTCTTTACATCATGTGCTGTTTGGGGCCTATTTTTTAAATCTGCCATCCTGTCTGCCACTGCAGTGCCACTCCTAGATGGGCCAGGTGTTTGTGCTGCACACTTGTGTCGCTTAGCTAATACCCCTTTCACACCGCAGCTTGAACCCGGTAAATTGCCGATTTTTCAGGCTTCCTAAACGGTTTGAGCTGCGATGTGAAAGGGTCACCTTCAATTTACCGTTTTCAAAATACCGGTATTTTGAAATGGTAAAAAAGCAGGGTCCTACCCGTTTCAGACCTGTTTCATTGTGCAGTGTGAAAGGGTCTGAAACGGTATTTGCAAGCCCCAGAAGGTGATAGGCTGTCTCCATGTGTGATGTCACCAGGCAGAACCAGGAAACTGGTTGTTAAACACAGGAGACACATGAGAGTGGCTTTAGAAGCGTTTTCAGTGCAAATATATTATACAATGGCAACTTGGAGTGATGAAGAGGTGAGGGAGCTGCTAAGAATCAGAGGGGATGAGGAAATCTGCAGACAAATAACGGGGACAGTCAAGGATGCACTCATATATAAAAACACGGGCCCTCATTCCGAGTTGTTCGCTCGTTAATTTTTTTCGCATCGCAGCGATTTTCCGCTAACTGCGCATGCGCAATGTTCGCACTGCGGCTGCGCCAAGTAAATTTGCTAAGAAGTTTGGTATTTTACTCACGGCATTACAAGGTTTTTTCTTCGTTCTGGTGATCGGAGTGTGATTGACAGGAAGTGGGTGTTTCTGGGCGGAAACTGGCCGTT
This sequence comes from Pseudophryne corroboree, assembly GCF_028390025.1. Taxonomy (NCBI): domain Eukaryota; kingdom Metazoa; phylum Chordata; class Amphibia; order Anura; family Myobatrachidae; genus Pseudophryne; species Pseudophryne corroboree. The sequence goes on from NC_086446.1 coordinate 307,689,385, forward strand.
TTCTGGGTGTGTGTGAAGAAACGCTGCCGTTTCTGGGAAAAACGCGGGAGTGGCTGGAGAAACAGGGGAGTGTCTGGGCGAACGCTGGGTGTGTTTGTGACGTCAAACCAGGAATGACAAGCACTAAACTGATCGCACTGGAAGAGTAAGTCTCGAGCTACTCAGAAACTGCACAGAAAAATCTTTTCGCAATATTGCGAATCTTTCGTTCGCAAATCTGCTAAGCTAAGATTCACTCCCAGAGGGCGGCGGCTTAGCGTGTGCACTGCTGCGAAAAGTGGCTTGTGAGCGAACAACTCGGAATGAGGGCCATGGTTAAAATGCTTCAAGCTGCTGGGTTCCATCGTACGACTATCCAAATTATTCATAATTAATTCATAATTATTAATTATGTGTGGGCCAGAAAAGTACATTTATAATGACAGCCACTGTTTTCTATGGGTGAAACGGGTTCAGTGTGAAAGGTACCAAAACGGTAATGAAATGGTAATATACTGATTACAACATGCGATGTGAAGGGGGTTTAACTGCTCAGACCCGTTTTAAGAACCGTTTAAAGAACCGTTTCAAAAGCAGGTTTTGCGATGTGAAAGCAGCATTAGTCATCCAGCCACCTCGGTGCAACTTTTTGGCCTAAAAACAATATTGTGAGGTGTTCAGAATAGACTGAAAATTAGTGAGAATTAATGTTATTGAGGTTAATAATACCGTAGGAGCAAAATGACCCCCAAATTCTGTGATTTTACCTGTTTTTATGTTTGTTTTTTTAATCATCCAGATCCAAAACCAAAACACGAAAGGGTGGTTTTAGCAAAACCAAGCCAAAACCAAAACACGAGCAGGGATTTAGAACCAAAACACAAAAAGTGCCCGCCGCACATCTCTAATTTCAATATACTGCCATACCCAGGATTCAAACCTATAACATGAATTCTTATCAGACACCCTACTCATTGAGCTATTTGATCCTGCATAAAAACTATGAGAATTCTAACTATAGGAAGCTCCTGATACTTTGTAAAAAATAATCAGCATTGTAATTGAGCAGATCTATGTAGTGTGCAGCCATATATCCAATCTCTTGCAGCCACACACTACACAGATCTGCTCAGCCGCAATGCTGATCATTTTATCAAAAAGTACAAGGTAAGCTTCAAATAGTTAAAATTCTCTAGCTTAGAATTATCTACCTTTTTATGCAAGGGCAGATAGCTCAATGAATAGATTGCCTGACTAAAATGCCACAGGCAGTGGGTTAGAATACCGGGTATGTATAGGTATTAGCAACAGAAGGGGTCAGGGTAGGAGACAGGCGGTCAGGAGATGTTGGGCTTCATAAAGGGGGAAAGCTGCAAGTGAAAGTAATTAAAACAGATAATTGACAAGTGCCGCCTACATTTCCCCCTACCCTGCAGCGTTAAGTGCGGTGCACCCTCCTCACACACCCAGTTACGGCCCTACCACCTACACGTGTACAGGCTCCTATCACCCTTACCTCCTACATTAAGAAGCTGTTCTATAACTTGGAAGATAAAATGAATCAGAAGTTCATACTACTAGTTCTAGTAATATGAAAATCTGAATGACCCAGAATGTAATATTGGGCTCATCTATTACTCTAGGAATTGATGGTTGTGGCAATGTTTGTTTAACCAGTCTCTACACTGTCAGAATCTTTATGCTAATAAGTATCACATTTTGTTCCTTTCCTTTGTACTTCAGAGTCATGTTTGACAGCAGGAGTTCCCTTTGTGGGATGGACTGGTCCTCATATGTAGAGCTTTAATGAAAACCACTGTAACGCTAACAACACTGTTGGAAACACACAATCTCAGTGGGTGACGGCGTCATCGGCACAACTTTCTGACCATGGCTTGGCGCTCAAAGATCCTGGAACTTTGTTTGAAAGGAGAAAAAACTTCTGTCATTGTTCTCAATAGAGCCCAGAGCGTTCCCAAAATGATTTAGTAGATGTGGTAAAAGCATCGCTTTGTATGGAAATATTTTTCTGATGTGAAATGCTGAGCACATAATGAAATAATAATGATAGTAATTTTGTCTGTACGGTGGTCTCTAATACGATTATTGGCCAGATTCTAGGAAACTGTAAACATTGCAGTCCCAAAATAGTGGTGGTTGTTCCAACACAAACTGAACTAAAACGATAAAAGGAGTTATTTCAATATTGTTCCCCATTACAGGGATTCTCAACTCCAGTGCCCATAACTAGGGTTGGGCCTGTAATTAAATAGCTGTGTTTAGTACTAGCAGAAAAAAGTCAAAGAACGTGAAAGCCATAACTTTTGTTATTGCTATAGTATAAAGTAGCATTTTCTACCTTTCTGGTGGGCCCAACAATGATTAAGCTGATGAAAGCATTTTTTTTTTTTTAAATAAGGCGCCTAATTCAGACCTGATCAATAGGCTGCGTTTTCGTGCAGCCTGCGATCAGGTCTGAACTGCGCATGCGTATGCACTACAATGCGCAGGCACGTTGGTCTGCAGCGACGGGGAGCTCCAGGCAGCAACAGGATGGTGCGAGAAAAGCGATCGCACAGGCGATCGCAAAGTTACTGACAGGAAGAGGCCGTTTGTGGGTGGCAACTGACCGTTTTTAAGGAGTGCCCGGAGAAACGCAGGAGGGACCCGGCGTTTGAAGGGAGGGTTTCTGACGTCAGCTCCCGCCCCGACCATCGCACTGGAAGAGTAAGCCCTGGTCTGTGCAGAGACTGCACAAGCTTCTATTTGTGCAGCTCTCCTGCACATGCGATTGCACCTCTGCACAGCGATTTCCCCCTCCCCCTGTAGGCGGCGACTACCTGATCGCAGGGATGCAAAAAACGCACCCTAGCGATCAGGTCTGAATTAGGACCAATGTTCACTACACTACTGCTGATATTTATGCCAGTTTTAGTAACCATTGACAAGTAAAGAATGTCTAGGAACACACTATTAACATTTAAACCACCTGTAGTTATTGAACTGAATAATGCCCACACTGGTGGTACCTTGTAAGAACAGCCATAACTGTTATAGAATCATTTCAGATCAGAAGTAGGGCAGCACAGATTAAGTTATGGGCCCTCATTCCGAGTTGTTCGCTCTGTAAAAATCTTCGCATCGCAGCGATTTTCCGCTTAATGCGCATGCGCAATGTCCGCACTGCGACTGCGCCAAGTAAATTTGCTATGCACTTAGGAATTTTACTCACGGCATTTTCATCGTTCTGGCGATCGTAATGTGATTGACAGGAAATGGGTGTTACTGGGCGGAAACAGGCCGTTTTATGGGCGTGTGGGAAAAAACGCTACCGTTTCCGGAAAAAACGCAGGAGTGGCCGGAGGAACGGAGGAGTGTCTGGGCGAACGCTGGGTGTGTTTGTGACGTCAAACCAGGAACGACAAGCACTGAACTGATCGCAGATGCCGAGTAAGTCTGGAGCTACTCAGAAACTGCTACGAGGTGTGTAATCGCAATATTGCGAATACATCGGTCGCAATTTTAAGATGCTAAGATTCACTCCCAGTAGGCGGCGGCTTAGCATGAGCAAATCTGCTAAAATCCGCTTGCGAGCGAACAACTCGGAATGACCTCCTTGGTTAGCATTACTGCCTCACAGCACAAAGGTCATGGGTTCGATTCTCACCATGGCCCTAACTGTGTGGAGTTTGTATATTCTCCCTGGGCTTGCGTGGGTTTCCTCCGGGTACTCTGGCTTTCCTCCCACAATCAAAAAATATACTGGTAGGTTAAATAGCTCCCCACAAAAATTAACCCTAGTGGTAATGAGTGTGCGTTTACATATGGTAGTGAATATAGATTGTAAGCTCCACTAGGGCAGGGACTGATGTGAATGTCCAAAATATTCTCTGAAAAAGCACTGCGGAATATGTGTGCGCTATATAAATAACTGGTAAAAATAAATAAAGTAGAGTTCTGCTATGGAGGAAATTACTGTTTACTACGATTAGTTTTGATAAGTCTAGTGCAAGCTAAACTAATGCAAGCAAATGATTAAGTACTATGAAATATGGCTGTTTGCACCTACATAAAGTAGTACATAGCAGTACATAACTCCCCTGTGTATTGCACACCATTGTAGTGCAATTACTTTTGTGAATGGGTATAATCTTTTATATAATGTGCTAACATGTCTGTCCCTGACATGCACATTGGAAAACCCAAGCTGACAACTCCCTTAAACTGCCACTGATGAGGAAGGAAGTAGGAACGCTCAAAAAAGTAATGCCACAACCGACACCAGGCCTGTAACCTGCTATCCTGAGACTCATCCATGGACATCATCAAATTATATATAGTCAATGTAATAGGCAAAACCAGTGCCGGCGGCTGCCAATCATAAAATATGTGGACAAACAGAAGCAAATCTTCTCTCACCACACAAATAAACCCAAGGATGACATATAAACACAATTTACTTCATTTAATATTTCTTTCTGAATTTCTCAATAAGAAACTTTTGGCCTGGGGTGACGTGAAAAAAATGTAGATACTCTAGGGCGCCGTGATTCAAAAAAGTTTGGGAACCAATAGTATAGGCTTTATCAAACATACTTAAATATTATAAATACGTGGTCAGGAAAGGTTAAACACACCATAATAAATAAATACGCAAATATAATAGAACCAGTGCTGCACTTTTTAAGCACACATTCTTCCACCTCATGGTAAGGCTCCTGTCTCTTCTTCCTGGTAGCTACTCTCTGGTCCAGAGCACTGATTGAGGACTCAGCAAACTTGGTAGCAGAAGCTGCTACCACTGGGCATGTGCAGCAGCTCTGCACTATCCCTTACGATGCATGTCGCAGCAGCTCTAGTAATCGTATTATATACCATTGCTATTGTTGTCATAAATGTGAGCCACTTGCCAAGAGAAGGGGGCTTTCCGGGCAACCCATGATGCGTATGACAAACCTTCAGCTCTGCTTCAGCCCCACTGTTGGCAATAGACATAGCCACAAATGAAAGAGGAGAACAAACCAAGGCCCTCATTCCGAGTTGTTCGCTCGGTATTTTTCATCGCATCGCAGTGAAAATCCGCTTAGTACGCATGCGCAATGTTCGCACTGCGACTGCGCCAAGTAACTTTACTATGAAGAAAGTATTTTTACTCACGGCTTTTTCTTCGCTCCGGCGATCGTAATGTGATTGACAGGAAATGGGTGTTACTGGGCGGATACATGGCGTTTCAGGGGCGTGTGGCTGAAAACGCTACCGTTTCCGGAAAAAACGCAGGAGTGGCCGGGGAAACGGTGGGAGTGCCTGGGCGAACGCTGGGTGTGTTTGTGACGTCAACCAGGAACGACAAGCACTGAAATGATCGCACAGGCAGAGTAAGTCTGGAGCTACTCTGAAACTGCTAACTCGTTTGTAATCGCAATATTGCGCGTACGTCGGTCGCAATTTTAAGAAGCTAAGATTCACTCCCAGTAGGCGGCGGCTTAGCGTGTGTAACTCTGCTACATTCGCCTTGCGAGCGAACAACTCGGAATGAGGGCCCAAATCCCTAAATGTATGTAACTAAAACGGAGCATCTTTCTTATAAAAAATGTGGTATTCAATGTCATTTAGTTTATACATTTACAAACATATTTACATTCTTATTTATAACTCTCATTTTTTATTCATTTTTAATATTGTTATCCATCCACTGTTACATTAATTTAACATGGTCATTGTGATGGGCATGAAGCCTACATTCATTTTAATGTAGATTTATAGAATGCATAGTTATACAGTGTAATATACAGTACACTCTCATTTCATGGGACAAAACAGTAATATCCTGTTACCCATCGTCCTGTCTTTCAGCCGCACACTCACCTCATCCCATTTTTAAGTATAACCAATTGGTTCATGCAGGGAATTGCCACGCTGCAGGAAATGTATGAGGCTACTTATACCAAGTAATTTGCCCACATACAGGATCATGTTCCATGAGGGTTATTCAGGTTTGTTAGCAAACTAAAAAAGTTAGCAATTGGGCAAAACCATTGGGGCAGAGGTAACATGTGCAGAGAGATTTAGATTTGGGTGGATTATATTGTTTCTGTGCATGATAAATACTAGCTGCTTAGTTTCTACATTTAGATTTCAGTTTGAAACACCCCACCCAAATCTAAACCTCTCTGCACATGTTACACCTGCCCCACCTGCAGTGCGACATGGTTTTGCCCAATTACTATCTTTTTTGGTTTGCTAATAAACCTGAATAAGGCACCTAATTCTGGGTTGATCGCAAAAGCAAAATCTTTCTCTAATGGGCAAAACCATGGCCCTCATTCCGAGTTGTTCGCTCATTATTTTTCTTTGTATCGGTGCGATTTTCCGCTAACTGCGCATGCGCAATGTTCGCACTGCGGCTGCACCAAGTAAATTTGCTAAGAAGTTTGGTATTTTACTCACGTCATTACGAAGTTTTTTCTTCGTTCTGGTGATCGTAGTGTGATTGACAGGAAGTGGGTGTTTCTGGGCGGAAACTGGCCGTTTTATGGGTGTGTGTGAAAAAACGCTGCCGTTTCTGGGAAAAACGCGGGAGTGGCTGGAGAAACGGGGAGTGTCTGGGCGAACGCTGGGTGTGTTTGTGACGTCAAACCAGGAACGACAAGCACTGAACTGATCGCACTGGAAGAGTAAGACTCAAGCTACTCAGAAACTGCAAAGAAAAATCTTTTCGCAATATTGCGAATACTTCGTTCGCAATTCAGCTAAGCTAAGATTGACTCCCAGAGGGCGGCGGCTTAGCGTGTGCACTGCTGCGAAAAGTGGCTAGCGAGCGAACAACTCGGAATGAGGGCCCATGTGCAGTGCAGGTGGGGCAGATATAACGTGCAAAGAGAGTTAGATTTGGGTGGGGTGTGTTCAAACTGAAATTGCAGTGTAAAAATAAAGCAGGCAGTATTTACCCTGCACAGAAACCATATAACCCACCCAAATCTAAATCTTGCTCTACATTACATTTGTCCCACCTGCAGTGCACATGGTTTTGCCCATTAGAGAAAGATTTTGCTTTTGTGATCAGCGCTGAATTAGGCCCCATATTCATAAGTTACTTTTGCAAGTACTTGCAGATTTACTACTGGATTCAGTCATGTAACAGCCGCTCTTACATAATGACCTACATCCACCATATATAGGCCCCCATTTATCAAACCTTGGATTGAGAAAATAAAACAGCTTATCTGTCCGCATGTAAGGAGTCCAAGGGGTAAGTAGCAGGTTCCTGTCCCAACGCGTTTCGTCCTATTAGGTGGACTTAACATTGATTGGAATGAGCCACATTCCTTTTTTTTAAGCTGTTGTGAAATCTTTGTCTTTTATATATTCTAGTTTCCATTATCAGTTCTGCTTACTTTAATAATTGGAATGAGCCACATTCCTAATTCTTGATATCACTGCAAAATATTGTGTCTTAAAACAGTACACACTATGTTGCTTTCATTTTCTCTTTACATGTTCGGCTTCCAAATGTCATCTGCCTGAAAGTATTTGAAGTTAAGTTGTTATTTATCTTAATAACTACACCTGACTACACAGATTTTATTTCACCGACACTATTAGGCGTTTGTTTTACTTCATTTTTTTTCATATTTTATTCACATACTGTATAAAAGCTGCCACTCATTTATAGATGAGGTGTGTTGTATAAAAAAGAAAAAATTATTTTCTTGACCTTGGTCTCTAGTAGATATACCCAGGCTGTGTTCTCCACTGCTCTCATATATATATATATATATATATATATATATACACACACATATACACAAACACACACATACATGTATACACATTAGCACACAGACATATACACACACATTTACACACAAACACATTTACACACAAACACAGACATATACACATAAACACAGACATATACACATAAACACACAGTATACACACAGTAATTCTCACCAAGAGGCCAGCAGCAGAGCAGCTCCTCGTTCCAGCCTGGAGGGGTGGAGCTTCTATGTGACTGACAGGCTGGACCTCAGTGGGTAGATGGAAAAGACTGAGGAAAGGGAAGGGTTGGCCACCACACTGCCTGCATGTTCCAGATCACTGACTGCAGATCCCTGGCAGCCAGGAAAGTTCTTCTGAAAAGTCTCCAAACTTCCCCTCTTCCCTAACAACACACCACACTGGACTCTCTGCACTGCGCAATCAGTGATATGCAACATACAGGCAGTGCGGTGGCCACACCTTCCCTCTCTTCTTGTCATTTCCTCCTACTCCTGCCCAAGATCCCGGCTCTCAGCTGTGCAGAGGAAAGGGTTCTTCACTGTTAGGGCAATCAGGATGTGGAATTCCCTGCCAGGGACGGTGGTAATGGCGGACTCTGTAATTGGATTTAAAAAAGGAATGGATAAATCTCTGAATGAAAAAGCTATCCAAGGTTATAATACTTAAAATATCAACGAGGTTAATCCGGGGGTACCATGAGTTATAGTAGCTAACTAGTCATAAAACATTATTTAGCAAGTATGTAGAATCATCACAACTTAAAACAGGTTGAACACGATGGGCAATTTGCCTCTATTCAACCTCAAATACTATGTTACTATGACCCAAGCTCTATTCGTGGCCCCAATGTATACTCTAGTTAGTGATTCTTGGCAACAAGTAGGGATGTGCGCCGGCCCTTTTCTCGGGTTTTGTGTTTTGGTTTTGGATCTGTATCTCTTTTGGGTTTTAGATCTGGATTGGTTTGGGTTTTGGTTTTGGATCTGGATTTTTATTAAAAAGTAATAAAAACAGCTAAAATCACAGAGTTTGGGCCTGTTTTTGTTCCTACAGTATTATTAACCTCAATAACATTAATTTCCACTCATTTCCAGTTAATTTTGACCACATCACAATATTGTTTTTATCCAGCGTCGGATCTTGCAGGTTTTGAATTCCATATACAGTATGTAAGGGAGCTGCCTCCGGGACTTGCACTCCCTTTGCCACGATGTCTGCAATAAAGTGGAAATATGTTGAATTAAATACAAAAATTAGTTGTGTATATTGGTAAAAAAAAAAAAACCATTTACATGGTACTACATACCTTGCGTAAAGCTGGATGTAGTGGAACCTTCTCCAGGCTGAACATAACTTTCACGAACTGATCCTACATTGAGGCTGAAAATAATCTGCACAGATGATTACAGCATCTAAAAATATATATTGTACAATTTATATTTTTCATTGTTTGGACTGTGGTCAAAATTGTCTAGAAATGCCTGGAAACTAATGTTATTGAGGTTAATAATAGTCTCAGAACAAAAAAGGCCAAATAATGTGATTTTAGCTGTCTTTGTACTGTAAATTTAAAAAAAATTGAAACCAAAATCAGCAAAAATGGTCTGACACAGATCTTTATCAATAACTAGATCAGGGGCCCAAGGGAGGTAGAGTATGTATGTAGTGGAAGGAAGGATTGATTAGTAATTTAATTTAATTTGTTTGATTTTACAAATTTTAATTAATCATTGGGGGATTGGTGACGGTCTTTAATGAATAGACAACAATTTTTATTGGTTATATTATAGCACTAATCTGACTTTTACTAATCCGACTTTTACTTTTTCTTTGATTTTACATGCCCTGAATTAAGCGATCTATGCCTCTCCTCTCAATTGTTTGTCCTCCATATCTATCAAGTATCAACAAACACAAACCAAGTGGGGTACAGCACACCTACAATTAGTACAAAAAATGTACCACCTACAGTGTCACAATACGTGTATGAGTCAGAGATAATAATCGAATGCTATGTTTAATTTCACCAACTGTGTCGCACAGTACGTGTATGAGTAGGATAATAAAATACTGGATGTAAATTAACCCCTGGATGTTACTGGGTTAATTTTATTTACACTGCGGCGGAGCCCCCTGGATGTATGGACAGATCACCCCTTTCAGATACAGCAGACAGAGCACAGTACTGATGGACACGTCCATCCAGTACATTCTCCGCAACTGGGGTGAAGATGGCGCCGATCGCCGGGGACCAGTATAGAATCAAAAACCCACGAGAATCTGACAGCGGGAAGAAGACGCTCGGCCTCGCTTTGAGATCTGAGTAAGGCAGGAAGTCCCGAGCCGTACTCAGTTCCGGACTCGTATTGCAAAGTTCGGGTGGGTCCACACATGGTGATCTTTCCATGTTACACGGTCACTGAATATGACTTTATTTGCCAGTCTTAGGTAGACAACTCCATCTCTTTTTGTTAATTTCCTTTTTATTCTTTTCTGTAATCGTGTTATTTTGTGCTAACAAATACATACAGTATACTGTACTTCAGGGTCAACCGCACAGTGAATAAACAGTTAAGGAAATGATTGTGTTTAAAAGGATAGTGTATTTTGATATACAAGATACACCACCCTCATCATAGGCAAACGCAGGGGGGGTTTCTGGTTGCCCGGAAACCTCCCTCCACTTGGCAAATGGCTCAGATTATGACAACAATAGCAATGGTATATAAAATGATTAGATTACTAGAGCTGCCAAAACTTCATGCAGTTTAAGGGACAGAGCAGAGCTGCTGTACAAGTCCAGTGGTAGCAGCTTCTTCCACTGAGTTTGCTGTGTGTGTGCACTGGACCAGAGAGTAGCTGCCAGGAAGAAGAAACAGGAGCCTTACCATGAGGTGGGAGAATGTGAGCTTAGAAAGTGCAGTACTTGTTCTATTATGTTTGTGTCATTATTTATTATGGGATGTTTAACCTTTTCCTGACCACTTATTTTATGTTATTTAAATGTTTGATACAGCCTATACTATAGTATAGACCATCTACAGTATTAAATATTAATACTGTATTCCAAACAATATCCAGTGTATAGAAAGACCAATGTTTAAATTAATGTCCATGGTCATTACTAGGTTCTTCAACCGCTCCTCCAGATTCCTGCACTTGTTCCAATGTTCTGCAGAGTGGGAGATTGTGGACTGCATTTGGAAACCCCCCTCTAGAAATCCTGCGTTTGCCACTGCTCATTGCCATGTCTACTTTTAAGATACATTTTAGGTTTAGACTTAAGTAATAGATGGAATTTTACAAACAAGGGGTCTGATTTAGAGATGTGCACTTGAAATTTTTCGGGTTTTGTGTTTTGGTTTTGGGTTCGGTTCCGCGGCCGTGTTTTGGGTTCGACCGCGTTTTGGCAAAACCTCACCGAATTTTTTTTGTCGGATTCGGGTGTGTTTTGGATTCGGGCGTTTTTTTTTAAAAACACTAAAAAACAGCTTAAATCATAGAATTTGGGGGTCATTTTGATCCCAAAGTATTATTAACCTCAAAAACCATAATTTCCACTCATTTTCAGTCTATTCTGAATACCTCACACCTCACAATATTATTTTTAGTCCTAAAATTTGCACCTAGGTCGCTGGATGACTAAGCTAAGCGACCCTAGTGGCCGACACAAACACCGTGCCCATCTAGGAGTGGCACTGCAGTGTCACGCAGGATGGCCCTTCCAAAAAACACTCCCCAAACAGCACATGACGCAAAGAAAAAAAGAGGCGCAATGAGGTAGCTGTGTGAGTAAGATAAGCGACCCTAGTGGCCGACACAAACACCGGGCCCATCTAGGAGTGGCACTGCAGTGTCACGCAGGATGGCCCTTCCAAAAAACCCTCCCCAAACAGCACATGACGCAAAGAAAAAAAGAGGCGCAATGAGGTAGCTGTGTGAGTAAGATAAGCGACCCTAGTGGCCGACACAAACACCGGGCCCATCTAGGAGTGGCACTGCAGTGTCACGCAGGATGGCCCTTCCAAAAAACCCTCCCCAGACAGCACATGACGCAAAGAAAAAAAGAGGCGCAATGAGGTAGCTGTGTGAGTAAGATAAGCGACCCTAGTGGCCGACACAAACACCGGGCCCATCTAGGAGTGGCACTGCAGTGTCACGCAGGATGGCCCTTCCAAAAAACATTCCACAAACAGCACATGACGCAAAGAAAAATTAAAGAAAAAAGAGGTGCAAGATGGAATTGTCCTTGGGCCCTCCCACCCACCCTTATGTTGTATAAACAGGACATGCACACTTTAACCAACCCATCATTTCAGTGACAGGGTCTGCCACACGACTGTGACTGAAATGACGGGTTGGTTTGGACCCCCACCAAAAAAGAAGCAATTAATCTCTCCTTGCACAAACTGGCTCTACAGAGGCAAGATGTCCACCTCATCATCATCCTCCGATATATCACCGTGTACATCCCCCTCCTCACAGATTATCAATTCATCCCCACTGGAATCCACCATCTCAGCTCCCTGTGTACTTTGTGGAGGCAATTGCTGCTGGTCAATGTCTCCACGGAGGAATTGATTATAATTCATTTTAATGAACATCATCTTCTCCACATTTTCTGGATGTAACCTCGTACGCCGATTGCTGACAAGGTGAGCGGCGGCACTAAACACTCTTTCGGAGTACACACTTGTGGGAGGGCAACTTAGGTAGAATAAAGCCAGTTTGTGCAAGGGCCTCCAAATTGCCTCTTTTTCCTGCCAGTATAAGTACGGACTGTGTGACGTGCCTACTTGGATGCGGTCACTCATATAATCCTCCACCATTCTTTCAATGGTGAGAGAATCATATGCAGTGACAGTAGACGACATGTCCGTAATCGTTGTCAGGTCCTTCAGTTCGGACCAGATGTCAGCATAAGCAGTCGCTCCAGACTGCCCTGCATCACCGCCAGCGGGTGGGCTCGGAATTCTGAGCCTTTTCCTCGCACCCCCAGTTGCGGGAGAATGTGAAGGAGGAGATGTTGACAGGTCGCGTTCCGCTTGACTTGACAATTTTGTCACCAGCAGGTCTTTGAACCCCAGCAGACTTGTGTCTGCCGGAAAGAGAGATCCAAGGTAGGCTTTAAATCTAGGATCGAGCACGGTGGCCAAAATGTAGTGCTCTGATTTCAACAGATTGACCACCCGTGAATCCTTGTTAAGCGAATTAAGGGCTCCATCCACAAGTCCCACATGCCTAGCGGAATCGCTCCGTGTTAGCTCCTCCTTCAATGTCTCCAGCTTCTTCTGCAAAAGCCTGATGAGGGGAATGACCTGACTCAGGCTGGCAGTGTCTGAACTGACTTCACGTGTGGCAAGTTCAAAGGGCATCAGAACCTTGCACAATGTTGAAATCATTCTCCACTGCGCTTGAGACAGGTGCATTCCACCTCCTATATCGTGCTCAATTGTATAGGCTTGAATGGCCTTTTGCTGCTCCTCCAACCTCTGAAGCATATAGAGGGTTGAATTCCACCTCGTTACCACTTCTTGCTTCAGATGATGGCAGGGCAGGTTCAGTAGTTTTTGGTGGTGCTCCAGTCTTCTGTACGTGGTGCCTGTACGCCGAAAGTGTCCCGCAATTCTTCTGGCCACCGACAGCATCTCTTGCACGCCCCTGTCGTTTTTTAAAAAATTCTGCACCACCAAATTCAAGGTATGTGCAAAACATGGGACGTGCTGGAATTTGCCCATATTTAATGCACACACAATATTGCTGGCGTTGTCCGATGCCACAAATCCACAGGAGAGTCCAATTGGGGTAAGCCATTCCGCGATGATCTTCCTCAGTTGCCGTAAGAGGTTTTCAGCTGTGTGCGTATTCTGGAAAGCGGTGATACAAAGCGTAGCCTGCCTAGGAAAGAGTTGGCGTTTGCGAGATGCTGCTACTGGTGCCACCGCTGCTGTTCTTGCGGCGGGAATCCATACATCTACCCAGTGGGCTGTCACAGTCATATAGTCCTGACCCTGCCCTGCTCCACTTGTCCACATGTCCGTGGTTAAGTGGACATTGGGTACAACTGCATTTTTTAGGACACTGGTGAGTCTTTTTCTGACGTCCGTGTACATTCTCGGTATCGCCTGCCTAGAGAAGTGGAACCTAGATGGTATTTGGTAACGGGGGCACACTGCCTCAATAAATTGTCTAGTTCCCTGTGAACTAACGGCGGATACCGGACGCACGTCTAACTCCAACATAGTTGTCAAGGCCTCAGTTATCCGCTTTGCAGCAGGATGACTGCTGTGATATTTCATCTTCCTCGCAAAGGACTGTTGGACAGTCAATTGCTTACTGGAAGTAGTACAAGTGGGCTTACGACTTCCCCTCTGGGATGACGATCGACTCCCAGCAGCAACAACAGCAGCGCCAGCAGCAGTAGGCATTACACTCAAGGATGCATCGGAGGAATCCCAGGCAGGAGAGGACTCGTCAGAATTGCCAGTGACATGGCCTGCAGGACTATTGGCATTCCTGGGTAAGGAGGAAATTGACACTGAGGGAGTTGGTGGGGTGGTTTGCGTGAGCTTGGTTACAAGAGGAAGGGATTTACTGGTCAGTGGACTGCTTCCGCTGTCACCCAAAGTTTTTGAACTTGTCACTGACTTATTATGAATGCGCTGCAGGTGACGTATAAGGGAGGATGTTCCGAGGTGGTTAACGTCCTTACCCCTACTTATTACAGCTTGACAAAGGCAACACACGGCTTGACAAATGTTGTCCGCATTTCTGGTGAAATACTTCCACACCGAAGAGCTGATTTTTTTTGTATTTTGACCAGGCATGTCAATGGCCCTATTCCTCCCACGGACAACAGGTGTCTCCCCGGGTGCCTGACTTAAACAAACCACCTCACCATCAGAATCCTCCTGGTCAATTTCCTCCCCAGCGCCAGCAACACCCATATCCTCCTCATCCTGGTGTACTTCAACACTGACATCTTCAATCTGACTATCAGGAACTGGACTGCGGGTGCTCCTTCCAGCACTTGCAGGGGGCGTGCAAATGGTGGAAGGCGCATGCTCTTCACGTCCAGTGTTGGGAAGGTCAGGCATCGCAACCGACACAATTGGACTCTCCTTGTGGATTTGGGATTTCGAAGAACGCACAGTTCTTTGCGGTGCTTTTGCCAGCTTGAGTCTTTTCAGTTTTCTAGCGAGAGGCTGAGTGCTTCCATCCTCATGTGAAGCTGAACCACTAGCCATGAACATAGGCCAGGGCCTCAGCCGTTCCTTGCCACTCCGTGTGGTAAATGGCATATTGGCAAGTTTACGCTTCTCCTCCGACAATTTTATTTTAGGTTTTGGAGTCCTTTTTTTACTGATATTTGGTGTTTTGGATTTGACATGCTCTGTACTATGACATTGGGCATCGGCCTTGGCAGACGACGTTGCTGGCATTTCATCGTCTCGGCCATGACTAGTGGCAGCAGCTTCAGCACGAGGTGGAAGTGGATCTTGATCTTTCCCTAATTTTGGAACCTCAACATTTTTGTTCTCCATATTTTAATAGGCACAACTAAAAGGCACCTCAGGTAAACAATGGAGATGGATGGATACTAGTATACTTATGGATGGACTGCCGAGTGCCGACACAGAGGTAGCTACAGCCGTGGACTACCGTACTGTGTCTGCTGCTAATATAGACTGGATGATTGATAATGAGATGAAATCAATATATATATGTATGTATATATAATATCACTAGTACTGCAGCCGGACAGGTAGATAATATATTTATTAGGTAATGATGACTGATGACGGACCTGCTGGACACTGTCAGCTCAGCAGCACCGCAGACTGCTACAGTAAGCTACTATACTCTATAGTAGTATGTACAAAGAAGAAAGAAAAGAAAAAAACCACGGGTAGGTGGTATACAATTATGGATGGACTGCCGAGTGCCGACACAGAGGTAGCTACAGCCGTGGACTACCGTACTGTGTCTGCTGCTAATATAGACTGGATGATAATGAGATGAAATCAATATATATATATGTATGTATATATAATATCACTAGTACTGCAGCCGGACAGGTAGATAATATATTTATTAGGTAATGATGACTGATGACGGACCTGCTGGACACTGTCAGCTCAGCAGCACCGCAGACTGCTACAGTAAGCTACTATACTATAGTAGTATGTACAAAGAAGAAAGAAAAAAAAAAGCCACGGGTAGGTGGTATACAATTATGGATGGACTGCCGAGTGCCGACACAGAGGTAGCTACAGCCGTGGACTAACGCACTGTGTCTGCTGCTAATATAGACTGGATGATTGATAATGAGATGAAATCAATATATATATATGTATGTATATATAATATCACTAGTACTGCAGCCGGACAGGTAGATAATATATTTATTAGGTAATGATGACTGATGACGGACCTGCTGGACACTGTCAGCTCAGCAGCACCGCAGACTGCTACAGTAAGCTACTATACTATAGTAGTATGTACAAAGAAGAAAGAAAAAAAAAACCACGGGTAGGTGGTATACAATTATGGATGGACTGCCGAGTGCCGACACAGAGGTAGCTACAGCCGTGGACTAACGTACTGTGTCTGCTGCTAATATAGACTGGATGATTGATAATGAGATGAAATCAATATATATATATGTATGTATATATAATATCACTAGTACTGCAGCCGGACAGGTAGATATTATATTTATTAGGTAATGATGACTGATGACGGACCTGCTGGACACTGTCAGCTCAGCAGCACCGCAGACTGCTACAGTAAGCTACTATACTATAGTAGTATGTACAAAGAAGAAAGAAAAAAGAAAAAAACACGGGTAGGTGGTATACAATTATGGATGGACTGCCGAGTGCCGACACAGAGGTAGCTACAGCCGTGGACTAACGTACTGTGTCTGCTGCTAATATAGACTGGATGATTGATAATGAGATGAAATCAATATATATATGTATGTATATATAATATCACTAGTACTGCAGCCGGACAGGTAGATAATATATTTATTAGGTAATGATGACTGATGACGGACCTGCTGGACACTGTCAGCTCAGCAGCACCGCAGACTGCTACAGTAAGCTACTATACTCTATAGTAGTATGTACAAAGAAGAAAGAAAAAAAAAAAAACACGGGTAGGTGGTATACAATTATGGATGGACTGCCGAGTGCCGACACAGAGGTAGCTACAGCCGTGGACTAACGTACTGTGTCTGCTGCTAATATAGAGTCTAGACTGGATGATAAATTATTGATAATGAGATGAAATCAATATAATATCACTAGTACTGCAGCCGGACAGGTACTATATATATTTATTATGTAATGACTGATGACGGACCTGCTGGACACTGTCAGGTCAGCACAGCACCGCAGACTGCTACAGTAAGCTACTATAGTAGTATGTATAAAGAAGAATGAAAAAAAAAAAACCACGGGTAGGTGGTATACAATATTATATATATATATATATTATATACAATTATATATATATATATATATATATTAAACTGGTGGTGATTGATTATTAAACTGGTGGTCACTTCAGGTCACGTTGCAACTTGCAACTAGTACTCCGAGGCCTAAGCAGACAATCACAAAATATATTATTATACTGGTGGTCAGTGTGGTCACAACAATGGCAGTGTGGCACTGACTCTGGCAGCAAAAGTGTGCACTGTACGTTATATGTACTCCTGAGTCCTGCTCTCAGACTCTAACTGCTCCCCACTGTCAGTGTCTCCCCCACAAGTCAGATAATACACTTACAGTCACACTATCTATTATCTAATCTAGTATAAATATCACTTCAGCAAGTAGTATAGTAGTATACAGTATAGTAGTACTCCTCCTATAATGCTCCCCAAAATACTGTGTCTCTCTCTTCTCTAAACGGAGAGGACGCCAGCCACGTCCTCTCCCTATGACTCTCAATGCACGTGTGAAAATGGCGGCGACGCGCGGCTCCTTATATAGAATCCGAGTCTCGCGATAGAATCCGAGCCTCGCGAGAATCCGACAGCGTGATGATGACGTTCGGGCGCGCTCGGGTTAACCGAGCAAGGCGGGAAGATCCGAGTCGCTCGGACCCGTGTAAAAAAAACTGAAGTTCGGGCGGGTTCGGATTCCGAGGAACCGAACCCGCTCATCTCTAGTCTGATTCTGATTTGGAAGTATAGCAAAAAAAAGCAAGTACCTGTGCACCTGGGCAGAACCATATTGCACTGTAAAGGGGGGTACTCACGGAGCGATCGCTGCTTAAAATCTAAGCAATCTGACTAGATTGCTTAGATTTGAAGCCTGATCGCTCCGTGTGTACCCCCTACAGCGATAGCGATGCGCAGCCCCGCGCATCGCTATCGCTGGTGCTAGATTGGCCTGCCGTGCAGGCCAAGCTAGTGGGTTGCTCATTTCACCCGCTGGGTGAAATGAGCACGCCCCCCCCGTCTCCCCCCGCACGCTCAGCCTGATCGCTCCGTGTGCACCCCCTACAGCGATAGCGATGCGCAGCCCCGCACATCGCTATCGCTGGTGCTAGATTGGCCTGACGTGCAGGCCAAGCTAGCGGGTCGCTCATTTCACCTGGGAAATGAGCGCCCTCCCCCCCCCCCCCCGTCTCCCCCCGCATGCTCAGCACACATCGCGCTGTGCTGAGCGGCGGGAGAGATGTGTGCTGAGCGGTTTTAGTGGGGCAGATGTAACATATGCAATCTAAATTTCAGTGTAAAAAAAGCTGCCCAGTATTTGTGGGCTACATGCAAAAGCAGCCAGCATTTACCTTGCACAGAAACAATATACATGTATGTGCACCCCTTACATTGCAACATGGTTTGTTCTAGATTCAAAGTTACTTTTTCTTTTTTTTGCTTTACTTCAAAAATCTGAATCATGCCCAGTAAGCTAGAGGAGTGCAGAAATTATCAGTGACTGCACACACAAAGCCAGCAAGAAAATACCCAGGATACATAACTCTTGATGACAATCAGAATTTCGACAAGCAATATTGGGAACCCCGTATCCCCATCACCGTTATGTCACCAACTTTTTATGAGTGACAGCACTACAATTGTAAACATGATGATTAATCATCTTATTTACTGTAGTGTCGTGTGTATGCATATGTTTTAAGTAGCAGTATCGACTTAACGGTGACAGTGATCCGGTGGTCAGAATATTGCATGTCGCATTTTGATTGTTGAAAAGATAACTAAACAAGGCTGCCATCAGAAATTGTGGGACCTGAGACTGAGAAAATAGACAGGGCCATCCCTGGGGGGTCGGGGCTGTGGATAAGGTGGGTGAAGCTACAGCAGGGTGGGGCATCAATTGGGGCGTAAACCAGTTTAACAAAACAATTGCCAAAGTGTTGCCTATGGGGCTTGATTGTTATTATAACATGTCAATCTATTATATAAATGATATGATTCCCTAGTCCTGCATCAGCCACCTCAGTATGATATATAAATACCCTCATGGCAGCTCCACCTCACTCACACAAACATATACCCCAGCTACCTCCCTCTCCCACACAAACCCCAGCCACCTACCTCTCACACATACATTTCCTGCCTCAACCACCTCACTCTCACACATATAGTGTACCTCTCAACATCTTGTCAATGGGATGTGGGACTGGGCATGCAACAAAGGCATGTGTATCAAAAAGGGGCATGACCTTGGTAAAGGGAGAGTGACTTTGTGGGAAATGCCGTGACTGCGAGTCACGCCTGCCATTTTACATCATTTGTGGGGCCATGCCCAGCGCTCTGGGAGCTGCTGGCCATGCCCCCAGTCCTTCTCTCCATGGGATAGCATCTATTCACCGCTCCTCTGCTAGTAAGTAGGGGTCCAACCATTCCCCCCCCCCCCCTCGAGGGCACTGCGGCCCGCTGGTGGGACAGCAAGAAAGTACTGTCCCATGACAATCAAGACAGTAGTGAGGTATACATATAGTTACCCCTGCTCTGCCTCAGCCACCTCAGTATGACACATTAATACCCTCACGGCAGCTCCACCTCACTCACACACTTATGCCACAACCACCTCCCTCTCACACAGTTATACCCAGCCCTGTCCCAGCTATCTCTCTCTCACAGATATACCCCAGGCTTGTCCCATCCAGATCCCTCTCACACATATATATACCCTGCCACAGCCACCTCCCTCTAACGCATACTGCATACCCTCCAAGTGTACCTTTTCGGCCGGTACAGTACCGTTTTTTTATGGTCTGTACCAGCCAAAAATGGCTTTGTACCGATTTTTTGCCCACTAAATCTCCATAGAAAGTATAGGAAAGGGGTCGGGGTCACGCCCCTTTTACCCGTGGCCACGTCCCTTTTCCTAATTTGTACTGGTTTTCGAGTGTTCAATGTTGGATACTGTATACCTCAACCCTGCCCCATCCATCTCCCTCTCACACATATACCTTAGTCACCTCCTCTCACAAATATGTATACCCTAGACCTGTCAATCGGAGTTTCCCAGTGTGCTAATTGGTCTGCCACGATCCTGCAGACATAATGTTGCCTTCTCTTTGACTTCTGTTAAACGTGATGCTTCCTTGAGTCCCTATGTATGTTAGTCCATATTGTCGGCTGTTTTGTCTCCTCCATGGTGGTGGCCATTTTGTTCAGGACATTTCTATACAGTTATACCCTCATCTGCAGCTGCAGAGGCAGGCAGCGGACAATAGTCCCGGCAGCCACGCGATGGTGGCCCTAAGACCGCATACCGAACAGAAACAATCCATGAATGAACAATGGGGAATACTTTAAACAAAGGCAAAAGAGATAATGCATTAAACCTAAAGACCTGGAAATCTTCATTCTCTGGCTGACTCACTCTAAAGGCCAGTACTCACTGGCAGATGTGGGGAGCGATGTGTGCTGAGCGATGCGGGGGAGCGGGGGGTGCCGCTCATTTCACACAGCGGGTGAAGTGAGCGACCTGCTAGATTGGCCTGCATGCAGGCCAATCTAGCACCAGCGATAGCAATACGCGGGGCTGCGCATCGCTATCGCTGTGAAGGGTACACACGGAGAGATCATTGCTTAAAATCTAAGCAATCTTGTCAGATTGCTTAGATTTTAAGCAGCGATCGCTCCATGAGTACCCCCCTTAAGGGGCGAGAGAGACCCATATAACATGCTGGCAGCGGTGGTCGGGGGGGCTCGGCTGCAGAGAGAGCCATATAATGTCCCATCGGGGAGGGTGCGGGGCACTGCGGCTCCAGATCGATTTCTGCAGCCGGGCAGCCTTGGTACTAAGATGCTGGTGGCGTGGGCAGGGGAGGCAGTGTCTGCGGCTAATGTCTCAGCAGGGAGAGGATCCACAGCAGGCACAGGGGCAGAGGCTGCAGACGGCTGCTGCAGGGAGCAGAGACACGGCAGAGGCTGACATCCGCAGCAGTGACCTCCAATGCCCACTGCCGTGACCTACGCTGCCCGCTGCCTTCTTCTGTCTGTAGGGAAGGAGCATCATCCCTTCCCCAGCTTCAGCCTGCCACAGCCAGGGAAAATGAGCGGGAGTGAAAGTCAGAGGAGAGGAGAGGAGTCGTCATATGGGGGTGAGGATGCAGGGGGAAGGCGATGTCCCCTGCTCTGAGTGCTGGGTGCGGGCACGGGGGGTAGAGGCTATGGGAGATGCGGGAGGGGGTATCTGGGAACACTAAGGAGAGGCTGTGGAGAGCGCTGGACATTAGGGGGAGAAAAGCAGACGGTTCCGGTATGAAAGATAGATAGTGTCTAGTTAGACAGTCAATAGATAGACACCATATGTTAGATGGACATTAGGTCGACAGGGTCAAAAGGTCGACAGGGTCAAAAGGTCGACATGGAAAAGGTCGACAGGTCAAAAGGTCGACAGCTCAAAAGGTCGACAGGGTCAAAAGGTCGACATGGAAAAAGGTCGACAGGTCAAAAGGTCGACAGGTCAAAAGGTCGACAGGGTCAAAAGGTCGACATGGAAAAGGTCGACATGGAAAAGGTAGACACCATGTTTTTTGCATTTTTCTGGTTTGTGTGGATAGTTTTGTCATCTGGGACCCCCAGTTGTAGAAAGGCATACCCTCGCGGGGCTCGCTTCGCTCGCCACGCTTCGGGAACGGTGGCTCGCTGCGCTCGCCACAAGGTTTATAACCAACTCTATGCCGACATGGATAGAGAAAGTATGAAATAATCCAAAAACATGTTACATTTAAAAAAAAAACATTTGTCTATCTTTTTTATGTCGACCATTTTCATGTCGACCTTTTGACCCTGTCGACCTTTTGACCTGTCGACAATTTGACCATGTCGACCTTTTGACCATGTCGACCTTTTGACTTGTCGACCTTTTGACCTGTCGACCTTTTCCATGTCGACCTTTTGACCCTGTCGACCTTTTGACCCTGTCGACCTAATGTCCATCTAACATATGGTGTCTATCTATTGACTGTCTAACTAGACACTGTCTATCTATCAAATGGATAGGAAAGCAGACACCCAGGTGTGAGAATGCAGGGAGGGAAAGCAGACGAGTAGTGGAATAGACCAGTTTTTCGGAAGTGATAATTTTATGATGGGGGCATAATGAATACTGAAAAAATTGGGAAAGAATGCAATCAGAATTGAAAACTAAAAATTATCATTGCACAATTTTTCATGATAAATATATTCCCCTAGATATTTTAATAAAAATTGTGCTAATAAAATAGAATCCGTAGTTACAGAACATCAACTGGTATTTGCCAATCGAAATTTGCTAGAGAATTTCAGTGGCATCACTTCCATTAGGAATGTCACACAGAAAAAATATTATCCCAAAAGTACAAAGAAAAAGCCACCATCAACAAATTTTGTAATCCCTCTCCTTGTTCCGTTCCTACTTCAGAATCCTACTTACTCCCACTCTGAGAAACCACATGTTGCAAAAATAACTAAAATAATCAAAAATACTGCTAAAACTGAAATTAATACCCTTGTATCCAGTTGTGCCCCCTGTAGCTGTGCCCCCAGTAGATTTGCCCACAGTAGTTTTGCCCCCTGTAGCTGTGCCCCCTGGTTTGTGCCCCCTGTAGTTGTGCCCGGAGTAGCTGTGCCCCCTGGCAACGCCGCTAACAAACACAAAAAAAAAACAATACTCACCAGCCCCACTACTGCTTCCCGACCACTGCTGCTGATACTGCTCCATCTCTGCTGCTCATGCTGCTCCGCTCGCTTCTCTCTATGGGAGAGATGTCATGACGTCTTTCCCATAGCAGCGCCGCACAGACAGTAGAGGTCAATTATGATCTCTAATGTCTGAAGATGGAGCCGGCTGCAGCAGGCGCCCACACAGCCCACGGCGCCTGCTGCAGCCGGGGAGCGGGAGTTGGGTGCAGGAAGCAGGGTTGCGGTTGGGTGGCGGGCGCCCGCCCTGCTTGCCCGTACCTAGAACCGCTCCTGACCTTCACACACACATATACACACACACGTGTATGTATTTGCTACATACTGTAAGAAGGAATTTTTGCACTAACTGCACAAATAAACTTTCACAATTCTAAGGGGCATATTTATCAATGATCAGGTTGAGGACCCGATAATTATAATTTCTTATTGCCTCTAATCATGGCAATAAGAAATTATGGATGGCCCAGATATATAATTAATCACACTCAGGAACAGAGGCAGAGAAAGGAGCCCATATGTTACATTTGGGAGATGATGATTTTTGTGAATATCCTCCTGAAAATGGGTGTTTTCCAGGGATATTCTGCAAATATTATTTGATAAATAGGCTCCTAAGGCCTAAACTGAAGTGAGGAAAAGCAATAAGCCGCTCATAACTTTATTGTGATTACATAAACCTTTTATTTAAGCTAGCTTATCACTAAATAAAACCACACCACACACTGAAATAAAGACACGGACACAGTAGCTGGAGTTAAAGGTCAGACGATGTTTATTAATCGCTGACCAACTCTTTAAACTAATAATTGAGGCCGAATTAGAATTGAATTGAATATATATTTAACTCTAGTTTGGAGGATGGCAAAAACAGAAAACCGCTGCCAAACACCAGCACCCGTCACCTAGATGAAAACCACCAAACCAAGGAGGGGAGTACACATACCCCGCCTCCTTCCCGCATAACCCGCATTGTGCTGGCCTTACCCCTCTTTCTCTGGCAAACGTTCGGTTCCCGCAGGGGAACGTCTAAATGTCCAACCGCAAGAAAAGGACACACCTGCCGTCCATTTAAAGAGGGAGCCCCACAATGACCACTTATGCCTGTGTGACAGCTGGTTGGCAGCGATTTCCCGCCAATCTGGCTTTCAATAGCCCACAGCAAGAACAAAAACCTAGACGCATTCTGGGAGGGCGGGCGGGCAAAACTGAATGGCAAGAGGAAGTCTGGCAAAATGGCCACCCCTTATATACTAACCTAAGACCCTCCTCTTCATATTGATGCACAACCCTCTAATCCAATAGGAAAAAACCCAACCGGGAAAACTGATCTGCCTAGCAACTGCTTAGTCTTTTAACAACCAATCACAAAAAGTTGATCGCTTATATGGCCTCAGGCTTATGCAGCCTTCAGCTTATCTAAGCCGCTCATAACTTTATTGTGATTACATAAACCTTTTATTTAAGCTAGCTTATCACTAAATAAAACCACACCACACACTGAAATAAAGACACGGACACAGTAGCTGGAGTTAAAGGTCAGACGATGTTTATTAATCGCTGACCAACTCTTTAAACTAATAATTGAGGCCGAATTAGAATTGAATTGAATATATATTTAACTCTAGTTTGGAGGATGGCAAAAACAGAAAACCGCTGCCAAACACCAGCACCCGTCACCTAGATGAAAACCACCAAACCAAGGAGGGGAGTACACATACCCCGCCTCCTTCCCGCATAACCCGCATTGTGCTGGCCTTACCCCTCTTTCTCTGGCAAACGTTCGGTTCCCGCAGGGGAACGTCTAAATGTCCAACCGCAAGAAAAGGACACACCTGCCGTCCATTTAAAGAGGGAGCCCCACAATGACCACTTATGCCTGTGTGACAGCTGGTTGGCAGCGATTTCCCGCCACCAAGGTTTACCAAACCGCCACCGCCATCCGCAAACAGAAACTTAACCAACCAGAAACTAACTAGCTCTAACGAAAAAGACCGAAAATATCTTCCAGAAAAAACTGCACTCCTTCCGGAGAAAGGTGAACCCCATCGTCTCTATAGAACTGCCTGTTCCGCAGCACCAGCAGAGGATGCTTAATTGCCACTCCGCCTATGGCCTTGACAAACAGAGACACCGTCAAGTTCACCTTTTTGCGTGCTTTCTCCAGCGCCGAGAAACGCACCGCACCACGCCAATGGAAACGGGGCACCATTTCCGACCAGACAATGCATACCCCTGGCCAGTGACAACGTATCGCCACCACATCCGCCTTTATAGACAAAATCAAGTCTATGCCTTTAACTCGGCCCAGATCATTACCACCCAGATGCATGATAATACAACTGGGGCGACCCCAGCGGCGCTCCCTTGAAAAAAGGACGCGCAACAAATCACCCCATAACATGCCCCTAACACCTAACCATCTAAATTGCCGGGACCCAAAAATCTCAGTCGCCCTAGATGCCATGGGATGTTTCTCCGCCCAAAAAACATATGAATGACCAACCATCCATATGTGGTCTCCAAAATTGCTGACAGCTGTAAAAGAAAATATCCTAATGTCAGATTATGCACATAATCTGTAACTTAAACACAACGTAACCAATTAAACCCAAGTGAAGGAGAAAACTCAAAAAACCTCCCGTGGACCTTGGTAGAACAGCCAATTGAAATTAGGCCCCCTCGGAGGAAAAATTTTAAAAATTCGCTTCACACCCTCGATTCCTGAACGGTAAGCGTTCAAAAACCGACGAGTAAACACGTTTTTGGGTTAGCGCAACAGGCGCACTTATAACTTATCTATACGGACATAGGACTTATAGGAGGCCGACTTCCAGCGACCCAACTCCCGAATAGCCGCTGGTGATGAACCAGCGGCCGCCGCATGGGTGGCCGCCCCAATCCGAAAGGAATGAGTACCGAAGTCCGCCTCCTGCAAGCCCAACGCCGTCAAACATTTCTTGAACACCGATGAGAACTGAAACTTTGTCAGAGGGTCCAACTGCGCGTGCACCAGCAACTGGTTGCCCCCCGGAGGTCTTAACCGCACATACTCTTGGGTCAGCCGCAGCGGGCAAACGCCCATACCTCCCTGAGCCTCCAAGGACAACCAGCGACCCCGACCTGTTTGATCTGTCTTGGACCGCACAATCCTACAGAGCAACAGGCCCTCCTGTAAGCGCACATTCTCGTAGAGCAGACCCGATTCCCGGGACGCCTTGCTGCTCGCCACTAGCTCGCTCACCCGAAAAGCCCCGAAAAAGGCCAGGGCATACGCGCTACTAAACAATGCCACCTCAAATTCCGAGGACGCAATCCGAGGTAGCACACGCAGCAATTCCGCTAGCAGCTGCAACGTTATAGGCCTACGTGAATCCGCGGGCGCCGGGTGCAACCTAGCCCAACCTTTCAGCGCTCTGGAAAGGACAAACGACCCCGTGGGGTCCGTTGTCCCGTGGAGTCGCGAGTGAAAGGCGATGCCCGCAAGGGCAGTAGCCATGGCCGCTTTTGACCTACCGTTTTGGTAATGCTCCCAAACAAAGGTCAACAGGGCGTCGGCCGAGGACTCACCTGCTACCCCGTACCTACTCTGAAAGGCTGACCAATCCCGCCATGCAGCATCATACGCTCGTAGCGTGGAGGGAGCCAGTGCACACCTGGCCAACGCCGTTAAACCGCTTCGACCATCTGCCAGACAGAAGGTGGGCACTGTAACCCCTCTGCCTCCGCTCCCGGAACCAACGTCCTGAATTTGTCAAACTGGAACCGGGACAATGCATCCGCAATTCCATTGTCAACTCCAGGTACGTGGCGGGCCCTAAAATTAATATTACGCTGTAAACAAACCAGCACTAAATGCCTTAGCAATCGCAGGGCCTGCGGAGATGAGGAACGCTGATTATTAATCGCATGCACTACCCCTAAGTTGTCGCAAAGAAACAAAATGTCCCTATTTGCGAACCGTCCGGCCCATAACTCAAGCGCCACTAAGATCGGGAACAATTCCAGCAGAAGCAGGTTCTTGGTAAACCCACGCGTTACCCAAGATGCCGGCCAGGCCGCAGCGCACCATGCGCCAGCGAAGAACGCGCCGAAACCACGGCTGCCTGAAGCATCCGTGAACAACTGCAGCTGCTTACTGGAACAACAAGGAGCGGGCCACAACACTTCCCTGTTGAAGGACACCAGGAACGAGACCCAAATCCGCAAATCATCCTTGATCTCGCGGGAAAGGTACACGGAGTGATTCTGTCGAACCGTCCCCGCTGTGGCCCGCTCAAGTTTGCGACAGAAAATCCTGCCCATGGGGATAATCCGACACGCAAAATTGAGAGAACCAAGCAAGGACTGCACCTGCTTAAGCCGAACCCTGCGTTTTCCTAAACAGTCTGTAATCAAACCCAATAGCTTCCGCACCTTATCCTCGGGCAAGCGACAGCACCCCCCTACCGTGTCAATCTCGATACCTAAATAGCTAAGACAAGTGCAAGGACCCTCGCACTTATCCTGAGCAACCGGTACCCCTAAAGCGCCGAATAACGACCTGGCCACCGAGAGAATGTCCCCACAGACCGAACTGTCCCCGGGCCCTACAAAGAGAAAATCATCCAGGTAGTGAGCCACTCTCAGTTGCCCGGAAGCGGTCTGGACGCACCAGTGTAAAAATGTGCTAAAGCACTCAAAGTAGGCGCAGGAGACAGAGCAACCCATGGGGAGACACCGATCGACGTAGAATTCGCCCCCTATTTTGAAACCCAGAAACCGCAAGGAATCTGGGTGTAGCGGGAGTAGGCGAAAAGCTGACTCCACGTCCAATTTTGCCAACAGACTCCCCGGACCACCATCCCGCACTAAGCGCAGCGCGTCGTCAAACGACTGATATCGAACTCTGCACTGGGCTTCCGGGATAGCGTCGTTGACCGACAACCCCGGCGGGTGAGACAAGTGCTGTATCAAACGAAACTTGCCTATGGCCTTCTTGGGCACCACCCCTATTGGGGAAATGCACAAGGAGGGCAACGGGGAAAAGGCGTAGGGCCCAGCCATGCGCCCCAGCTCAATCTCCCCGTCGACCTTCCGCCGGATCTCCTGCGGGAATTCACGAGCCGATCTCAAATTCTGGCGTGCAACCACATACACCGAATCCGGAATTGGCAAGCGAAAACCGTGCTGAAAACCCTCCGAGAGAAACGATGCAGCCGACTCATCGGGGTATAACGCAAGCCAGCGCTGCAACTCGGGAACTATAATCGGGGAGAAGGCCTTACTTGCCAACTCCACCGGCCTCGGTGGAAGCGGCAGGCTTACTGCCTGTTGCCGCGGTGCATTCCTTGGCCGGGTGACTAGATCCGCACAACCTACATGAGTGGCGAAAACGACAACTCGTTCCTTTGACGCATTTACCGTCGTTGTAGGCGAAACACTTCCCTTTCCCCGTCAATCGGGAAGCCGCCGCCCCGGACGCCCCGGGCTTCTTGGCCGTGACGTCTGGGGTGGGTTTGACCTGCTGCGTGACCTCCAACCACACCTCAACATCCTTAAAACCCGCGGGCAGGATGGGGTTGCCATCCTGATTGCGACGAAACTTCTCGTCGTAATCCCGCCACGCGGAACCCTTGGATTTCAAGTACATATCGTGTACTAAAAACAAATATTTCACCAAGTTGGCATACTCCGAGGGACGCGATTCCGTGTAGCAAGCCATGAACACCAAAAACCCACGCAGCCACTGGTGAAAATTGCGAAACGCACTTTCCCCAATACCGCCCGGCTTCTTGGCTGCTTCAAAACCCTGCCGCATTTCCTCCGTAAGGGTGAATATGTCTACATACTTCCCCTTGCGGATCTTTTCCCGCATGCGCTTGCGAACCCCCCTTGTAACTGCCGTGTTGGCGCAATGTACCATCTCGCCGTAACGGGGAGGGTCCGAGGGGACCACCTGCGCAGGAGCGGCCGCCTTATGCGCCTCCTTAGCCATTCGCCGCGCGATGAGCCTAGCTAATTTACGCGGGCGCCGCGGAGAGCCGGATGATACGCTGCTAGAAGACGATGAACTACAAGTTGAGACGTGTAAAGGAATGTTTAGCTCACCGGAGTTCGAAGGACCCGGAACCTCGTCGTCCGCTGCACCCGCCTCCGCTGATGGCCGTACCTCCACGTTCGCAGTCCCGCTCGTCCGTGATCTTCGCCTCATGTCGGGTGTAGCCCCTGAACTAGACGGGACCTGTGAGGGAGAAAAAGAGGGGACAACAGGCACAGGGGGAACCAGAACATCATTAACACTTGGCCGCAATTGCGGAGGCGGAGGGACCGCCCCTCCGCTCCGCGGCGGATGGCCGCCCGGCAGCTGCAGGGAGGGGGCCCCCGCCGAGGTGTACCCGATCGACTGCGTAAAGGCCGACCCGCTTACTGCACCAAAACTCGCGGGGTAAGACGGCCGCCACGCCGTATGCGGCGGGCAGACGCCTGCTCCCGCCCATCCGTATGATGCCGGAAGGAACTGAGGGGGCGCCGGGAGAGGGGGCCAACCCTGTGCCACCTGATACCCACCGCCCGGTGCCTGTCCTGGCTGCAGGCCCGCAAAGGCCGGCAAGGGCACCGCGACTCGGGGTCCACCGACCGACCATGTGGACTGCACGCCGGCGCCCGCGCTGGCCCCACACGGGGAAAACTGTGTGCCGGACACCGTCATGAAACCCATGGAAGGCATACTGGCGGCTAAGGGGAATGCTGGAGCCGGAGGCCACGCAAACCCCCCGGGGAAGGACTGGCTCCCCGCGAAGCCTTGCTGCGCTGTTACCGCAAGCGCCCCGCCGTGCGTAAAATAAGCCGCCGAGACGGACGCCTGCGTGGACCCGCATTGCAAAGGACCGTGGAGGGCGTGGGGAGGAGTTTGATACCCTGTAAGTGAGGGCGCCGTTAATGGCGGCGGGGCAGCTGACGCCCAGGGGGCGCCCGAGTAGGCCCCTGAGGCCGGGGGGAAACCCTGCCATGTAGTTGCCGCCGGGGCGGGTGTGGCGGCAGCCGCTGCCACGTCCCCCGCCCCAGCCACCCCAGATCCAAGGTGCCCCCCATTATCACAAATCACCTGGGGTGCGCTAGACCCCTCGTTGGCAGAGGGTAGTGTGTGGTCCTGTATTGTCCCAGGGACAGCGGGAGCCGCTACCCGCTGTCCTGGGCTCATATTCCCCTGCACATTGACCCCCCCCTCACCCCCCGCAGCTCCGCCGCGGTCGTCCTGTGCCACCAGGACGCCGCCGAGAGCCATAAGCGGGGATGGAGGAAGAGAGCCGTCAGCACTGCAGGAGAGAGGGTGAGGGGACGTATGTGCCGCGGGAGGCGCCGGGGCGCGCGGCCCGGCCGGGGCGCGCGGCCCGGCCGGGTCGCGCGCACCTGCGCCATGCATCAAGCGGCTGCTGGCAGGAGGCGGAGGAGGCCTGAAGGCGCCCGGAGCAGGAGGGCGAGGAGAGGCCCGTCCCGCTGCGAGCGCCGGGGTGCGCGGCTCGGCCGAGCCGCGCGCCCCGGAACCACGTGACGAGCGGCCGCTGGCCGCCCGTCTCCGAGCGGCAGGGGAGCGGGCTGTAACTGCCCGCCCCCGCCGCCTGTCTGCAGCGGGGGAAAGGCCACTCTGAGGCGCGACGCTCGGGGAGCGGGAGCTGAGGGAACTCCCCGCATCCACGAGGCGCCGGGGGGGGGGGGCTGAGCGTCGAGGACGAGGCATGGCAGGGGGAGGATAAGTCTGCCACAAAACAAATACACTGCACAGAGAAGGGGCAAGCGTGCTATATAATGCCCAGTGAAGGCAAATGAAATACAATAAGTTTATAGCAAGGAGAACAAGCAGTATTATATACTTATCCTTCCTGGGCAAAACTGAATGGCAAGAGGAAGTCTGGCAAAATGGCCACCCCTTATATACTAACCTAAGACCCTCCTCTTCATATTGATGCACAACCCTCTAATCCAATAGGAAAAAACCCAACCGGGAAAACTGATCTGCCTAGCAACTGCTTAGTCATTTAACAACCAATCACAAAAAGTTGATCGCTTATATGGCCTCAGGCTTATGCAGCCTTCAGCTTATCTAATGTGGTAGTTGAATGGAAACAACACTGCTCCCATTCATAGACATCTGACCAATGAACGCTGCATACACTGGAGACTGGAATGTTTTTGCGCTGTTATTGTTTCAGGTACCGGTGCCCCACTCCACGCCACTTACTACTCTAGTCTGCACGTCTCTTCAGGAGGTTCTTAGGTGTCTGCTGCCTTCCTGCTGCTCTTGCAGAAATGCTGCACGTGGACCCAGCGTCCTCTCTCAGTCTTCTGTTACTGGGCTCTCCAATCTTGGGAAGTTTCATCTGACTGCATCTCAGCCAATTGTAAGCATAGTTCAGGCCCCATGACTCCAGCCTCCAATCACAGCCCAGCAGCCCCTATAAAAGTGCTTCATGAAGCGTTGGTAATCTGCCAGTGCAACATTGCTATACTTGGCTCCTTGTCTCTTGGATCAGTCTCTATCTTCAGCTATAATGCTGCCTGGTTCCAGTTCTGACCTGGTCTGCAGTACTACTGTTTCCAGCAACACCAGTTCCAGCCTGGTTAATTCAGGTTCCAGCTCTGACCGGTTCTGCAGCACTATTGCTCCCAGCAATACTAGTTCCAGTTTGTCCAGTTCAGTTATCAGTTCTAATCTGCCCTGT
Organism: Pseudophryne corroboree; assembly: GCF_028390025.1. Taxonomy (NCBI): domain Eukaryota; kingdom Metazoa; phylum Chordata; class Amphibia; order Anura; family Myobatrachidae; genus Pseudophryne; species Pseudophryne corroboree. The sequence continues at coordinate 307,721,026 of NC_086446.1, forward strand.
AGTACTACTGAACCCAACGATACTAGTTCCATCCTAGTTGGCTCAGGGTTCAGCTCTCGTTAATCTTGTAGAACTACTGATTCCAGCAATCCTGCTTGGAGTTCATCTGTTTTCCATACTGGTTCCTGCCCAGTTACCAGCGATACCAGTTTTAGTCTGATAAACCAGCACCTAGCATAGCCAGTCCCAGTCCGGCACCCAGGGTAGCTGGTTCTATCCCAGCATCCAGCGAAGCCATTGACAGCTTTGAATCAAGTATAGCCAGTCACAGCCCAGTATCCAACGTAGCCGGTTCGAGCCTGGCATCCTGCTTAATCGGCCCCAGCCCAGCATCCAGTTCAGGCGCTTACAGCCGCTAGCGCTGACATTGCTGTGATGTTGTGTCATCATTTTGATGTGCTGGTAACTAGTTTTTATAATATAACTGAGACGTTGTAAAAATTCTCCTGAAAAAACATGCATCCCTCCCAACATGACTCATTCTAAAGCAGAGGTGGGGAACCTTTTTTCTACCGAGGGCCATTTGGATATTTATAAAATCCTTTGGGGCCATACAAAAATTATCAACTTAAAAATGAGCCTGCCCCAGTATATTTGCCCCCAGTAGTTATGCCCCAGTAGATATGCCCCCAGTCAGTAGTCAGGGCCAGTGCAAAGGTGTTCGGCGCCCCCCTGCAAACTATAAATTTGCGCCCTCACATACTCAATAAAGGGACAGTGTGCGCCAAAATCGCACGTCGCAAATGGGTGGGGCAATGCCACACAATAGTACCAATTGTAAAACTGCTAATGATATAATTGCATGCTGGGTGCTACCCAGCACCAGGATGATTTGTGGATGCCCCCTGACTCTGCAGCCAGGCAGCAAAGGCCGACCAATGGCGCGCCACCTCCTCTGCAATGCCATGTTGCTGCCCCTTACCACCCCGCAAACGCCTCTGCCTATCAATCAGGCAAAGGCATTCGCATAACTAAGATGCAATCGCATCTCCCCACCTGCGCAGAGTGGGTCCTGTGTGTGTGCACTGCGGGAGAAAGAGGGGAGATGCGATCACATCTCAACAGCAACTGCTACTGAATACCCCCCTCAGTTGTCTTGCCTTGTCCCCACGGCAACCCCGATTGTCTCCCGGCCAACCCCGATTGTCTCCACTCCATCCCCTCTACAAAAAAACAAATGTGGCAGGTGGTAGCTGGGAGTGCAGGGCTTATCTTAACTTGCCTTTCTGCTGGACGTGGACCCGCTTTGCCTCCAATGTGTGCGGCATCACTGGTATGTGTGCTGGAGCTCCCTTTCTGCTGGGTAGGGGCTTGGAGCCTCTTCTCACAATATAGATGGACCGCTCAAATAGCTGTGCCAGTAGGTTGCCTGTAATACAAGAATGTTGTGATGGGTAACATGCTTAGGGGGATAGGGATACAGATGACAAGTGGCCCCACAGAAAATCTTCCCGCTATAAGTGACCTGCCAGTGCTCGAAGTGGTGGTATGCCATGCTGCGTATACCGCCCCACTTTGAGCAATATATATAAATATATATATATATATATATATATATATACACTGCTCAAAAAAATAAAGGGAACACTTAAACAACACAATGTACAGATGTAGCCACCTTTATCTTGAGTGGCCGCGGCGGTTGGCCCGTTCGACCATACGCAGCGTACTGTGGCGTAGCGAGGCGCGCCTAGCCACAGAGAGGCTATCTAATCGCACGGAGACAGACATTTGACGTTTGGCGTTACCTTTACGTGTAATACCTGCGATCAGCCACCAGATGTCGCTTTTTACAATCACCACTGCGCATGCGTGTGGTCTCCCGTAAAATACAATACTGACATACATAATAAGGACTACTTTACTAAGGCGTCTCATTACGCTGCATACAGCAAATACTGTACTCATTACGCTGCATTATTTAATACAGTACTGTACAGTATATACAGTACGACACCGACGCAAATACAGTAGTACAGCATACAGTATATGATCATCTACAATACTTTATGAATACTGTATGTGAGCGTCCGAGTCCCGCAGACAAAACACTACTGTAAAACCAGTAGTGTACACTGTCGCAAATGGATGTGTGTTACAAGTTCACTATTGCCTCTCAAGATTAGGAATTTTCTACAGTATGTTATCGTCTTAATCCCGTAGCCATTACAGCATAATCAAAACCAACGGATTTATACATTTGTCTGCGGCGAAGTGGTGAAGTGTTTCGCTTCCTATACTCAGAGTCCAGGGTTCGATTCCTTAAGTACTAATGCATGTTACTGTAGTTTTTTTCAGACACTTTATTATTTTTTTTATTCACCCCCACCTCGTGGCAGGCAGCAGTTGGGTATGGAATGAGAAATGGCATAAGCTGTGCAGGCTACGGGGCGATGCTGAAGGAGCGTCACAATCCCCTAGCCAAAATACACAGAGATACTGTAAGCGTATACTGTAAGATACTGTAAGCGTGAGATACTGTATTGAGCTAGGGGATTGTGACGCTCCTTCAGCATTGCCCCCTGAACTGTGAAATGTACAGTATGCCATATTGTATCTCACTCCATATCCGAGCGCTGCCACGTGCTGGGAGTTCACGGTCGGCGGCCATGTTGTCAGGTTGCTAAGCGATCCAGCTCGGTATACCGTAATGTGCATAGACCTCGCTTATCCCAATGTAATTGAGCTAGGGGATTGTGACGCTCCTTCAGCATCGCCCCGTAGCCTGCACAGCTTATGCCATTTCTCATTCCATACCCAACTGCTGCCTGCCACGAGGTGGGGGTTCAGGAGGTGGGGGTTCATGGGTAGTGGTCATTTTGACAGTGTGCTATGCGATTGAGTCCGGTGTACCGTAATACTGTATGCAATCCTACAGTAGCTTATCCCTCCCCTGTGTATTTTGGCTAGGGGATTGTGACGCTCCTTCAGCATTGCCCCCTGAACTGTGAAATGTATGCCATATTGTATCTCACTACATATCCGAGCGCTGCCACGTGCTGGGAGTTCACGGTCGGCGGCCATTTTGTCAGGTTGCTAAGCGATCCAGCTCGGTATACCGTAATGTGCATAGACCTCGCTTATCCCAATGTAATTGAGCTAGGGGATTGTGACGCTCCTTCAGCATTGCCCCCTGAACTGTGAAATGTATGCCATACTGTATCTCACTACATATCCGAGCGCTGCCACGTGCTGGGGGTTCACGGTCGGTGGCCATTTTTAGTGTGCATAGAACTCGCTTATCCACATAGGCCCCTGTGTTTTTAACTACTATATTGAGATGCACATTTCTAGGCCTACAGTATTTAATATACAGTAAGCAGCATTGTTGTTAGGCAATAATTGAAGAATTTACATACAGTACTGACATGTACTGTATGTAATGCTTGTACATCATGTCAGTCGACCCTTATGCTGTACACTACTGTAAGTCTCACAGGGCCCATGCACTTCCAAGGAGGGTTATTTACTGTACTGTATCTGTTTCATACAGGAAACTAATTGCAGTCCATAACACTAATATTAAGCCCACTCCATTATCCACTCCTCCCCTGTGTATTAAACACCCCCTACCACCCTGGAAGTCATGTACCAGGGCCCCTTCATTCAGCACAATGCCCCCTTCTACAGTTTAGTGTTCTCCTTCCTGCCCCATCTGTGCAGTAAAGGAATAATTAGCAGAAATTATTTCTCCAGGTCCTACTGTACATACTGAGCGAAAGATAGAACCCCCCCTATCCCCCGCGGAGCATCAAAGCTGCCGCTGATAGCTCCCCCCACCCCTTCCGCTGGTGAGTGGGTAGGGGCCCCAGTGCATTGCTGTGTCCAGGGGCCCACACTGCTGTTAAGATGGCTCTAGTAATTGAGCTAGGGGATTGTGACGCTCCTTCAGCATTGCCCCTGGACTGTACCATACTGTATCTCACTCCATATCCAAGCGCTGCCACGTGCTGGGAGTTCACGGTCGGTGGCCATTTTGTCAGGTTGCTAAGCGATCCAGCTCGGTATAACGTAATGTACATAGACCTTGCTTATCCCGGTGTACTACAGGTATGTGCAGTAGTACTGAATGATTGCTATCACTTGTGGTGAAACACCTATCTTATCAAATACAGTAACTACTGTACAGTATAGTTGTTCGCACAGGTGATGGTAATCATACTGTATATTTAAACTGAAGTCCGTAACAGAGCATTCTGTCCCTCCTGCAGAGGTTCTTGTTGGGAGGCACAGGGAAAAAAGGCAAATACTGTACAGTACTGTATTTGCACTTTACTGTTGTGCACTTTATTTGAAAATGTACAGTTGTTTGCTATTTTTAGCATGCTGTGCTTTACATGTTTTCTTATTGTGGTTTTTATATTTTTAGACAAAAGACAAAGAATGCAGACTACCAGATTTTACGGGAGTGCCAAAACCCACCCATCAGTGGCACAGAAACTTGCTGCAGTAGTCCCACAAAAGAAGAAGAAAACTGCCAAGGCGGCTCAGAAAGAAAATGTGGTGAAACCACGAAAAAATGCCAAGGCAAAGAATAATACGTTGGAGCTGATATGTGGTGTGGCAAATGATGTAATTGTTCCATCTCCTGCAGATCACAGTGTTCAGCCAATGAATCTGGAAATACCGGTGCTAGAGGACGTGACAAACACGCTGCATCAGGAAGCTTCTTTTTTGGACCATGTAGCCACCCCTGGACAAGAAGACATGACACATTCACCACGAAGAAGGTTGCATTTCACAGATGTGAACACCAAAGTGCAGGACTGCCAGTGTACCTGTCCTGTTTTACTAAAGGAGCTACTCAGTAAGGTGACCAATATGGAGTCAGAAGTTGGTGGACAGGTCAATCAGCTGCAGACCGATGTGGCTGGCCTTAAAGAAGGCATAAAGGAACAGATGGTAGAAGCCATGAAGAAAGTCATTGAACAAACGAGGGAAGAATGGCAAGTTGGAGTTTGCCGCACCATCATTGCAACACACCACCAAGCGGTTCAAGTCAGCGGCCTGGACGACCGAGGCCTGGAGGACCGCAGAGGAGGCCTGGAGGACCGCAGCGGACTGGACGAAGTCAGCGGCATGGACGACCACAGAGGCCCTAGGCTACGGAGCAAGTAATAGTCCAGATTGTACAGACTATGGGGCAATGCTGAAGGAGCGTCACAATCCCCTAGCTAAAATACACAGTATGCATATTATGGTACACCGGACTCGATGACATACTGTAGCACACTGGCAAAATGGCCGCCGCCCCTGAACCCTTGTGCAGGTTATGGGGCAATGCTGAAGGAGCTCACTTACAGTACCGTACTGTAGGTTGCATTTAGCGTAAAGAATCGCTCCTGCAGATGTACTTTGATTTACAGTATGTGAAACCTGTGTGCATCCTTCCATTGGATGTACTGTATTGGAGAGAATTTTTTTTTTTTTAAAGTGAATGTCACGGGAACACATTAAAAATAAGGTTGGCACTTCCTTCCCATTGGTGTTGGTTTACAGTATGCCGTAGTGTACTCGGACGCTCATGTAATTGCATTTCAAAGGCACAGTATTTTCCATCGTCTCCCCCCTACCCCCATCGCCCTTCCCCCCTGGGGGCCTGCACAGGGAGGAAATTCAGGTCCTGTGCAATACACAAACGCTGAAGATCTACAGTACTGTTTTGCTCAGTTGGTAGCGTCAGAATACACTCATTTCATTCCCGCTGTTTAGGTGCATTTAGCGTAAAGAATCGCTCCTGCAGATGTACTTTGATTTACAGTATGTGAAACCTGTGTGCATCCTTCCATTGGATGTACTGTATTGGAGAGAATTTTTTTTTTTTTAAAGTGAATGTCACGGGAACACATTAAAAATAAGGTTGGCACTTCCTTCCCATTGGTGTTGGTTTACAGTATGCCGTAGTGTACTCGGACGCTCATGTAATTGCATTTCAAAGGCACAGTATTTTCCATCGTCTCCCCCCTACCCCCATCGCCCTTCCCCCCTGGGGGCCTGCACAGGGAGGAAATTCAGGTCCTGTGCAATACACAAACGCTGAAGATCTACAGTACTGTTTTGCTCAGTTGGTAGCGTCAGAATACACTCATTTCATTCCCGCTGTTTAGGTGCATTTAGCGTAAAGAATCGCTCCTGCAGATGTACTTTGATTTATGTGAAACCTGTGTGCATCCTTCCATTGACTGTCTTACAATGTAAATAAAATAATACAGTGCATTATTACAGAAAAAAAAAAAAAAAAGAAAGAAAGCACATCAGGTCTCGAACCCTGGACTCCCAGCGAGGGAGGTGGGAGCCTTCACCCCTAGCCCACGACGCCTCATGAGAGATTTCCAATTTCATGTGTGAAAGTACTGCAAACAGCGCCCGGCCCCCGCCCCATTGCTGTTGGTTTATGCCTTAGAGGACTCGGACGCTCGCATTTGTAAAGCACGGTGTTTTCCTCCGCCTCCTGCTAGCCTGTTGCCCTTCCCCCATGGGAGCCTGCACAGATCATGCAGTAGACAGGGAGGGAATGCAGGTCATGTGCAATACACAAACGCCCACTGTAGTACTATTTTGCTCACTTACAGTACCGTACTGTAGGTTGCATTTAGCGTAAAGAATCGCTCCTGCAGATGTACTTTGATTTACAGTATGTGAAACCTGTGTGCATCCTTCCATTGGATGTACTGTATTGGAGAGAATTTTTTTTTTTTTAAAGTGAATGTCACGGGAACACATTAAAAATAAGGTTGGCACTTCCTTCCCATTGGTGTTGGTTTACAGTATGCCGTAGTGTACTCGGACGCTCATGTAATTGCATTTCAAAGGCACAGTATTTTCCATCGTCTCCCCCCTACCCCCATCGCCCTTCCCCCCTGGGGGCCTGCACAGGGAGGAAATTCAGGTCCTGTGCAATACACAAACGCTGAAGATCTACAGTACTGTTTTGCTCAGTTGGTAGCGTCAGAATACACTCATTTCATTCCCGCTGTTTAGGTGCATTTAGCGTAAAGAATCGCTCCTGCAGATGTACTTTGATTTACAGTATGTGAAACCTGTGTGCATCCTTCCATTGGATGTACTGTATTGGAGAGAATTTTTTTTTTTTTAAAGTGAATGTCACGGGAACACATTAAAAATAAGGTTGGCACTTCCTTCCCATTGGTGTTGGTTTACAGTATGCCGTAGTGTACTCGGACGCTCATGTAATTGCATTTCAAAGGCACAGTATTTTCCATCGTCTCCCCCCTACCCCCATCGCCCTTCCCCCCTGGGGGCCTGCACAGGGAGGAAATTCAGGTCCTGTGCAATACACAAACGCTGAAGATCTACAGTACTGTTTTGCTCAGTTGGTAGCGTCAGAATACACTCATTTCATTCCCGCTGTTTAGGTGCATTTAGCGTAAAGAATCGCTCCTGCAGATGTACTTTGATTTATGTGAAACCTGTGTGCATCCTTCCATTGACTGTCTTACAATGTAAATAAAATAATACAGTGCATTATTACAGAAAAAAAAAAAAAAAGAAAGAAAGCACATCAGGTCTCGAACCCTGGACTCCCAGCGAGGGAGGTGGGAGCCTTCACCCCTAGCCCACGACGCCTCATGAGAGATTTCCAATTTCATGTGTGAAAGTACTGCAAACAGCGCCCGGCCCCCGCCCCATTGCTGTTGGTTTATGCCTTAGAGGACTCGGACGCTCGCATTTGTAAAGCACGGTGTTTTCCTCCGCCTCCTGCTAGCCTGTTGCCCTTCCCCCATGGGAGCCTGCACAGATCATGCAGTAGACAGGGAGGGAATGCAGGTCATGTGCAATACACAAACGCCCACTGTAGTACTATTTTGCTCACTTACAGTACCGTACTGTAGGTTGCATTTAGCGTAAAGAATCGCTCCTGCAGATGTACTTTGATTTACAGTATGTGAAACCTGTGTGCATCCTTCCATTGGATGTACTGTATTGGAGAGAATTTTTTTTTTTTTAAAGTGAATGTCACGGGAACACATTAAAAATAAGGTTGGCACTTCCTTCCCATTGGTGTTGGTTTACAGTATGCCGTAGTGTACTCGGACGCTCATGTAATTGCATTTCAAAGGCACAGTATTTTCCATCGTCTCCCCCCTACCCCCATCGCCCTTCCCCCCTGGGGGCCTGCACAGGGAGGAAATTCAGGTCCTGTGCAATACACAAACGCTGAAGATCTACAGTACTGTTTTGCTCAGTTGGTAGCGTCAGAATACACTCATTTCATTCCCGCTGTTTAGGTGCATTTAGCGTAAAGAATCGCTCCTGCAGATGTACTTTGATTTATGTGAAACCTGTGTGCATCCTTCCATTGACTGTCTTACAATGTAAATAAAATAATACAGTGCATTATTACAGAAAAAAAAAAAAAAAAGAAAGAAAGCACATCAGGTCTCGAACCCTGGACTCCCAGCGAGGGAGGTGGGAGCCTTCACCCCTAGCCCACGACGCCTCATGAGAGATTTCCAATTTCATGTGTGAAAGTACTGCAAACAGCGCCCGGCCCCCGCCCCATTGCTGTTGGTTTATGCCTTAGAGGACTCGGACGCTCGCATTTGTAAAGCACGGTGTTTTCCTCCGCCTCCTGCTAGCCTGTTGCCCTTCCCCCATGGGAGCCTGCACAGATCATGCAGTAGACAGGGAGGGAATGCAGGTCATGTGCAATACACAAACGCCCACTGTAGTACTATTTTGCTCACTTACAGTACCGTACTGTAGGTTGCATTTAGCGTAAAGAATCGCTCCTGCAGATGTACTTTGATTTACAGTATGTGAAACCTGTGTGCATCCTTCCATTGGATGTACTGTATTGGAGAGAATTTTTTTTTTTTTAAAGTGAATGTCACGGGAACACATTAAAAATAAGGTTGGCACTTCCTTCCCATTGGTGTTGGTTTACAGTATGCCGTAGTGTACTCGGACGCTCATGTAATTGCATTTCAAAGGCACAGTATTTTCCATCGTCTCCCCCCTACCCCCATCGCCCTTCCCCCCTGGGGGCCTGCACAGGGAGGAAATTCAGGTCCTGTGCAATACACAAACGCTGAAGATCTACAGTACTGTTTTGCTCAGTTGGTAGCGTCAGAATACACTCATTTCATTCCCGCTGTTTAGGTGCATTTAGCGTAAAGAATCGCTCCTGCAGATGTACTTTGATTTATGTGAAACCTGTGTGCATCCTTCCATTGACTGTCTTACAATGTAAATAAAATAATACAGTGCATTATTACAGAAAAAAAAAAAAAAAAGAAAGAAAGCACATCAGGTCTCGAACCCTGGACTCCCAGCGAGGGAGGTGGGAGCCTTCACCCCTAGCCCACGACGCCTCATGAGAGATTTCCAATTTCATGTGTGAAAGTACTGCAAACAGCGCCCGGCCCCCGCCCCATTGCTGTTGGTTTATGCCTTAGAGGACTCGGACGCTCGCATTTGCTAGTCCTCCATTCCCATTATGCATTAGCGAACTCAGACGCTCATATATTTTAAAAGCACGGTGTTTATACATTGTACTGTACATTCTTCCTTTTACACAATTACTGTAGTTGCGTCTCCATACACATACTGTACAGTACTCCATACTTTTTCCACCGCCTCCCGTTACGCCTACAGTATTGCCAGAGCTGTAGATCAATCCGCCGCTATACTGTACGATCGAAAGTACTGGATTAGTGGAGCATTAGCGACACAGTGGTGGAGATGTGTAATGCATGATGAGTATCTAGATCGTCTCAACGCGCCTGCCTGTGATGAAACTCAGCTATCGCCTTAGCGTGGCTAAACGCCCGTCTCGGCAGAGAAACAGTCAAGGTAAAGGTGGCTACATCTGTAACTCCAAGTCAATCACACTTCTGTGAAATCAAACTGTCCACTTAGGAAGCAACACTGATTGACAATCAATTTCACATGCTGTTGTGCAAATGGAATAGACATCAGGTGGAAATTATAGGCAATTAGCAAGACACCCCCAATAAAGGAGTTGTTCTGCAGGTGGCGACCACAGACCACTTCTCAGCTCCTATGCTTTCTGGCTGATGTTTTAGTCACTTTTGAAAGCTGGCGGTGCTTTCACTCTAGTGGTAGCATGAGACGGAGTCTACAACCCACATAAGTGGCTCAGGTAGTGCAGCTCATCCAGGATGGCACATCAATGCGAGCTGTGGCAAGAAGGTTTGCTGTGTCTGTCAGCGTAGTGTCCAGAGCATGGAGGCGCTACCAGGAGACAGGCCAGTACATCAGGAGACGTGGAGGAGGCCGTAGGAGGGCAACAACCCAGCAGCAGGGCCGCTACCTCCGCCTTTGTGCAAGGAGGAACAGGAGGAGCACTGCCAGAGCCCTGCAAAATTACCTCCAGCAAGCCACAAATGTGCATGTGTCTACTCAAACGATCAGTAACAGACTCCATGAGGGTGGTATGAGGGCCCGACGGCCACAGGTGTGGGTTGTGCTTACAGCCCAACACCGTGCAGGACGTTTGGCATTTGCCAGAGAACACCAAGATTGGCAAATTCGCCACTGGCACCCTGTGCTCTTCACAGATGAAAGCAGGTTCTCACTGAGCACATGTGACAGACGTGACAGAGTCTGGAGACGCCAAGGAGAAAGTTCTGCTGCCTGCAACATCCTCCAGCATGACTGGTTTGGCAGTGGGTCAGTAATGGTGTGGGGTGGTATTTCTTTGGGGGGCTGCACAGCCCTCCATGTGCTCGCCAGAGGTAGCCTGACTGCCATTAGGTACCTAGATGAGATCCTCAGACCCCTTGTGAGACCATATGCTGGTGCGGTTGGCCCTGGGTTCCTCCTAATGCAAGACAATGCTAGACCTCATGTGGCTGGAGTGTGTCAGCAGTTCCTGCAAGACAAAGGCATTGATGCTATGGACTGGCCCGCCCGTTCCCCAGACCTGAATACAATTGAGCACATCTGGGACATCATGTCTCGCTCCATCCACCAATGCCACGTTGCACCACAGACAGGGCCGGTTCGAATGCCCTCGGCGCCCCGGGCAGGGAATGGGGGCGTGGCTTACTACAGGGGGCGTGGTCAGTCACGCCCCCTGTACAGCAGAAGCGCCGCTTAAATGCTGAGCGGTGCGCGATGACGTCATCGCGCACCGCACAGCAAAAGGTCCTCTCCGCAAAGGGAAACTAGACGCGTAGTGTCTAGTTCCCTTCGCGGAGAGGACCTTTGCTGTGCGGTGCGTGATGACGTCATCGCGCACCGCTCAGTAATGGTCCTCTTTGCGAAGGGAAACTAGACGCTACGCGTCTAGTTCCCTTCACGGGACCAGAGCCGCAGGAGCCGGGGGGACACAGCGGGCAGCGGAGGGCACAGCAGTGGCGGATCTTGCCATGGTGCGGCGCCCTCCGGATGGCGCCAGCGCCCTCCGGAAGGCGGCGCCCCGGGCAAAAGTACTGCTTGCCCGTGGCAAGATCCGCTACTGACCACAGACTGTCCAGGAGTTGGCGGATGCTTTAGTCCAGGTCTGGGAGGAGATCCCTCAGGAGACCATCCACCACCTCATCAGGAGCATGCCCAGGCATTGTAGGGAAGTCATACAGGCACGTAGAGGCCACACACACTACTGAGCCTCATTTTGACTTGTTTTAAGGACATTACATCAAAGTTGGATCAGCCTGTAGTGTGTTTTTCCACTTTAATTTTGAGTGTGACTCCAAATCCAGACCTCCATGGATTAATACATTTGATTTCCATTGATCATTTTTGTGTGATTTTGTTGTCAGCACATTCAACTATGTAAAGAACAAAGTATTTAATAAGAATATTTATTAAGAAGGCATAGTGCGCCAACTATTCAACGCCAAGCAGGGCATTTTTCTCAAGGTGATATGCCAGTCCCATCCCAGGGAACCATTGCATGGCTACATTATCCGTAAGGCATACCTCCCAACTGTCCCGATTTTCGCTTGTTATGCCCCATATATATAATGGAAATCCACTCCCAAATATGTAGAGATAGATTAGTGTAGACAAACAGATACAGATGGAAGATAGACAGACAGATAGATGATAGAGCTAGACAGGTAGATAGACAGACAGACAGACAGACAGACAGACAGACAGACAGATAGATAGATAGATAGATAGATAGATAGATAGATAGATAGATAGATAGATAGATAGACTGACACAGACAGACAGATAATCACACATAGAAATAAAACTCACTTAGTTCCTCTGTAGGGTCCCAGGCAGTCTCTCTGATGATCAGGGCCCTGGCAGGTGAGATGACTCAGTGGAGATGGGGGCATCTAGTTGCTCCTGGTAGTACTGCAGTCAGCAGTAACTGCAGCTCTCGCTCTCCCGGAGCCAGCTTTTACTCATCAGTCTGTCCCTCCCCTGCCCCCTTCTCCTCCTCCCTCCAGCGGCACAGGAGATCACATCAGCTGCGGGGCAGGGCTACAAGATCCGCGATCATACTGGCGGCCACTACTTGTACGTATGAGAGGCGCTGTGGCAGCCGGCAGCAGCAGCGCACAGCAGAAGGGATGCAGAGCAGGGAGAGCGCCTTTCCAGCTTGTCGCCTACCTGCTTTGCATCCCTTTGCTGAGCGGGTTCCGCCAGCTCTGTCAGTAGTTATGCCCCCAGTCAGTAGTTATGCCCCCAGTAGATATGCCCCTAGTAAGTATGCCCCCAGTCACTTGTTATGCCCCATTAGATATGCCCCATCACTTGTTATGCCCCATCAGATATGTCACCAGTTAGTTGTTATGCCCCATTAGATATGCCCCCTAGTAGCAACGCTTACACACACACATTAAAAGAAAAAAACACACAATACTCACCAGCCCGGCTCCTGCTTCCAGACCGTTGCCCTCTGACTGGCCACTCGCTCCTCAGAACTATGGGAGAGAAGTCATGACATCTCTCCCATAACACCGCACAGCAGCACACGCACACTGCCAGAGCCGGAAGTCGGAGCTCCAGAGTGAGCTCCTGCCTCCGGCTGCTACTGAGGGCAAGAAGCCAGACGCCCACTAGTAACAAAATCTCAGCGGGCGCCCGGCTAGGTGATCCGGCCGGGCCGGATCAAATGGCTCTGCGGGCCTTATACGGTCCTCGGGCCTGAGGTTCCCCACCCCTGTTCTAAAGGGACATACACACAAGAAGATAAAAATGGATGAAATGCATGATAAAGATAAAGATATTATCATGCATATCATCCAGTGTGTATGCATGATAACGATAACGATGCACGCTCCCATGGGTCGTTATCATTTATCTTTATCAACTGAACATGCAGTCCAATTTAGGCTATATCTTTCATGACTGCACGTTCAGGGATGGAAGGGGTGATGTCACTGAACGATATCTTTCACTATATCACTCAGTTTGTATGCTCGTTATCTTTCATTCAGCTGGGGAAATTTCAAGGGAAATCTTTATCTTTATCGAGGCAGAATCTTCTCATGTGTATGCCCCTTAAGAGGGACAAAACTCTGAACTTATGATTGCCATCACCTGTGGTGAACCACCTTTCTTCTCAATTAACTAGTAATTAAATGTGGGGTACATTTCTGGTGTTGCACTAATTACGTAAAAGTTGTTCTACTGTACTACCTCTCTAATTTTTGTAAATGTACCCAATATAATTGTGTATATATATATATATATATATATATATATATATATATGTATATAGATATATTCCAGTATGCTGTCCCAAACTCGGACAATATCAGATTTGCGTGAATAAACAAATGTCTAAAAGTTATTTTCACAGGATCTTCAAACCATAAAATACAGTAGTTCATAGTGGTCTGTGTCTGAAAATGTATTTTGGTAAAACAAGACTAATCATAATAATGTAAATGAGTGCAGCTTAAACAAAGTAGACATATGTTAATGAACTGTAAAAAAAAAAAAACCTGATAAATTAAGTGCATTTTGCATATCCATCTTTTGGGTGTCCAATTATATCAGGCCTATGCACAAGCAGGAAACATTGTATATTATTGCAGGGCACATTGATACTCTATTTAGAAACAGGCCTCT